>NC_089232.1:63287127-63613330 GCF_963924675.1 Phocoena phocoena
AGGTATTAACAGACAAACTGCTCTCCTGAGTTAATACGCTTCACCAACCTTCCCTGTCTTCTCCAGCCCTGCATTACTAGAAAGAACATAGCTAAATCTGCAGATCTTGCTTTTGTTTTTAATTGAATGTTTAATTTCAGGGAGCCATCATGTTTTACTTTGGATCTAAGGCAGACAATGGACTCTGTTCATGTATCATTTTCCCACATTCTCAGAATACTGCACAAATCACTACATAGAAGAGAAAGCAATGGAAAACAGACTTACAAATCCTGCACAGTGTTCACAGAAGGTTGGCTTGAGATAGGTCATCTCCTGAAAATTATGGACAAATCCCGGTCCCATTTTACAGTGTAGTTGGGACTTAGCTCTCAGGAAGTAAGCCATCATTTCATCCTTACTAATTAGACCATCCCTGTGAAGAGAATCAAAGAAGAGAGGGATCTTTGAATACCATGTTGCTAAGTAGTTGCCACACTTAAATCACTCACCTCCCAAACCTTTCTGGACAAAAGCGGAGGGTGGGGGGTGGGGAATGTTCACTTTCCTGTCACATCTGAAAAGAGAGAAACTCAAAGGACAGCTTTCAGTGTCAAAGGCTTTCTTAGCAAGCAGAAGATATGTATGTGTGCGTGTGTGTGTGTGTGTGTGTGTGTGGCTTGTGCACTGCAGCACAGAAAGTCTTCTTCATTACCAAGTAGTAGCTTCCAGAAAGACATCTCCTTTCTAGCCTTTGCCTCACAATAGAGTTTGCAAGGATCAGGTTGCTGGAGAAAGGCAGAAAACTGTGAAAACTGGACCAACCATTCTCATATTCATTCTGCCTGATGTCATCCAGGCCACTACCATTGGTAATCTTTTCATTCATGTCTTACTGGCTCACAGATCATTCACTAGAGTGATTCTCCCAGATCTTCTCCACATAGAAACTCTGGTTGCATCTACCACCACACACCCTGACATCTTGGTTACCAAAAAAGATCAAATCCATTGGTGTAAGGGAGCTGCATATTGCCTTCTCTCCATACCCTTCCATGCCAGTTCAGAATTCCTTTATATCTCGTCAGTCCTCTCTTGGGGTCATTCTCCCCTCCCCCACTCTCCAGCCTCTCCAGGACCATGTTTCTCCTGCTGCATCTTGTCACCCACTCTTTCCTCTGTTTACAAATACACTCAGGACTTCCCCTCCTTACAAATGTCTTTCCTCAATCCTGCCTCCATTTCCAACATTTGTCTTTTCCCTTTTTCTTCTCTTACTCCTGCAGTTTTCAAGAAGAGTACTCGTTAGACATTTTTTCCATTTCTTTCAATTATTCCTTCCTCCATATAATCAGGTTTCTAACCCACCATTCTACTGAAACTGTCACAGTGACATCCTCAGCGGCCTTTTCTCATTCCTTGAACTTGACCTCCTGGCAGCATGTGACATGGGACAGGTTTCCTCCTTTTTGACACTCCCTCCTCCACAGTCCCCTGTGATTCCATGTAGCCCTGGTTTCCCTCCTGCCTCTTATGTGCCCCCTTTGCCAGCTCTTCTGCAGGATCCATGTCTTCCTTTCAGTTGCTGCACGTGGGGAGAGGAGTCCCTGAAGCTGCATTCCTTGCGTCCCCGTGCTCATGTTCCTCTAAACTTTCCCATCAGACTGTGCTCACACTCCTGGAACTCCAGCTAACACGACTGGGCTGAAGACCTAACAATCTACATCTCTTGCCCTAACCGTTCTACTGAATCTTGGCACCATATCTTTGACAACTTGTTAGAATCTTCTCCTGGATGGTCCATTCTTCTCTCAAAATCAACATATCTAAGCCTGTCTGACAAAAGAAATCATGTAAGCTATGAATACTTTAAACCTTCATTTTTAGGGGAAAAAAGTTTTCTTAGGAAAAAAAATATATCTGCTGGGACACTCTCTGTTCCAAACAAGAACCAGCAGAGAAACAAAATGAAGACTGGGAAGTGATTTTAAGTTCATGTTCTACGAACATGTCACTGACAGAAACAAACTGAGGGAAGAAGTGGGTAGTTAGTGGGAAGTAAGTTTTATAAAATAAAACTTAAGTTTTATTTTATAAAGGAAGTGTATGTTTCTAATAACTTAATTTTATTTTGAAAGTATTCTCTGTTATACAATGAAGATGGATTAAGGTTTTAAGACGTTTATGATAAAGTACCAAGGCTTTAATTTTCGTTTAATTCTCACACCAACAAAAATATTAGAGAATTTTAATGTGATATAACTTGGACATTTAACCAATATAAAATCCAGCATTTCATTACAGATGATTTTTAAACTAGGAACTGATCTCACATAACTAAAAATGAAGTGATAAAATTATTAATGCCAGGGTTTCTTGGCAAATTTTTTTTTAATCATTATATTTTTTTAATGATCCAGGTTTTAGCCTCTGAAGTTATTTAATCTCCCATGAATCATATGAAGCCAAAGAGAAATATATTTTTTCCTTTGTTTCTCAAGACAACCTCTGAACTAGCAAAGGAAAAAACAAAGCATAAACACTTCTTGGCTATCTGCAGCCATCACCTGCTCTCCTGAAGATCGTAAGTAATGTAAAAAAAGATCTTACTTACTTGATGACTTTTAAGATTGCCCCCGGTGCACTGATGCTGAGGACTCCACCATGCTAGATCTAACTATATTTAGTCTCTATTCTTTTTTGATGGAGGTTTTGGGGTTGATGAACTAGCTAAGTTGCAGCAGTAATATCGGAAATGGAGAGCTGGGCTAATTTGTAAGTGAACACATGTACTTAACACCGATGATGTGGTCTGCCCTGTGATTCCATCCAGCCAGTCATGTTTGTGGACACCAAGAAAAAAATCAGTGAAAAAACACCTTAGACACCTTTCATCAATACACTAGGATCAACTCTGTCAAGACATAAATTAAAGGTTTCCCTGTTCTTCTTTCGTAGTAATTTTCTGCTTCGGGACAGTTGCATTACAATAAAACAAAATTAAACTTACTGATCTTTGTCCAGCACACAAAAGGAATCCAAGAAGGGAAAATTGGCAGCTATACTTTCAAAGTCCTCTTGGGAGATGTACCCGTCCTGGTCATGGTCATAATTTCTAAACACAGACTGTAAAGGAAAGGCAAATATTTATTGAATGACTATTTACGAATCAGCCTCTGAATTGTTACTGGGAAAGCAATGATAACTAGCATATTATTCTTTCTATCAAGGAGCTTGGAATCTAGTGGGAGATAACAAAATTGAGATGCCTTTATGGTATAATGAGATAAGTGCAACGCTGAGGATAAAGACAGAGTGCTGGGGGAGTGGGGAAGGGAGATTTTAAAATGTTTCCTGGAGAAAGCAAGGTCTCAACTGAGACCTCAGGGTTGAGTAGGAGCAAGGCTTGGTGAATTCACAAATCCCAGTACCATGACAATAGAAAATGAAACTTTAAAATGTTAAATTATCTCAAAAATCAAAGAATACATTTAACGTAATGCAGTCAAAATCCCGGTGGGAATTTGTTTGAAATGAACAAATTGATTCTAAAGTTCCTATAGAAGTGAACATGTTGAGAATAACCTAAAATTGTTTGTTTAAGGTGAGGAGTAATGATCTCAGGCAAGGGAAACAAAAGCAAAATCAAACAACTGGGACTATATCAAACTAAAAAGCTTTTGCACAGGGAAGGAAACTATCAACAAAATGAAAAGGCCACCTACTGAATAGCAGAAGATACTTGCAAATGATATCTCTGATAAGGGGATAATATTCAAAATATACAAAGAACTCATACAACTCAATATCAAAAAACAAACAACCCAATTAAAAAATAGGTAGAGGACCTGAATAAACATTTTTCCAAAGAAGACTTACAGATGGCCAACAGACACATGAAAAGATGTTCAACATCACTTATCACTCATCTCAGGGAAATGCAAATCAAAACCACACAGAGATACCACCTCACACCCGTCAAAATGGCTATGATCAAAAAGACAACAAATAACAAGTGTTGGTGAGGGTGAGGAGAAAAGGGCACCCTCATGTACTGTTGTTGGGATTACAAATTGGTGCTGCTACTATGGAAAACAGTATAGAAGTTCCTCAAAAAATTAAAAACAGAGCTATCATACAATCCAGTAATTCCACTTCTGGGTATTTTTTCCAAAGAAATCAAAAACACTAATTTGAAAGATATATACATCCCTGTGTTCATTCCAGCGTTATTTACAATAGCCAAGATATGGAAGCAACCTAAGTGTTCATCAATAGATGAATAGATAAAGATGTGGTATATAAATAAAATGGAATATGGAAAATCTTGCCATTTTTTGACAACATAGATAGACCTTAGGGTATTACTCTAAGTGAAATAAGTCAGGCGGAGAAAGACAAATATCATAGGATTTCACTTGTATGTGGGATCTAAAAAACAAATGAACAAAAAAAATAAACCAGAAACAGATTCATAGATACAGAGAACAAACACGTGGTTGCCAGAGGTGAGAGGAGTGGGAGGATGAATGAATAGGTGAGGGAAATTAAGAGGTGCAAACTTCCAGTTATAAAATAAACGAGTCACGGGATGGAAAGTACAGCATGGGTAATATAGTCAGTAATATTTTAATATCATTGTATGGTGACAGATGGTAACTAGACTTATTGTGGTGATCATTTTGTAATGTGTAGGAATATTGAATCACTATGTTGTGCACCTAGAACATCTAGAAGGTCAGTTATATTTCAACTAAAACAATGACGGGTAATGAGGGGCAATGTGCCCTATCAGAAATCAAAGATACATTAGTCAAAACAACATGGTATTGCAACTTACTGCAGAGAGTACAGTCCAGAAACAGATCCATATGTATGTAAGAATTCAGAATATCCAAAAGTATCTATTCAAATCCATAGGGAAATTATGGGTTATCTAATAATTGCTGTTGAGTTAAATGGCTGATAATCTTATAAAATAAATTGCCCCTAAACTAAATTCCAGATGCCTTAAATATTTTAATGTAAAAATTAAGTTATAAAAAACCAAAGGTAAATAGATAAAAATATTTTTCATGTTTTATTATCTTTGAGTAGGAAAGACCTTTCTTAGGACGACATCCAAGTCAGAGGTCATAAACAAAAGTATTTCATTACAATAAAATGCAAAATATCTGAATCAAAAAAACTCAATTAACAAATTTAAATATAAACGACAGAGAAAATCATTTGCAACACTTATGAGAGGACACAAAAGGAAAACAGAGGATCACCAAAGTAAAAATACAAATGGACAATACATTCATGGAAAGACATTCAATTCTGCTAGTAATTATGGAAATACTAATGAAACTTTTTTTTTACCTCTCAAATTGGAAAACATTAAAACAATTGATAATTTCCTAGGGTTATGAGAAAATAGGCACTCTCTTATCAAGTTGGTAAAGCAAATAGCCACAATCTTTCTGGAGGACAATCAGTGCTTACTCTGACACAGCAATTCCACTTCTAGGAATTGTTCTAAGGAAATAACTGAACAAGCTTTCTCAAAGATATACATGTATATATGTGTGTGTGTGTATGGGGGCGGAGAATAAAATCATACAAGATGATCTACAAATTATCAGTGATTAACCCTAGACAGAAGAGACATCAAGTCCTGACAGTAAAACTTTCTATTTCTGAAATGTTTTAATATTCAGCTTTTTAATTTTTTTATTTTTTTGCCGCACCACGTGGCTTGCGGGATCTTAATTCCCCAACCAGGGATTGAACCTGGGGCCATGTCAGTGAAAGTGCTGAGTCCTAACCAGTGGACTGCCCTGGCTTTCTTTATAATCAGAGAAAAATAAGAAAGATTTTTCTGGGCTTCCCTGGTGGCGCAGTGGTTGAGAGTTCACCTGCCGATGCAGGGGACACGGGTTCGTGTCCCGGTCTGGGAGGATCCCACATGCCGCAGAGCGGCTGGGCCCATGAGCCATGGCCGCTGAGCCTGCATGTCCAGAGCCTGTGCTCTGCAACGGGAGAGGCCACAACAGTGAGAGGCCCGTGTACCACAAAAAAAAAAAAAGAAAAAAGAATTTTCCATTGCCCTCTGCTAAATTGGATTTTCAAAAAGTTTGTAAGTTCTCCCTGCAAACACATGTATGCAAACATTTGACTTAGAGTCCAGTTATAATGAAGCAATCTCTCTTTCCCCTGTGATTTCTTTTTTTTTTTTAACATCTTTATTGGAGTATAATTGCTTTACAACGGTGTGTTAGTTTCTGCTTTATAACAAAGTGAATCAGCTATATATACACATATATCCCCAAATCTCCTCCCTCTTGCATCTCCCTCCCACCCTCCCAGGTGGACACAAAGCACCGAGCTGATCTCCCTGTTCTATGTGGCTGCTTCCCACTAGCTATCTATTTTACACTTGGTAGAATATATAAGTACATGCCACTCTCTCACTTCGTCCCAGATTACCCTTCCCCCTCCCCGTGTCCTCAAGTCCATCCTCTATGTCTGCGTCTTTATTCCTGTCCTGCCCCTAGGTTCTTCAGAACCGTATTTTTTTTTTTTAGATTCCATATATATGTGTTAGCATATGGTATTTGTCTTTATCTTTCTGACTTCACTCCATATGACAGACTCTAGGTCCATCCACCTCCCTACAAATAACTCAATTTTGTTTCTTTTTATGGCTGAGTAATATTCCATTGTATATATGTGCCACATCTTCTTTATCCATTCATCTGTTGATGGACACTTAGGTTGCTTCCATGTCCTGGCTTTCGTAAATAGAGCTGCAACGAACATTGTGGTACCTGACTCTTTTTGAATTATGGTTTTCTCAGGATATATGCCCAGTAGTGGGATTGCTGGGTCGTATGGTAGTTCTATTTGTAGTTTTTTAAGGAACCTCCATACTGTTCTCCATAGTGGCTGTATCAATTTACACTCCCACCAACAGCGCAAGAGGGTTCCCTTTTCTCCACACCCTCTCCAGCATTTATTGTTTGTAGATATTTTGATGATGGCCATTCTGACTGGTGTGAGGTGATACCTCATTGTAGTTTTGATTTGCATTTCTCTAATGATTAGTGATGTTGAACATTCTTTCATGTGTTTGTTGGCAATTCCCCTGTGGTTTCTATTATATATTATCTGTATTGCCTTAGGGCACAACTGCTTCAGGAGTATTTTGGGAAGTAGGCAAAGTATAAATGAACAAATTACTTAATTAAAAATATGATTGTTTAGCACCCATTGCAAGTTTATCCATAAATAACTGAATTTTTTGCAAGTCTCACTATCAATGCTTATCCATAATCAAAATTGCTTAAAAATGAACTATTATGGAGTGATTACGATTTATAGTTCAATACCCGTATTTATACTGAGAGAACAAGATTTTTTTGGAATAAAATTCATTATGGAAATTCAAATGAAACCCAGCCATTTATTCAATTAAATCAATAGTACTCAATCCAACCAAACTGGGCCAACCTTCCCCCATGAAACTGGAATTGGAGAAAAGAGGTAAGGTACAAAGGGGTGGGGGAGAAAGAGGCTCCTCGTGTGGAGCAAGGAAAGTCTGTCTGCAGAGAATGGAGTGAGCATTCAGAGAAAAGCAGAGGAGAGAGTAGAGGAAAAAATACGTCATTCATTTCCTGATTCTAGACCTTCCTGAGCTGCAACTCCATGCACCCAGATCCTTTGCCCACCTTCCCTGGCTCCAAGTTGGGTCTGTCACTACCACATCATCACATGGTCTCCACTGGACCTTATGGCTGTCTCATCCCCTTCCCTCACCCTTTCTAATCTCCCCTTCCTGACTCCCATGCCCCATGCAACTTTTCTTTCAGCACTTCATAGTTCCATGGATGATCCAAGATATAGAACATTCTTTTTCTGTAAACGTCCTTTCCCAGCAAAAAGCACATAATATCCCAAAGACTTGTTCCTATTGCATTTGAGGATGTACTAGTCCATGAAGGGAGATGTTTAATCAACAATCACAATTTCTAGTGTCTGAGATATTTCCATCTTTCCCACATTGGTGCATCTACTCTTTTTTTGTTGTTTTTAATATGGAAAATTCTGACGCAATCTTGCCCTTCATTAAGTGATGTTTCTGACCTAAATGCTGTTGCGCTGCGGTGTCACAGACCCCCAAATATATACAGCTGGAGAAACTACTCAACTTACAGTATTTTTTCCTACCCTCATGTAACCAATTTATCCAGCATTTTATAGTGACCCATGTGGGTTTTTTTTTTTATAAACTTATTTATTTATTTACTTATTCTTGGCTCCATTGGTTCTTTGTTGCTGCCTGAGGGCTTTTTCTAGTTGTGGTGAGCAGGGGCTACTCTTTGTTGCGGTGCATGGGCTTCTCATTGGGTGGCTTCTCTTATTGTGGAGCATGGACTCTAGGTACGTGGGCCTCAGTAGTTATGGCATGTGGGCTTCAGTAGTTGTGGCACGCAGGCTCAGTAGTTGTGGCTTGTGGGCTCTAGAGCATAGGCTCAGTAGTTGTGGCGCACGGGCTTAGTTGCTCAGCGACCTTCCTGGACCAGGGCTCAAACCCGTATCCCCTGAATTGACAGGCAGATTCTTAACCACTGCACCACCAGGGAAGCCCCCCATGTGGGTTTTAATGAGTAGATTCTAATCCTCAAACAGTCCCTTGGGTTGCAGGGACAATGACAGAAGTGTCAAATGCCTGGGGAAGTGAGGGGTTCTAAGTAGCTGAGAGTATTTGGGCAAGTGAGAACTGACAGACAGGAAGGGGAAAGGGGGACTTCCTGGGAGGTTCTTCCCCAGAAGCCAGTGCCAGGTAGAGCTAAGTGTCTGCTGAATTGCTCTTACTTGCTAGAGGGCTGTTTTCATGGACTCCATCTGATTCCTGGGCAACCCGAGAATATTCTGGAAAGAGAAAGGGGCCTCCTTTTAACTGCTCACATTTAACTGTCCCTCAACCACTTACCTCAACTAATTTCCTTATGTGCTTGTTGATGACTGTAGGATCTGGCTTTGGCATCACGCCTGAGGCCCACTCCAGGGGCACCACGGGCTTGGTGGGCGTCGTAGGGGAGGTAGGCTGCTGACAGAAAACACACACATTTTTCAACTTTATCTGGGGTCTCGAGCAATTTGGACCAGGGACACTGAGAAAGCCATATAAGTTTTGCATATTAATATCAGTAAAAACTTCTGTTTATGTAGTACTTAAATATTTTGAAAACATCAGTGAAAATTTTGTTAATGCAATATTTTGTCTGTAGAATCTAATCTGTAACTAAATACATAGTTTGTTTAACAGCAGCCTAGATTGTATTATTTTAGGTGGAAAAAAATATTGCTCTCCCAGCTCACCCAAAAATCCTATCCAAGTTCCCCAGATACTACTAAAACACCCTTAAACATCTCTGTAACAATCCATACAATTTTTTGCTTGTATAATACAAAGCACATAAAACACCAGTTATCTAATTCTTTAACAGTCAGTGCTAGTGATAAATTAGGTGTGTGCAGCAAGTGGCCAGCAGTGCACAGCCAAGTTTATGTCATCTTACCAGCATCTCTCAATATGCTTAATCAGTTCTTGACGGTTTGGCTAATCATTAGCTCTCTTGAGCCCCGCTTTGGTGAACTTGTTTCCTCCACAGGTTCTTCCACATTCGTGCAAGATATTTTCACTTAATAATGTGGAGAAGATGGTAGCAATAATGTATAACTCGCTTACACAACACAAGTGTGAAACACAATCCTATTGGGAGCCAAGAGTGCTGTGCACTTCGTATCCTTTCCCTAGGGCTCTCATATGATGAAATATTTTTGCTGGTGCATGCATACAAACCTGTATTCGCAGGTTGTTTTTAAATTTGATACCGAGTTGGGGATAACCATTTTTGCAAGAGGAGGTGAGGCGTAACTGTACGGATTTAAGCCTCTACCAATGTTGTGAGGTGGGTGCTGCTGTGAGCTACAAACAGGACAAAAAATTATCTGCCATCTGAATATGGTCACTCTCACACACAGTTTCTCTCTCACACACACACACATGCACACACACACATGTGCTCACACATCTCGGCTCTTTCGGTAAAGCCTTTCATCTTGTTGATATAATAAAGGATTAAACCCTTGGTTCCCAAACTATACAGCAAGGCACACCCCTCCTCTGGAGCGCTGCGATGAACTCAGAGGGTTACCAAAAGATATTTCAAACTTCCGAGGGAAATACAGCAATATTCAATATTTGTCAATAGCACACGAACTACCAGCTTGAAATAGTTCGCAATTCACCCATCAGCTCGTGCCACATTTCTATCAATGATATCATGTCCTTGAGAAGCAAAAAATCAATGTGGAACAAGCAATAAAGGTGACAGTATCCAATCTGATTCCAAGATTTAAGAAATTGTACCATGCCCAACAGGCACACATATCCATTAGTAATTGTGGTTATTTAAGAATGAAATTAAAATGTTATTTTTTTCAATCTGTGTGTATTATTTTTTCAGGCAGGTAATAAGCCATTAGAACATCAATGTTTATACATATTTAGTTGCTTGGACCTAACTATTCTATAAGTGGAACTGTTAGGTATTTCTTCTGACCTAGAGGTAGCATGAAAAAACTGAGACATGAATTAAAACACAAAAAATTATGAGGCACTAAGGGTGCCATGAACAGAATAAGGTTGAGAAGCTCTGGGACTAACTAGGTGAGGTTGGCCAGTGTTAACTGTAAGAACATTAAAGCTACAGACTCTCAGGAATATAATCCTGACGGGAAATTGTTCTTAGTTACCAGTATGCGTTGAACACTAAATACAAAATAAGGTGACATTCCACTTAGAGAAGAGACAGAAAGGGATTGGGAAATGTGTTTGCATAGATTCATGGGATTTTAGCACTTGGAAGGGGCTTTGAAAGCTTCTGCTTTTACAAGAGGTAAAAAGACTTTTTTATGTTGGATGGAGATGTCTCCAAAAATTGGTAAAACTTGATCCTGAAAATAAACCAAAGTAAATCTAAAAGGCACAAATCAGGCATGTGTGCTAAAATGGTCATTCTTACCCTGTTTCTGAACAAGGGGTGGTGGGAAAATAATGGGCAGCATCACGCTGTAGAAAAAGCACAGGCGGTGAAGGCAGACTCCTGAGACCAGTCCAAATTCTCCTACTGACTGGCTCTGTGGTCCGTGTAAGACACCTATGCTCACCAGACTCTGTTTCCTTAACAGAGTTAATGAGATAACATATATATTATGACCTGCCAGGCATCCAACAACCAACAGGTGGCAATTAAGGTGCCTAGTTATAGGTAAAGGAAGGCGTCAGGAGGTGGCAATGCTGTGTGTGCACGTACAGGACAGCTTCATCACACCAAAGCTATGGAATGAGGGAGGAGCTTACGAATTCCTTTTTTTCAGTAACATTACTTTTCTTTCTAGCTCTCTCTTCATCACGCGAACTTTGAAGAGTCTGGTCCTAACCCCTCCCTTTTCCTGTGCTGTATCTTCCCATATGGCTGCCTTCTGCAGTGTCCCCAAGAAATGGGCTTCTTGGGGCTGGCAGGGAGGGGAACATGGTGATGGACCACCACAGACATTATTTTAAGAACAGATGCTACCAGGTCAACTGACTCAGACTCAAGTTCATAGTCTCCCACCTGGCGTTTACTGTGAACAGCATTCACAGTCATTCTGCCTTTTTCAGTTCGATGGTTCAGAATGGTAGTAGGTATTAATAGATGGACAGACTTAGGCCCTAGGGTTGCTGGCAACATGCCACAGAACTCAACTGGTACGGAGGTAATGAATGAGACCTTCATAAGAAAACAGATCTCAGGATATAAGAAGCAGACAGAAATTTTTTTTTCAACATGCAAACCTCATCCTCATTGTAAATTTCATATTCACCCAGATATTTGTTTTTTTACTAGTGCAAAGCATATCTGAGCTACAGTCCGCTTGCTAAGAGTAATGAGCAGTGTACATTCAGTAATTCAGTTTCTTCAACTCATTATATAATGTTTCTTTACTAAGAGTCAGCTATCAATTAAGTGAGACTCTATCCAATGTGATACTGAAATTCTGAGCTGGATGAATCATTAGTAGAGAAACTTGTGAATTATGATTAGGGTATTTAAAATTTATTAAATCTAATTTTATGTAGAATCAGTTTTTTAAAAAAAAGCCTAGAATGGTCATTCAAATTATTGTTCCTTCTTTTTGGGGGGAGGGGCAGGTTCTCAGAGGGAACATGGAAGATCAACAATAAAACAGAGTAACTGGAAATGATGTTCTTCTTTGTTAGCTTCTAATGTGAAGAAATAATTATCTGTCAGGGCTAAGCTGTTCCATTGGTAAAATGGGAAGAATATAGATTTTTTAATTCTTCAATCTTTAGATCACAAAGCACTACTGTAATGGTCAATTATTGTAAATATAAAATAATGGTGTTTGTCACTGAACCTGAGAGAGAAAACACTACTCACCGATTTAGAATTTCTAGGCTCCAGCACCAGTGATAGTTTGTAAATATCATCTTCTGTGTGATAGAGGTCCAGAGAAAGCTACAACAAATTAGAAGGGATAAATAAGGATGTTGAATCATTTATTTACTTATTTACATTACTGAAATTTTTCCAAACTGAATGCTTAAGCTCAATGTCCAATAACTTGAGTGAATATAGAACATTAAAAAGATAGCATGCAGAGGTGGAAAATGAAATTTTTTTTAAAGAAGTTTTAATATTTTATTTTTTGGCCACGCAGGATGTGGGATCTTAGTTCCCCAATCAAGGAGTAAACCCATGCCCCCTGCACTGGAAGCGCGGAGTCTTAACTACCGGGCCGCCAGGGAAGTCCCGGAAAACGAAATTTTAAAAAGAAAAAAGTTAAACCTAGTGTGGTCATCAGCATCAACAAGAACCATTGACTCAATTTTTCTTTTTTTTTCTTTTTTTTTTTCGGTACGCGGGCCTCTCACTGTTGTGGCCTCTCCCATTGCGGAGCACACGCACCAGACGCTCAGGCTCAGCGGCCATGGCTCACAGGCCCAGCCGCTCCGCGGCATGTGGGATTTTCCCGGACCAGGGCACGAACCCATGTCCCCTGCATCGGCAGGCGGACTCTCAACCACTGCGCCACCAGGGAAGCCCTCAATTTTTCTTGATAATTATTGAGTAGCTCCTAAGCACCAAGCACTGAGCTGGAGATAAGGGATCCTTGATGTTATAGGCTAGGACCGGGGACAAGTGTATAAAATAAGACTTGGAAATGGAATAAATGGTGTCTTGGAGGTTTGACTAAAGAACTGCAGAAATGAAGGAGCAATTAATAGGTTTCTATTATTTCAGGGCATTGTGCTAAGTTCTGGTGACATAAAATGGTATAAAATCATTCCTGCCCTCAAGGGCCAGACACTTTATTTGACTAAATAGGACCTGAACACAAAAAGATATATTCACATCAACAAAAGGCAACACATGCTGAATGTGAAGGAAGTTGCCCCGCTCTAAGTGCTATAGGAATTTTTCAGGGAGGCAGCGTGTAAAGCATGAGGGAGAGGTTTTGGAGACCAGTGGGTTTGAGTTCAAATTCTGAGCCTGCCACTGGTTAGCTCTGTGGCCTTGAGCCAGTTATTTCCTCTCTGACACTCAGTTTCCACTTCTGTAAAATGGAAATGATCACAAAAGTCCCTATCTAATTGGATTTTTATCAGGATCAAATGAAATAATGCATGTAAAGTATTTCACACAGGACCTAGTACACAGTGAAATCTCAGGAAATGTAATCTGGTGTTGTTGATGTTATTGTTATTATTATAGCTGTTACAACTACTCTTATTATTATGTGTGGGGGCCACTGAGGACAGAAATGATCAGGATGGATTCACAGAGGAACTTGTGAACTGGGACCTAACTGGGAGGACTTGGAGAAATAAAGACAGAGAGAAAGATTAGGGTAGGCAAGGATAAGAATGTAAATGAAGATTAAACTGCGTGGATAAAATCTGCAAAACCTTAAAATGCATGGTCCCACTTACCTAAAACAGAAGTCATAAGATTTAAAATAAGCCTGGATAATTCCCACACGTGCCCTTCAATGTTAAGAACCTGATGAATCATACCATTTTATCAACAGGGAAGAGAACCAGGTGCCCTGTCCTTTCTCTGACCATTTTAAGCATGAAAATTTTCCTTTGACATATTTTGTCTAAAGATAAAGTCTTAATGTGAAAGGCTTTATTCCATTTCCAAGTCTTATTTTATACACCTGTCCCTGGTCCTAGCCTGTAACATCAAGGATCCCTTTATCTCCAGCTCAGTGCCTGGTGCTTAGGAGCAAGAGAAAACTCAGAGGCACAGGATGTCTTTCAAGGATTTATCTTGCTGTTCTATCTCATTTTTTAAAAAAAGAAACTGGCATTATAAACTGTCATTTTTGCATCATTCATTCAACAAATATTTATTGTTCACCTAATATATGGCGGGGACCATTGTAGTCACTATTCTAGCTACTAAATACAGCAGTTAAATTAAGGATTTCATATATCTGGTCATGTATTGCATTATCTAGACTTTGTCATCTAAAGGTTTTTTTAAGCATAATAAAATTGACGTTACTATAAAATTGCCCCAGTATCATTTCAGATCATGAAAATCATGCTCACAAAGAATGTACACTGTATCCACCTTCCTCTGAACATCAGTCACTTCTACCTCCAGGGGCCCTGCCTTTTTTCAGGAGAGGAACTGTCCGCATGTCACAAAACAAATGCTTTGAGGAACCAGCTCACCATATAAAAGAGTGAAGGGAGATGCATGAAAGGGATATTGTGATAGAGACATTGGTATAACAATGTATTTGGTAAAAGAGTTTTGCAGATATGATTAACTTGGGGATCTCTCCTCATAGTTCAACAATAAGAAAAATTTGTGCTGATAAGTGGAATTTGACACTGGATCTCTGGGTTAGGGAAGCAATAGGGGAAGGTGTGATCACTGATGAATGGGAGATAGCCACTACTCATCTAAGGCAAATTGTTGTCAGTTTGATGACAATTGCCACATCTAATTTGTCAAGAGAAGTCAGAAATCTAGAGTTTTATATAAAATATCCTCATTTTTAAGCACTGGCAACTAATAACAAATTTTTTTTTATGATTCCATGTGGGCCAAATAAAACACATCTGCCATGGGCAGTTGCCCACTGTTTTGTAAATTCCACAACAGAAGACTCTACTGGTCTCTAAGCTTCATGAAAGGAGACAGTACCTTTGTAATTCCACCTCCATAATCCCAGTCCTAGTTTGCTACCTTGCACTGTGAATGTGACATAGACAGAAAACTGACTGACTTCTTCCTTTTGATGTCCTGTTGTCAGGAGTTAATCCGGGCTTTGATGAGTATGTTCCTGTCCTCCTGACTCTTCCTCTGATGACAGCACTGGCATCTGCCGGAAAGGAGATGCCAGCAGTGCAAGAACATCCAACCAGAAACCCAAATAAGCCACACACTAAATAGGGGAGATGCTCTTTCAAAAGACACAGAACATCCCTGAGTATTTTCATATGTCACAGGGACAGATATCTGACTCTATGATGGAAATATTTTTGTTTTCTCCCAATGTTTGCTCTCCATTTATTAGTGGTCGTATGAACCTAGGCAAGTCATTAACCTTCTTGAGTCTGTCTCTTGATCTGTAAAATGGGAATCATCAATAATAGCTCCCTCCCATGATTGTTGTGAGGATTAAATGAGCTAATGGTGTCCAATGGGATTTGTTCAGAGGGCCACACAGATTGAAACTGCAGGGTTTGGCTCCCAATCAGTGCAGCAGCCAAATGCCACTGTCCTCATCCACGAGTGCAGAGCCGCCTTCTGGGTTAACTCTAGCCATCTCTCTGCTTTCCAAGCCGTGATCCTATTTGCTTTCTCGGATCTCCTCTGGGCCTTACGGCCCTGCACAAAGTGATCTGTTCTACTTTTAAATAATATAGGCAGCTTGTCAATGGGGTTTCAAAAATATTTATTTGTGTCTAACATATTTTAAGCTTGTTTGTTTCTAAAAAATGTTCTGAGTCACTGTTGCAGGTTGTTGCTTTTACATCCAAGCCTATCAGCAAAGATGGCTGTGGATTAAGTCTGCACCTCAGGACCGACATTGTCTTGACTGGAGAATTGTAAAATAACACACACTTGGCCATCAAACTATCTCCATTCACCATTTTTGCAATTCTTCCTCTTCCTCCTCCTCTTCTTCTTTCTTCTTCTTCTTCTTCGATTGTAAAAATACAGGGGCTTTCCAGTAATTTGCATATACTCAGAATGGTAAATGTAACTGATAGATCTAAAAATACTATGAAAAAAATCAGACTATTTCGTATACCATGAAACAAGAAGCATCAGTTTAAAAGCTCCTGGTTACATGAATTGGGATCACAGTGGAAAATGTCTTCTCCAGATCTTCCCTAAAAAGGGGAACAATCCAAATCCCAACAGTTTGGCAGTGTGGTCCTCTTTCCTTCATGTGCCAGTACTGTTCAGGGGGCTCAGATTACAATGATAAAAATGGCAAACATAGTCCCTGCTCGCATAGATTTCATTTTGTAATTAACTCTTTCTTTACACACCCATGAAGAGGGAGAGAGATTATTTAATTTTCACAGACGCAAAATAAAGTAAATGTCAACAATATTCCCACATTACAGAGTAAATGTCCATCAGAGAGAAGAGAGAGAGAGAGAGCCACAAACTGGGATTCAGAAGTTGGCTATTTGCAAGCCTTTTGTCCATTATGAATCGCAGCTTCTTCATTTCTAAAATAGGAAGGGGCAGGGGTGATGTTACACCCTCTGACCTGCCCAGGCTACATCACAGGGTATGTGTGAGAATCTACTGAGGAAATGTATGTGAAAAGTGCTGTGAAAACTGTAATCAACTATTACAGAAAGTTCAAGCATTGCTATACAGCCTACTGCACAGAGCACGCATTTAGTAATTGTTCATTAACTTAAGAGTTCTCATTTTCTTTCTTCCAGGGCTCTCAATCATATATCAGCTTCCTCACCTGGGACCATGTTTAGAAGCAGTCACTTCAGGCAGAAACTTGACCTAGAGTCTTGGAGCAAAAAGAATCACCCCTTCAATGCTGTGCTTAATAAGAACGACCTCACATGCATTTGGGCAGCTGCAGTCAACGTATGGTTCTAATCTCAACGTGTATGTGGTTCATGAAATGCTCACTGGGCTCCAGTGAACACCTCCTGGGAGTCTCCTCCATTCTCATTCTGAGGAGATTAATCTGCCTAGGGCCAGGAAGAATGAATGCACCGAACTTTCTCCTTGGTTGTGGGGAGAGAGGAGGGCTTTTGGCTTTAAATAGAAACTGGCTTGACCATTGTGCTCATCTGTGGAACTGTGCTATCCTGATGAGCCACTGGGCCGGAACCACAGAATTAAGTTGACACTTGGTTCCTTAGTCCCAAGGCTCCACCATTCCTTACATCTAGCACCACAGAAGTTTAGAGCTGGATGAGATCTTACAAATGAGCACAAAACCCTTTAGGAAAAATCCAAAGTCAAGACTAGTTAGCAAGGAGACAAAGCTAAGTAACTGCAGAGGCAGGACAAAAAGTTATGTCTCCCATCTGAGACTCTTGCCACTATGTTACACTATACTATACAATGCTGCTGTGACTAAATATGGTGCTTGGTGGCTTCTAAATTTTCCTTCAATTCCTGAGAGAGAGAGAGAGAGAGAGAGAGAGAGAGAGAGAGAGAGATACACAGAGAGACTGAGAGATTGAGTCTTTTTCTTTTTTCTTTCGTTTCCAGCAAAAATGAATTATTTCTTAGCTTTTACTTCTGGAGTTCAGATTTTCCATCTGCAGCCCCAAAATTTCATTCCAAATCCTTTAGTATTTCTCAAATATCTGTCCTGATGTTGCCTGCTGCATTTACAATTCAAATTTCTTTTCCCTACTCCATCATTATTTTTTATCCAGATGAGGAATTGCCCAGCATAGGCAGCTGCTCATGAAGTTCTCCCCTAGCTCGTGGAGGCAGCCTGAGCACAGACACTTGGAGCCTAGGCTACCCCCTGAGACTGGTCTTCAGACATCACCTGTGGCTGTGGGGTTACAGTCTGATTGGGGCTGTAACTCTGGTCACTTATTCATGGAAACAGATTTACATGGCAAATGGTTAATAAAGGCAGCTGCCTGGATTTTTGTGAGGTTCCCCCACCCTAATAGAGAATGTCTGGGTGTTTACTATTTGTTACACAAACTCAACCCCAAGAGATTTGTGCTTCTGTGTGTTGGCCACTTCTGCTTTATACTAAGAATGCAGCTACCATTATTGCCTACACCTAGGGGTTCTCTTCTTTGGTAAACAATTCTGTGTTCTAGGAACAGTTTGTGAGAAGGTCTAGGAACTGCACTCTTATCCCAATGCAGCAGTCCTAGAGGATTTAGCTCTTTGGAGTTCCAGAGGGTTTCTTGTTTTCATTCCCCATGGCCACTGGAGGAAAGTAGTCAATTCGGTGTTGCAGCCAAGTTTCAGATGCTACAGTGTCATAAACCCAAACAAGGAAGTTGCTCCTCCACTTGTTTAAGCAAGGGTGAGAGAATTTGCTTATGCCTCTTTCCCCCTGACAAAGAAGCAGCCAATGGGAAATGTTCTCTGCTACACACCTGTGTGTCTAAAAGTGCTAGGACCTAGAGACCAGCTAATGGTGTGTGCCACCAAGGCCAAAACGTATGAGCAGTAGGTCAATTTCTTCCAACCCACTCCCAAATACAGCACCCAGTTCATCTGCTGAGCTCCTAAATATGCCAGGTATTGGGTGGGCCAAAAAGTTCTTTCAGGTTTTTCCGTTAAGATGTTATGCAATACTGTGAGAGGTGCTGGGGACGGGCGATGTATAAGGCAGGTAAATCGAAAAAAAATCTAATGTCAAGTGATACCTCCTATAGATAAAAAAGTACAAGGTACAAGGGCAACACATGTGACAGATGCCTTACTGCTTTGGAAGGAAACAGAGAATGCTCCAGAAAGATAGAGGCTTTTGAATTTAAGCTAGTCATGGTGGGGTTGGGGGGTGGGTAAGGAAGGAATTTTCCAAGAAAATGCAAAGCCAGAAAGTAGAAGGCAGCAATTTGTGGTGGAAAGTATAAGTCCCACATTCCTCAAAGGCAGGTGTGATGCGGGATCAGGTGATGACAAACGAGGAGAAACTGATAGTCAGAAAACAAGTCATGAAGGGCTCCAGTGGCAGCCTGGGACCTGTATCTGGTGGTTTGGGGAGGTTGGTGGGGGTCACGGGGAGGGAGATCTCAGAGCAGCTCCCCGAATTACTCCAGGCTTCAACTACAGCAGTGCAGTGAGGATCAAGAGAAGCCGATGAGTTGAGGGCATATAGAAGGGGGTGATGAATTAGATGAGTGTGATGAGGCACTGAGGACAGGGCTGGAGGGCCTCTCTAAGAATTGCAGAAGCCAGAGCCGTGGAGGCTGAGACTGGGACCCTCAAAGCAAAGGGAACTTTCTTTGCTCGGAGATTGGTGTCTCAAGTCATTTGGGTTACAGGTGTGTTTCCCTCCCTTCATCCTTTGAGATTTCTTCCCATCTACTGACCCTGAATTCAACCCCTCCCCCACCCCCATTGTGAATTGCTGGCATGGATCTTCCTGCATACCCTGGGAAGTGAGGTGCAGGAGAGTTATTAGCACAAACTCCAGTCCGTTGGACTCACCGTGAGCAAGTTGATCAAATCCAGGTTGGGTTCCAAGTGGTGAGAGGCATTCTGCAGGGAGACCAGTTCACTCAAGGTAACGGAGAGCTGGTGCATTTTCACAATGTTCACTTTGTTCTCCTCCATCCAGTCTGGGAAAATGACATGGACTGCTATCAAGTCTTTCAAGTGGACGCCAAGGATTGGGATTTTGAAGCCATCACAGTCGGCAAAGGCCTTGCGGTAATTACAGTAATTGCCGTTGGAGGAGACCAGCTCTGTCATTTCATTCCAGTTCTGGGAACAGATGGAAAAGTAGTATTTTCAAACAGCCTTCCCTTCTGCCCACCCTCAGGCCCAACAGTGTGTGGCTAGGAAATTCCTCACCTACTGAAAGAAGTATCAATTGCACCAACGTTGATGCAGGGAAATATTAACCAGGGAAAAGAAAGTTAGAAAAATGTACTAGGCTTGGCTATGAGTTGGACAGCCTGTTCCATTCTGCGTCAAAAGAGAAATAGCCCACACCTCTGCCTACCTACTAGGGGTGTTGAGATGTTAAATAGCATCATGTATATATAAGTATTTTGTAATTCATGGAAATATTACAATCCACAAATACAAGCATGTATTGTATTGAAGTATGTAGTATATTAAAATTTCCTAGTTGTTCCAAGAAAGTTGCATTCAAGATATAACTTGAAGGGGCCAGTATGGGGTAGGAACAGTCATACTGATGTGTGAGATAGCTGTGGTTTTGGACTCTGCCACTAACTAGGAGGGTGACCTTAAGCAAGTCACTTCACTTTTGGGGACCTCAGTTTTCTTTTCTGTAAGAAAGAGGAGTTCAAATAAATAATTTTTGAAGACATACTGGTGGTTGCAAGCTTCTATGAGCCTCCACTGAATTCTTATTCTTTACAACATTTAAAATATGTTTTGCTCTTTACTGGAAATTCATTACTAATCTAAAGGAAAATGAAACACATAATGAGCCCCATTATACTTGGAAAGGGTGCAGTGTTTGAGGTCACTCAGCAGTGCTTCTGTGGTTTATATTCTCCTGTTTATATGCACAAGCTATTGTTGGTTGCCTAACGGCAGCCATACCTTCCTAATAGACCCGTGTGTCTACTTTTGATCAGTCTACTCTTTCCCATGTGTCTCGGATGACGCTGTTTCCGTGCCCAGATCCAAGGATGGGTTCTGATCTACCATCTTCATAATTCCATCCCTCTGGTTTGTGATTGGTTCAGAAACACAGAGTTAAGCCAATCAGTACATTGTATCCCTCTGGATACTGTTATTGGCCCAGGGGTGGGCATGTGATTTGAGATGGTCCAATCTGTCTAAAAAAAGAAGGTCTTTTATTCCATGGGTGTGGAGCTGAATAGAGGTTTTCCCTATCTCCAACTTTCATAAACAAGAAAGCATAATTTTCCCGTTGCTGCAGACAGCCCAATCAGGAGGGAAACCAATCCGATGAAAAACAAAAACTAAAACAAAAACCTCATACTCAGAGGAATACAGAGCGACTGAGTCAGAGCTCTGATCAGACCATGCCTGGACTTGGCCTTGCCTCTGGACTTTCAGGTATGTGAGACGATCCATTTCCTTATTGTTTAAGCAATTCCAAGATTTTTTTTTTTAACTTACAGCTGAAAGTGTCCTTACTGATATAACAAAGTACACGCTTACAAGGAAATCTTTTCATAAGGATGAAATGTTCTTTTTTGCTCAATAAGGAGAAATATTACTGTGGTCTGGAAATAAATATGGCAGAAAAAGTTCAGTTTGGGAAACAATCATTGCTTAATTTTTTTTTTTATCCCTGAAAACTGAGCTATAAATCTGAGGGCTTTCTATACAGAAGATTTCTTTCTGCCTCCCCTTCCTTTGTGTCTTCCACCGTGTTGAACACAGTACTATGAAGAGAGCAGGTGTTCAATGACTTCATTTGAGGACAGGACGGTAGGAATGATTTCTGTCATATTTGCCTTGTAACCCCCATGTATTTCACAATGCCTATCACATAGTAAGCACCAAACACATATTTTTTGAATATTTACAACTGCAATATGTTAACGGTGTTCAAAGCATTCCTATTAGGACACTTGTTGCCACCTCTAATCTGTTTTTCCAGGTGGTATGGCTGTAACCTCCTATTGTCTAAGAAGAAAACTTTCCCATGCTGAGTGACATTTGTTAGGATCATCCTACCCCCAAACAATTTACAAACGAACTTTCTACTTGGGTTATGATCTGATCCACTGTACCTTTGTAACTTCTGAAGAAAGATGAGAATGGGTCTCTTTGAGCCGGGAAATGGAACTATGACTAAGGCCTCCTACCACTGCCATCAGGGTGTTAAAATTTTTGAGCTGAAGGAGCTTCTGCAATAGAAAAGGTTAACTTCAATACTTTGTAACAATTTTTGAATTATTCTGACCTTTTTGAGGTACAAATGAAGTCCTACAATTTAACAACAAGGATGTAGGGAAAATAGTATCAATTCAAAATGAAGTACAAATGAAATCCACTAGAAAAATATATCAGTCATTACACAGAAAAATAGCTACATTAAATGCTTCCAAATATGGCCAATTAAAAGCAATCTTCTTGCATGAGAGAAGTATATTTGCTCATTAGACATTTATGGGTATTTTAATTGGCTTTTATATTGTGAACTCCAAATTTTTTCAACGACTTTTCTCAGTAGAGAGAATGAATATCTAGAATCCTTTGAGAATCCCAGTCTAATTAACAGACATACATACCTTGGCAACATTGATAAACTTTGTGATGACTTCTGCCCTTTGCTGAGGGGTTGGTTTGCTTAGAACCATCAACTGGACCCACTTAGAGATTCCATTAAATAAAGCAATAGATCTCTCCAAGGTTGGGTTATTCTCCAGGCAGCCATGGATGACATAGCTTTGATAATCAGTGAACTAGTAAAGGAAGATTCAGAGACTCTGAATTATAATGGAGTCTTTGAAAAAATTATAAATTAGAATGTTGCATGGAAGGGGTGAGATAATGTTTCACAACAGCAAAACGATTTCTTTCATTTCACATTTATAATGGCATCTTACAAGTTTGAATATATCTGTATCTTTAACATGTTATTTTGCTGCATTTCACTCTTCCACACCCAGATGCACACTTATTACACACCACAGTGTTGATGGGAGGAGGAAGGGACAAGACTCAAAGTCATATTCCAGTGAGTCCAAAATTTGCTGGATCATAAGATCCACCTGGGGCATTTGCTAAAATACTGGTTTGGGGGAACATGTCAGACCTAAAGGATCACTGTTCCAGAGGAATAACCTAAGAATCTCCATTTTTCACCCACTACTGGTGATTCCAATGGTCAGGCAAGTTCGAGATACAATGGCATACATCATTAAAGAAGAGGAAATGAATATAAATATTATAATTTCAAGTCAGAATAAGTTTGCAATGTGTTTTCAAGAAGAAAAGAGAAAAAACAGAAGTTGAGTAAGGCTGCTCTTTGGCAAAACTGACACATTTTCAGGAAGTCAGCATGGATGTCATCAGATACATATGAGCCTCCTACCATATAAACAGAGCAGGGGATTCCCTCTTATGGCCTGCCTGTGGGGAATCAAAAGGTCCTCTCCAAGTAGGGTTACTTAGTGAAAAGAATCAGTCTTTCAGAAATCCATACTTCTAACCTCATGTTCTTCTTTGCAAGCAATAACGTAATTCATTCTTTGGCATCTTGGAAAAGGAGGAGTGACTTCCCCAGAGCTTGGTTAGACAAATACAAAGGCTGTTTGTGAACCATTGTGGAAATATCATAACAAATGGATAGTGAGTAGGTGGCTAGGAAGAGATCACAGTCAGGGGGAAGAAAAGGGATGCAGAGGAGGAACTCTATCAAGACAGAATAGGAAAGAAAAATTTAATCCAGGATATCCATCCCTGAGAAAGAAACAACCTGATGTTGAGATTCTCCTGAAAGCTTACAATTCCTATTTTCAACCTATATCCATAATCAGGTATTTATACATATCCCAACCTAAATAAATATTTCTTCTCCCAAAATGAAGGGCCCAGCTAAACATGTTCACTTGGGAGAAGTCAACAGAGCTAAATAAACCTTGAATGGTTAAATCTCCACTGAATATTTAGAAAATCATGCTTTAATCCTATGAAAGGAGACATTGAAAATAGCAACAGAAATATAGCTCCTGAGCCATAAAATAAAGACAGGATAATATTTATCTTTGGTTAAAAGGGATTGTTCCTGTGAGTTAAGGGCACTTTTCCAGTGGAGCACAGTGACAGAGGCTGCCAACACTTCAGAGTATGAAAATGCAGCTCTTGGTAAAGTTGGCATGGTGGTTGTTATCCTTGGAAGAGTAAGTGTCCAGTTTCTTACTGAGATCCTTCTAAAAGATTTATGCTCCAGAAAAGTGAGGTGCTCAGCCAATTCAATGGGCTCCAGATGGTCAAAGAGCAGACAGGCTTTTCCCTTCTTGGATACTTTTTTCCTCTGTGTGACTCTTCTCATCCAGTCATAGGAAGGACTATAAAAGAAGAGTGAGTCTGGTCAATGTGCTGAAAGCTCATTTCACTCAATGGAAGTTATTAACCTACTGACTGTGTAACTCTTGGCCTGCTTCCAGGGGCTTGTGCAAAATACACGCCCAGTCCTTCATATTTGAAGAGAAAACCACTGACCCATTGCCAATAGAATATAAACTTCAAGTTGTTTTTCCATACAGGGTAGGTTTGCACTGATTCATCCAGAATCCCTTACTTGGTCTTTCCTGTGACCAGTAAGGTTTGGATCATGAGGGAGAGGTTAGGGCTAGGTATATAAATTTTGGAGTTTATCAATATATAGATGGTGATGGAAACCATCAAAAAAAGCTGGTTCTCACACTTCAGCAACATATGGATTATTTGAAAAGCTTGTTATAAAGACAGAGACCTAGACCTCACTACCAGAGATTCTGATTTACTAGGAATGAATAATCTGAATAATCTGTATTTTTTAGTATAAACATTTATCAAACTCTTAGATGTCCCAGGCACCACTATAATCACAAGTATTAACTCATTAAATCTTCACAACAACTGTACCAGGTATTACTACTATTACTCCCATTTTATAGATGAGAAAATATAGGCACAGAGAGATTAAAATTTTACCCAAGATCACACAGCTAGTAAGTAGAGGAGTCAGGCTGAATAATCCTTACTTTTAACAACATCCCTAATAACCCCTGGATCACTCACCATTGATCACTCTTGAAGAAGTATTCTAGGAAAAGAGACTAGAGTATGAATGCCTAGGACACAAGAGCACATATTTGCAATATGGCTAACCATACTCACAGGCCTAAAATAGTTTTGTCTACAAAGTTAGCTAGTCAATATAAAATGCTAGCCTAATTAGCACCAAGTTCCTAACCACTGAGCTAACGAGTTCATGGCACAACTATGGTCAACATTTGTACAGCCTCAGGCTGACCTCAGAGCATCTCAAACTTGAATGATCATATGAATCAGCTGGGGATCTTATTAAAATGCAGTTTCCAGTTCAGCAGGTTTAGGGTGGGGCCTGAGATTCTGCATTTCTGTTGAGCTCCCAGGTGATGCCAATGCTGCTGATCCACAGACCACACTATGAGTGGCAAGGGTATAGGAGACTAGATTCAGTAACCAAGTACTGAGCATCTATTATATGCCAAATGCTTTCACGTATTATCTCAGGTATTCATTGGATGCTCATAATACCCCATGAGAAAGTACAATCCCCATTTTACAAATACAGAAATTGAAGCTTGGAGAGAGAAACTCTGTCCAATGGGACTGTGCTCATTGCATCAAAGCTTTCCTCAGAGAAGCACACCTTGATTCTGAAATGGTATGGATGGAGGTCAAGTGGGGTCATCACTACCCCCTCCCTCAAACAGTGGGCTCATCTTGTTTGAAAGAAGCTTGTGCCACTCTTACATGCTGGATATGTCGATGAGGCTGACGTGTTTCTCATATCCTAGTTGACTAGCTACTTCCCGGAATTCCTCAGTCATACGGATCAAACCGAGGTCCAAATTAAACTCTGCGGGAAACTTCAGAATCCAGTACCTGAAAGGCATCAAGTATTTTTGACAACTGGAAGATTTCAAGCTAGACCTCTATGGAAACCATGGTATCATTTTACAGATTACATTTTACAATGCATCAAGACCACATGCCAAATTAGCAATCTCCCATCCCTCATCCATCACATTGAGTCTCCCTCTTCCCTCCTTTAATCAAGGACTCAAATCCACCACTCCCACCCTGAGCCTTTCTTTCTCTCTCTTCAGAACCACCGCTGAGAAGAAACCCTTATCCCAATTCATGGCAAGTAGGTGGGAATGTGTACGGTGAGGGAGTAGAAAAAAAATGAATGTACTCTAAGAGCTGCTTTCATTCCCTAATCACATTGACCACTGCTTGATCTACAGTCCAAAAGAAAGATGAATTCTACTCCCAGGAACAGAGAAGGGCCAGTTTTAATAAAATCAATAAAAGGGGGACTTGAGTCGATTCTATTGTCAGACTAGGTCTGTTGTATGGTGAAAAGGAAACTGTCAACAATCGCAGAACTAGAAACCACAAGACAATTAAATTCGTAAATATTTACCTCATGAAGTAACAGATCTTTAATCGAAATTCATCACAGCTTTCTCCACTGGCATTTCGATACGTACACTCGTTAAAGAAAAATCCTTGCACGTTGTTTCCTTTGCACAGACCTGCAGCTGTTTGATCAATTTAGATGAATTCCTAATAAGAGGGCCGTACTAGGAATATTAGGGTTATGTGTACCTTCAAATGGAGAGAAAAGTGTGTTCTGATGACATCAGTGCTAAATAATTGACACAATGTATTATTGCTCTGGGATGTATTGTTTTGGTCTGGAAGAGAAGCCATTTATAAAATTAGTTTTACCTTCCTGAGAAAGTACCAAGTGATGACTGTCAACTGTAATTACAAATATACTACCAACTATAGATGATTTAAAATCAATAGTACATAAAAGTACCATTTTAGTCAAAAAGATTTTATATATAGGATTAATGCTTTATATAAGTACTCTAATTTCTTTAGTATTTGAAAATGTCATTTTTGGGTATATTAATACACATGTCGTGTTGTGATTTAGTTTCAAGTCTATTTAGTCATACTCTTTTTAACTAACATATATTGAGCTCCTGCTATATGCCAGGCACCATGGATATGCAGTGAGCAAGGAATCCAAAGAAATGTTAATGCATAGGCAGTTTCAGCTTTCATACAATCTGTACTTTCAGATATTAAACTTTACTGTGTCTAAATATCCCTTTCTATTTGTGTTTCATATAGCAGCAGACATACTAATGATGAGGGTGCTGCTTGTGGGCACATTTTTGGACACTGTTTGGATCCTGAGGCGGGATGGACCAGACTGAGTCAGTTCCCTCCATCCTTCTCTATGTACTGCCCTTCAATAGTGGGACCTGTGGAATCCTTGGACCACTGGGTACTAGTATCTTGCTCACTTCCAGGAACCTCTGTTCAGGGTGAATGTCCCCTTATCTTCTCTAACATCCATGCATGTTGGAAGAAAGAAGTAGAAAGTGGAGGAAGCTTGAAGTAAGCAGATGGAAGCCACGCTGGCCCTAATAGTACTCAATGGACCCTCTCCCTCTGAGGCTCCCCTTGTCCTGCAAAGCTTCTCACTCATCTGCGGGATCCCTGGGCTTGCAGCCGGCAAAGACTGTAGGAACCAACATTAGTGGTTATATAATAAACATTAGATCTCGGGGAATAAAACCTCCGTATAAATGTGTGACTGTTTTGTAGCCATTTTCAGTCATTTGGCTTTTAACTACCTTTTAGGACTGTACCGTGTACAAAAGTGGTGGACTGCTAAAAGCCCTTATTATAGAATGGGATTTCTAACTATGGATTCTTTTTTTGCTTTTATATCAGAAGAAAATTTAAAATTAATATCAATTAACAAATTGTAATAAACCTGCTAGAATATTCCTTGTGTCTTGCCAGCAAGGGAAGTGTGAAAATTTAGGTGGTGTTTATGCCTGAGCCAGATCATATTATTTTGGCTGGCATTTCCATATGTCTAAACTGTATCCTCTAGGTCCACCATTCTGCATTCCTAAAAGGAATAAATTAGCTCTTGAATCAGTGTTAAATATTCTTTCATTATACTAACAGCAGAAATATTTAAGACAAGTTAGAAACATTCAGTCTACAGCTCCTGTTTCATTTTATATCTAGTGATTATTTCCAAGCAGAGTCAACACATCCAGATGGATAGTTAACTATTTGGTCAATCATCCAGATGTTTTGTCTAGACATGTATATATATTCACAAAACAGCTGGATAACCGACTGAAGACTTTATTCATCTTCATTTACTGGCTGTGGTTAGACACTCTATCTAAATACAGAACTTGATTTATGATTGTAAAAATTACACAGTAGTTGAAAAGATATATGCAGAGAAGTTTTTCTGCCAACTCAGTGGAAGATAAATACCATCGGTGCATAAGTAGAACTATTCTTGGCAAATAACTATTATTCAGCTCTCCATTGTCATCTGTTAAAAAATAAAATAAAATGAGAGGTGAGGAGACGACAGTACATACTACTTTTCTCTTTTTCTAATATCAGTAGAGAAACATCAGGGTCAAAATTTTCTTGTAGACCCCATTATCATTTTCCTCCTACTTCTGCTGGTATTTCCTTGCAAATTAAGTGGGTAGGTCTCACCCTTCCTCTGATGTAAGGTTGCCAAATTTCACAAATAAAAATACATGACACAGTTAAATTTGAATTAAGTAAACCACAAATAATTTTTTAGTATATGTATGTCCCATGCACTATTTAGGACATACTTATACTAAAAATGTGGGTCATCTGCAATTCAAATTTAACTGAGCAACCTGTATTTTATCTGGCAACCCTTTTCTGTCTGGTTTAACTCTTTCTATAACAATCAGTTCAACAAACAACTCCTCTGTGACTCTGTTTGTGCAAGGAATAATCCAAAATGCTGAGGTAGATGAACAACATAAAAGGCATATAGCTGTAAAGTCTACAACCTAGTAGGAGATACAAGACATATACACAAAGGCAGAATGCAGGAGCTTGGGCAACTCACTCTTGTCTAAGCCAAAAGACCAAGAAATTATCACAGCAGCATATACCACAGTCATAAAGGGCTGTGGGAGAGTGGAGGAAAGTCATAAAGGGCTGTGGGAGAGTGGAGGAAAGTCATAAAGGGCTGTGGGAGAGTGGAGGAAGCAATCAGCATTCCTGACAGGGGAGATTAGGAATGATTTTATGAACATCTAGGGTGACATCTGAAATGAGCTCTGAAGTAGAATTTCAGTGAAGTAATATGATAGAGGCATGGAGGTAGAAAGATGTAGGGAATGTTCCAGAAACATTAAGTGAACAGTATGGCTGGGGTATCAGCTGTGGGCAGTAAAGGGAAGGAAATGCAGAGGGCAGTGATACTGGGGAGACAGATTGGGGTCAATCAAAAAGGCTTTAAATACCAAGGTATGGAGATTGAATTCTGTTCCACGGCAACACCTACATCTGAACAGGGGGAAGTAAGAGTAGCAAGATGTACAGAAGGGAGAAAAGGCTCATACCAAACATCTCAATGCAAGTGCTCAGCAGTTCATCTAATGTTGCCGCTTTCCCAAGTCCACTTGACCCCATGGTTATTTAGCCGTTGTCAAAAAACTAGGGGCATTTTCAACATCATGTAGACCATCTCCATAATCATGCAAACAGGTGATGTTTGTGCCTAGTGGTGGTCTCTGTCCTAGAGTCTCAAGACTCTAAAGAAACAAGAAGAAAAAAGTATCAGACTAGAGTTCTGCTATCCGTTAAAGCATGACTTTCCTACCTGAAAAGATAATGACTTCCACTGACTATATTTCTGCAAGAAAAGCATCAAAGTGACAGAGATTGTGTGAACCACCATGATGGTGAAATGCCTGCTAATCTGTTCCTTAGCATGTATGATGCTCTGAAACCACGGAAACGTTCCCTATTAAATACCATCCCATTTAGCAGCTGAAAAATTTTTTTGATACAACATGTTACACTTCATATTCTTAAGTGATAAAGACATTCAAGAGTACATTGTTATAAGCGTTACTTGGTTTAATATTATTACAAGTATATAGAGGGAGATAACTTTAAAGAGCAAATATATTGATGAGCGTTATCCTCAGGGATCATGTAAACGTTCAACAACTGGTAAAAAAAATCTTATTTGCATAACTTCTCTAACAGTAACAGTATTATTAATAGTAGTAAAATATTAACAATAATCTACTGAACATCCACATTATGTACCAGGCACTACACCAAATGCTTTGCATATATTATACAACTTGATCTTCATAACGATATTGTAAGGTAGATTATTATTTCCAGTTTACAGACAAGGTCATGGGATTCACACAGATTTAGCAACTGGTCCAAAACCATACAATTATTATGGCCTTGAATCAGGACTCAATTATAAAATAAAGTTTTTTGGTTTCCCTTTTTCCCTTTTATTGCTCTCCCAAGTGGGGATATCATAAGGCTGTCATAATTTTGCCCCCTAATCTTGTGTGAAAAATGGCACTCCACACCATCTCAGAAGAAGGATATAAACCAGATTATCTGTCACAGAAGTAGTAGAAAAATGTTGGCATGACAGCTGTCCCATTTTATAGCACTGTCATGGGGAAAGTGGGATTAGAAACAACCTCTAAGAGATGCTTATACCGAAAGTATCCCTGTTGGAAACATACCATCATTTTATTTTACAGAGCAAGTCCTTGATGCCAGCTCCATATAAGGCTTAGAGAAATTGAGAGGTCATCGTGATGTAAGACAGTTACCCACTGTGGATAGTTTAGGAGGTAAACGTGGCCATTGGGAATTCACTCATGAACTGTTTAAAGTCAATGTCGATTTTACTCTCAAAGTTTATTTGTTCAACTGGTAGTCATGGAGCACCTGACAATTGCTAGACACTAGGCAAGGCATTGAGGCTGCCAAGATGAGCATATCATTGTCTTATCCCTGCCTTCAATGGGCTCATAGTCAACTTCAGAAGGCAAACACGAGAATGAATAGAAAAAAAACTAAGGTCCATATGTGTGGCTGTATTAGTTTAGTGGTACCACTGAAGAGTGACATCTGAATAAGTCTGTTCACCAGCTGTATAAATCAGGTGGAAACATACTCTTGTGCAAAAGGTACTACTCTTAGAGCATCAAAAGAAGGATTATTTCATGTGTCATAAAAATAACGGAAACACTGGGTCAATGCTGTCCCACTTCTGGAATGGGAATATTAAAGCTGTCTAGAACCAACTCTTACATCTCTTAACCAAGTCACCTTATTGGTAAGGCCTTTCCCGACCACCATAATTTAAAACAACACTCTCCCTCCAAGCCCACCTCCCAACTGGCATGCCCTACCTCTCTTACTGGATTTATTTTTCATCATAACACGTATCCCCACTTGACGTACTCTATATATTACTTGTTTGTTTACTTTTTAATCTTTCTAGCACTATGAACGTAAGCTCCATGAATGCAGGAATTTTTGTGTTAGTTCTCTGGTGTACTGCCCAACTGCTAAGATTTTTGCCTCTCATATAGAAGATACCCAAAAAAGAATTTGCTAAACTCATGAATGAGTGGATGGATGGATAAAGAAAGAATAAAATAAAAATGGTAAAAAGTTTGTCTTTGAATATGTATATATTTGTACGAGTGGATACTATAAAATTTTAAGGGATTGTTTTTTAGTTTGTTTTACTTATTTAAACTAGCTTTTAGTAAACATCACTGGGACAGAAGTTTTCTAGACTTTCTGCTAGCCTTCTAGATGTGATAGGATCTGCCTATACTCTATTCATAATAAGAACTTGGTACCTCTTCCAGGACATTTTGGGGCAGCATTTCTCTGATTTCCTTAACGTAAATTCTGTCAATCCCAAGAAAAGTCAACAATGGACAATTGACAGGTTTGATTACCTTCCTGTATAAACAGGAAGGTTTTTTATCTTGTTAATTCTTGTTACTGAATAGTAAATGTATTACTTAGAACCAAACAACCTAGATTAACTAAACTAATTCTTAGGTCAAACCCAAAATTATTCAGCTAATTTGTTTGGGGAAGATACTGACTTTCCACAAGAGGTTAGAAATAACCTGGCACCAAAGACCTGTCACCATGTTTGGAGTTATATTTGTGATCTGTAAAGAAGCCAGTACCTGAGAGCCAAATGGGCCTCTCCGGTTGCAATCTGTTTCTTCAATCAGTAGATGTGTCTGTGTCTCTGCTTAGCATTCTGTCATCTGAGATCTCATTTCATATGTGTGGATATTATTGTATCTACAACTGCTTTTTCAAAAGTAAAGCTTCTTTATTGCAAAGGCAATATACATTCATCATTTAAAATATGACAGTAATGAAAAAGGAAAGAAAAAAATTTACCCATAATCTCATCATTCAAAGGACTCTTGTTAATACCATGACATGTTTCTTTTAGTATTTCTGGCATAATTATTTTGGTGAGTTTCTTACATAATCTAAAATAGTTTAAAGAAACACTTACTTACTGGTCTCACAGAGGTAGATACCCAGGTCTGAAAGAATTTTAAGGGCAGTTATCATCACTGGAAAATGCACTGGGGACTCAGTCTGCTGAACTGGTTTACCCAACTCGAATAATGAGTACTTTGGAGAACCTGATAAAAGAACAGAAAGAAATCCCCAGAGTTAGATAATAGAAACACTGAATAATCCACATTGTTTTAAAGCATTTCCCAAACCCTTCAATTATAAGTGGTTTTTGTCTAAACGTCACCCACAAAATTAGTCAAAAAGAGAATACATTTGAAGTAGTTATTTGGTGCCATGATATTTTTAAGATCAAATTGTTTTTAAAACATTCAGCCTATTAAAAATGATGTGTGACCAAACCAAAATTTATACACATAGTGTAAAATACTATTTTAGTCCAAATATACTTCTATGGGTGGATTTCCAAACACTGACTTCGGAATGTTAATAAATCTCTAAAACAATTTGCTGTGGTGATCATCAAGCTCTGACTATAAATCACTCCTGACTGTCTCAACAAGAATGTCAATGTGATTTTAGTCCAGGTTGTTTAGTCTCTTGATGGCTTAGGAGTTGCTTTTGTGTTGATAGGTACGCTCTGGCTGCACTGAAAATTATTGCTCCTCAGCATAAACATTTTCTCACAAATCTGAAAAGGACGCAATAAGCCAAAATTTCCCCAGGGCTTGAATTATTTCTAAGAGAGAAGGTCTCACTTCAGAAGGGCAATAGAGTTCTGTTGGGTGTGATTTCCAAAGGCCATGATGTCTTCATGCAGCAAAAAAGACCATTAACGTGACTGGTGAAGACTCAAAAACATTGTGAGGTTGCCTAGGACAATAAGAACCATGCTTTCAATGTTAGAAATAGTGAAAAGGAGCCAATTCCATGCAACTATACACGAACAGATCTTAATTAGCATCCCAGGCTCTTGACTCAGAACATTTAGAAGTTTTTAAAAATTGGATTTCAACATTAGATAGACAAATGGGGAGAATTTTACTACTTTGAGTAAAACGCCATTAACGCTACTTACTTTACTAGATTGTTTAAGAAGTTAGTGATGCAACATAAATGTACCCACTGTCAATCCTGCAAAACACTGGGTGCTCGGGAAGGTGTCTCCCTTTGTCCACACTTCCTCTTCTCTTCCAGTATTTAAAGACTTTTAAGTTGAGGACTTAAGGTGAAGTAGAAGATCAACATTTAGAAGTGACAGAAAGAGAAATGTTAGTTTAGAGAAGGGAGAAGGAAATAGGAGAAAAAATACTGTGACACTAGGGCATCTAGTAGTGGGGCAGGTGGCCTCATCAGCAATGGAATCCCATTCCCGAAAGTGCTCAAGCCAAAGTAAGGTAATGACTGTCAGAGATGTTGTAGACTAAATTCCCAGACAGTGTCTAGGAAATACACCAAAATAACAGCGAAGTTTGCTCCTGGCTCTAGGATTGCAAAATGTATAAGGTGAAATATTATATCTATTCAAGAAATAGTTTTGAAATTATAATGGCCATGTTAGAACTTCCAAAGATAGTCTTGTCTATAGCACTATCTCTATTGTAAGAAAAAACAAACAAAAACTCTTGAATACTTTTCCCTCCTAATGGCAGATATTGTCTTTAGAGATAAATAACCATGTGTATGTTCTTACACTCATATGACCTTCATATGGAGACATGGGGTTTCTCCAAATGCCTAAATCCTTTGATAAAATGAGTGGTAATTATTACAAACCTTTACACTTTAAGGATTAACAACAAGGGTGTCATAGCATTTGTTATTCTGGCAACACTCAAGCTTAATCTTCCTTTCTTACCACAGACATGAGATAAAAGTGCTGTCATTATATTCTCTGAGACGCCACAGGAGAATCAAGATTATTGAGTTCAGTAAGAGAAATGACAAAACTATGAAAGACAGTTCATTTATTTGACAAATACTTACTGAGGATCTATTAGACACCAGATACCAAGCAAGCTACTAGAGTGACTGGTAGAGGAAGTTGCAGACAAGCAAAGAGAAGGATAAATTGGTGAGCAGGACAAACACAATTCTTGCTCTTATACTCCAGCAAAGAATAAAACAAGTAATTACCATAAAGTATCCTATGAAAGTGCAGGGCACTAATACAGTCTAGGAGCCAGAGGAGTTTTAGCTAGGCCAAGTGTGGGTGGGAAAATGGTAATCAAGAAAAGTTAAAAGACATTTAGAATGACTGAAGTATTGAATGAGACAAGAGATGAGACCAAAAGTTCGGTAGGAATAGCTCATAAACAGTATTGTAAGCTATATTAAGGAGTATGGACTTTATCTGAAGGGCAATGAGAAACCATTGTTTTAAAGGTGAGTAGGAGAACGGCATGGTCATATTTGGATTTTTTAAAGATCCTTCCATCTGCAGTATGGAGGAGAGATTAGTAAAGACCTACACTGATGATGGGGAAATCAGCTGGTGGTCAATTATAACCATCCATGAAAGAGAAATCAATGTGTGGAAATGGAGATGGAGAGAAGCGGTTGGTCACAGAATATATTTTGAAGATAGGTCTGATGAGATTTGTTGATCTATTGGCTATGGGGAATCAGCAGAAAGGAGGAATCAGGGATAATTTGCAGATTTCCAGCTAGACATTTGGTTGGGTTATGGAGCCATTTCCCTGAGACTGAGAAATTGAGGGATGGGGTGGGGGTAGTTAAGTTCATGGAGGGGGCAGCAAAGGATGAATTCACTTTGGGATGTGTTTAGTTAGAGATGTCTGAGACCTCTTAAGGGGAATGTTGAGTTAGCTTCTGGATATCTGTTACATGATCATGTTTAAGTACTAAGAATCAGTGGAAAGGGAAATTTAAGGGGCAGGAGAAAGAGAATTTATATAACAAGGTCTCTGGGAGGACAGGAGTGATAGACCATGCACAGGTGGAGGGATTTACCTTGGATAAAGATGAGGGTCACCTCTTTCAATGTGACACCATGAAAGAGGAAAAAAATGGGTATAGATACAGGTATATTCATCCTTTTGATAGCAGGAAGTCAAGGAGGTTCCTGTCTGGTGACTTCTATTTACTCTAAAAAGAAGGAGATAAGGTCGTCCACTGGAAGGTCTGATGGAAACAGATCTGAGATTTATCCAGAGGAGAAAATAAACAAAAGATGCTGTGAAGAGCAGAAGAAAGAAACCAGAAGTATTGGAGTTATTTCCATCCAGAGTAGAAGGCTGATGTTTCTCTTCTTCTGGAGTTTGTTTTGAGAGGAAGTTTAGTGTTCCTTGTTCCTAGGGTGACATCACTCACTTGTGTCATGTTTCTGAAATTATTTAAGGTAACTTTTCTGGAACAAGTCACATGGCAAGTTTCTCCTGTATGGACCAGGCAGTTCTGAGTTTCTGTTGTTAGAGTCTAGTCGTATAAGTTTCTGTAAGTATGAACCTCAGAGCTGAAGCATGGTTGGCATTTTCTAGGTGACTTCCAAATGAGGGCATGAGTCCCTGCTCCAGTCTCACTTAGCTTTGCTTGAAACGTGGAAGAAGATACTATTGGAACGGAAATTATAATAAAGAAATAATTTACCTCCCATCCTTTGACTTGCTCCAGAATATTTCATTCTGGCAACTTCAACCTCAGCCACTATTCCCATGTTCTCTACCCTCCCAGCCAATATTTCTGTATCTCTGCCTCACCATGCCCAGTCTCCAATGCCCTCATTATCTGTTACTTTTTAAAAGGTCATAAATCACAAGATACATTACTGTTGTTCACTCTTCATGCATTCTTTGGGTACTTCTACACTGGTCTTGTTTTAATCTTCTTTCTCATTTCTTTCAACTTCACCTCTCAGTTCTTTGAATTTATCTTCCTACTTTATTTCCTTCAATCAGTTACTTTTCCTAGAGTGCTCTGTCATAGTCTCATTGCCAGCACTATCAAGGTTGATTCTATCACAAAGCAACTGGGATAGTATGAACTTAAAAAATGAGCCCAGTGCTTACAGCAAAATTAAAACATTCTAAATGGGCCATAATGGTGACCCATAGAAGAAAGTATCCCACATTTATGGATAGTGGAGCAATATCCCTGAAGTTTATTTAAGGCTGACAGGAGGGAATAGCCATGCATAATACTGAATTTCTCAAATCTAAAAGTAATTTTTTCATTCTTGCCTTAGATGGGTGTAATTAATGTAACCATGAGGTTTTTCTGGGTTTTAAATTGTTAGCTCTTGTTGTTTATTAATTTTTCCCTACGAAAAGCTTTTACTAAATTAATGGAGCATTAATAATCAACATTGTCCTGGATTTTAGAAAACAATAATTTCTACAAATATTACTTGTTGGTGGCATATAATGTGATACACATGATGTTGGGAAAATTACCTATATTATGTTTAAATCTTATAACACCCTGAAAGCTAAGTGCTAGTCTCACCATTTCATACAGGAGGAAATTGAGGCCTAGAGAGGTTAAATTATTTGTCCATATCATATTACCATGTAAGTTGCAAAGCTAGGCCCATCTGACTCCAAAAATTTATATATTTTTCCACTACCCAGACAAAATGTTAGCTGTTGTTAAGGGTGCCTATTAGATCAATTTCTAGGCATTGTCTAGAACAAATGTTTACTATTCCCTTTGCTTAGCTTCTAGGCATTCTATCACTGGCCCTATTGTCTGCAAATGAATAACCATCATTAGTACAGCAAGCCTGACAATTCAGGGACTAACTGGTACCAGACACTGAACAGAAGTCAATAACCAGCTCAGAGCGCATCTCATAAGGCCTCATTGCATTTTTTGGTAACAAGTAACAAGGTTAAACTGCATTTTATTTTATTTTTTCTTGGTTAACAGTATTTAGTATTGGCAACCAAACTAACACATTTACAGCCACCTGACATGAGTTGAATGAGAAATTAAAGTCTTGAAGAAGCTCTAGTAATAAATACAATGGAATTCTAAAGTCCAGCCAAGGAGGTGTTTCCCTGGCATTTGGCTGTAGCCGAACATGGAAGAGAACCGACATATACACATATGAAGCATTTGCAATCAGATGGTTTCCAGATGGATACATTCAACCACACGGAAGGGTTATGGCTACTACGGCAACTCCAGTGTTCAAATTGTAAATAATATCCCCCAAATAAGGCCCATAACTAGGAAAGGCTTAGCTCAGAAATTAACATTTTAAACTTTGGGGAAATAGATTTGTTTGTTTTTTTTAAGATCAATATTTTCTTCTCCTGAAGATGCCAGTATTATATTCATAACAATCCTGTTTGTGGCACTAATACTTTGGAGGACCTGGTTCCAAACGCCTTGAAATAAAGTCACATTCCCTTATCATTTGATTATTCATTTACTTCCGAGTGAGTTTGATGATGATGATGGTGATGATGAGGAAGGAGAAGGAGAAGGAGGAAGTCATCTTACTGAGTGCTCCTATCTAGTCACTGTTCTGAGCACTGTACCCAATGAACTTTGGAAGGCTAGGCCCCACCCCAGAAATCCAGCGATAAATAAAATGCAGCTAAACTTCGCTATTTAATTGTTACCAAAAAAAAAAAAAAAAATGCAAGGAGGCTTTGTGAGATGAGCTCTGAGCTAGTTATTGACTTCCATTTAGTACTTAGTATCAGCACTAGCACCCTCATGCCTATGTGCCCACCATGAGCAGGAGGGCATTCTCAGTACTTGGCATGGGTTAAGTAAAACTTGGGATCCTCCCACTGGGGCCAGATGACAATCTCAGGGGACAGAATCTACACAAAGGAGGCTCCAAGAGAATGAAGACACTACACAGAAAACCTCTTAAGAAGCAAGAGGATGTGAACAGAAGACACAGCCTGGAGGACAAAATCTCTCGCTCACATATCACCACTTGGAGCTGGGAGTGGAAGCTGCTTGTCTCTGAAGATACCAAGAAAGGATTTTTTTTTTTTTTGCGGTACGCGGGCCTCTCACCGTTGTGGCCTCTCCCGTTGCGGAGCACAGGCTTCGGACGCGCAGGCTCAGTAGTTGTGGCTCACGGACCCAGCTGCTCCGCGGCACGTGGGATCCTCCCGGACCGGGGCACGAACCCGTGTCCTCTGCATCGGCAGGCGGACTCTCAACCACTGCGCCACCAGGGAAACCCCCAAGAAAGGATTTTAAAACCTGAGTTCTAAGTTGCTACACAGGAATGCAGCAAGAAGCAGTAACATAATGAAAGATTGTTTTCAAAAGTATCTCCAAGCTCTCAGAGAAAGGCGTTTGTTTGATTGAGCTAAAAGGCCAATGATTATTGAATACCCATTAAATGTTCAGCACTGTGTTATGAGCTGAAGACGTAAAGAGCTATTCACAAGGACCCAAATCCCTGTGTGGGAGACACATTATAAACTGGTTATTATAAAACAATGAACCTGTTAAGTCCAGTGTCAGAGACACATGCCCAAGATGTTGTAGGAGCATAGGAATTGGACCAAATTCAACCAAACAGATCTAGGAAGATGTCCTCAAAGAGGAGACACCTGAGAGTGCTAAGTTTTATGGGTCACAGAACTAAAACAAAAAATACCAGCTAAATTCACTTGTGTCAGACAGCAAAGTGGCTAGAAATATCTGAGCATGATTTTAGAATTGGGTATAGGATAGATATTACCAACCTGCTATCAAAGCTTATCATCACGTAAAAGAAGAATAAGAACACACATAAGACAATATTAGAATAAGAGCTGGTGAGAGTAAAATGATTGGGATTGGGTAGGTATGCGTTGAGTTCTGAACTGTTTTTGGCTTAAAAAAAAAAGCATAAGTAAATGAGTGCACCACAAAAAGACAGGGACTGTACAATGCTTTACTATCATCACCATTATTATTTATTTTATCTAATTTTACTACTGACACTGATAGGCTTTAAAAACTAGATTTCTTATGCCATTTTGATGCCAATTTCTGTATACATAGATACAGACCTACTTGAAGATGTAATAGTAATTTCTCCTTATCCAGTGAAACCGTACAGTGTTATCATCTAAGTGAAAACATTTTGCTCTTGTTCAGAAACTAGTATGTTTATAGCATTCTTTTATGGTATAGTAAATTCTTAGTTTGAAATTACTTCTGAATCAAGGATTTGGAGCTACACTTTTTATTGGAACCAATTAAAAGTAAAATATAGTAACCCCCCCCAAAATGCTTTTTAAATTATTTCTGTATTCTCAATTAAATTTACACAGCTTGAAGCCCATAATTAGAAGGTGCCACTTAATGACTCTGTCATTCTCTTTTATTTCAGATTTTTCTCCTACAGCAAACATTTCTTCCTTTCTCTAAAAGGAAAACAAATCTCAAGAGATGGTGATATCTCTCTTCCTCCCATCTAGGACATTAACTAATTTCACCTTACTTTCTCTAAGGTTCACTCTCATCATCCCTAACATGAGAGAAATAAGATTACTCTGCCTTCCACGTCAGAACAACAACGAAAAAACTTCACTTGAAAAGGTTTTAAGGGCATTTAACACAACAAAAAAAGGAAGCCCTAAAATTATGAAATGTCCCAAACTATATTTGAAAAGTCATTATTCAGAATTTAGAATATATTTCCCCATTAGGACAATATTATAAATGGATTACTAGTAGATTTACACACGGAGGACAAGGAGGTCGGTGGAGACTTGTCAAAAATACCGAAAAGAACTTTTGGAATTCCCAAGAAGTTCAGAGGTTGACAGCACTGGTTCCCTATATGCCAAATTACCCTTCAGAAATTGTGTAACTCCTAGAAACATGAAACTAATGGGTATTTTTAGATCTAGAGAGGCAAAGGAGGAGAAAGAAAGATAGAGGGAGAGGAAAATAGCTTTTCACAAAGTCACTGTTAAAGAGTTAGAGGGGGCAAAGAAATGGGAACAAGGATTTTGTTGGCACAGTTGTAAAACAAGGGAGGAACTGATGAACTGGAACTAAATTGTTAGCAGTTTAAGTAAAGAGGAGGTGACTTTCCTGGCCTCAAGCAAAAACAAAGAATGCAAGCTCTCCACTGTCCATCTCTCCTGTCTTCCCATCCTTCACAGCCAAGTAGAATTGGCTTATTTCATCCCCTCTTCGGACCACCAAAATCAATTCTCCCTCCACTCCGCACCCGCACACCTCTCCAAAAAGACTCTGGTAGAGGTCACTGCATTTTGTCAGAAGTTAGATTAAGCCTCAGCAGCCATGTGTTACCTCTTCACCACACCCTCCCTAAAATTCTCGCCTTGGATGGTTTTCCTGGCATCTTCTCTTCCCTCATTTTCCTCCTGTGCCTCAGGTCACACGTTTCCAGTCTGATATGCAGACCTTTCTCCTACTGCTGAGGGCTCGCAGGCCTCTACGCCTTTTCATTTTGCCTCAGACTCTCCATGTAAACTCATCCACAACCACAGATTCAACCACCACCTCTGTGTTGGACTCCAGCTGTGTGGTGTGCTGTAGAGGACAGAGTGGGCTCTGGAGAGAGGCATGTTTGAGCTCTGCTCTTTACTAATGAGTGACTTTGGATGAGTTTTACTTAACTTTTGGGTAAGTTTTCATATCTTACCATCATGCATTGCTAGTGGAAATGTAAAATGAGACGGCCACTTTGGGAAACAGTTTGGCTGTTCCTCAAATCTTAAACATAGAGTTACCATATGGTCAAGCAAATTCACTCCTAGGTATATACCCAAGAGAATTGAAAACTTATGTCCACAAAAAACTTGTATGCAAATATTCGTAGCATTGATATTCATAATAGCCCAAAAGTAGAAACAACCCAAATGTCTATGAACTGATCAATGGAAAAACAAAATGAGGTCTATCTATACAATGGAATATTATTTAGCCATAGAAAGAAATGAAGTACTGACACATTTTTTTTTTTTTTTTGCGGTACGCGGGCCTCTCACTGTTGTGGCCTCTCCCGTTGCAGAGCACAGGCTCCGGACGTGTAGGCTCAGCGGCCGTAGCTCACGGGCCCAGCCGCTCCGCGGCATGTGGGATCTTCCCGGACCGGGGCACGAACCCGTGTTCCCTGCATTGGCAGGCGGACTCTCAACCACTAAGCCACCAGGGAAGCCCCTGACACATGTTTTAATAAGGATAAACCTTCTAAAAGTTATGCTAAGGAAGTCAGACACAAAAGGCCATACACTGTAAATTCCATCTATATGAAATGTCCAGAATAGGTAAATCCAATAGGTAGAGACAGAAAGTAAACTAGCAGTTGCCAGGGGCTGAGGGAAAGGAGGAATAGGGAGTGACTGCAAAAAGAGTTCAGGGTTTCATTTTGGGGGTGATGAAAATGTTCTGGAATTGGGTTGTGATAGTTGTACAACCTTGTGAATATACTCAAAATCACTGAACTATACACTTTAAAAATGTAGATTCTAATGGTATGTGAGTTATACCAATTAATTTTTAATTAATTAAAAAATATGCCCTCTTCATTTTCCTAAACTACTACATCTCCTATATTTCCTTCCTTGATTTATGGCTCAACCTTTCTCCCAATATTCCATGCCAGAAACTTGGGACTCACCCTAGATTTTCTGGTGCCTTCTTTCATCATCCCTCCATGTCCAAGTCTGATTATCTGTCCGTGGACAGTTTCTCATATACCTCCACTTCTTTTCCTCTTCGCTGCCACTCCTGGGTTTAAGCTGTCATTACCTTTCCCCTGGTCCACTGCAATGCTTAGTTGTCAGGCTTCCAGATTGACTCTTACCTCCTGTTTATCTCTCCTCTCTATTGGTGCCAAATCAATCTTTCCAAATTATCAGATTGATCACATAACTTCCCTATCCAAAATTCTTCCACCATCCCCTATCGACTCAATCTAAAGTCTTTGCTTGGCGTACAAAGCCTTTCATGAATGACCCTCACTCTGTCCACCCATACCCTCACTCTTCTTTCTTCACCCTCGCTTTACCTTTTGCTGTGAAATGAACTTCTTTTTTATAGTGCCCATGTGATAGGGACTGAATGTTTGAGTCCCCCGCATATTCATATGTTGAAACCCTAATCCCCAATGTGATGTTATTTGGAGATGGGGTCTTTGGGAGGTAATTAACTCATGAAGGTGGTTTGTTTTTTAAGCCACCCAGTCTATGATACTGTTGTTATAGAAGGCTGAACTAAGACATGCTTTGCACATATTCTTTCTTTTTTTTTAGAATGCCTCTCCTCCCCCAAGTATGTCTGCATGGCAATCACATACTCACTTCTCAAATGCCTACTTGAATTCTTCTCCTCCCTCCCAATTCTTCCAGGCAGACTTTTGCACTCAACGTATTGACTTCCTTTAGGCTTTGTATGATTTACGTTACTGAATGGTTCTGTCTCCCCAGTAGTTTCTTAAGAACTAGACCCTGTCTCTTGTCGTTCTAGCCCCCAACACCGAAGTATGTCTGTTATCTTTATATGGTTATCTTTCTCTGCCATCTTATTCTTCCAACATGGTCTTCAAACTTGTTTCTTCTCCAATTTTCATCTTTAACCTTATTCTTGTCTCAAACTTTTTCTTATGATTATTGAATGAATTTACTTCTTTTATATTAACATGTCCATAATGGAATTTCAAGACATGCCTCCAGATTTGTAGTAGCACAGATTTATGTTAGAGAGAATAAAAATACACCAAACACTTCTTCCAGTCATTTTCTCATCTATTTAATAAATACTTATCTCTGTGTCAGTGCGATTAACACCATGGCAGAGGTACAAGTATATATCAGGTACAGATTTTGATCTCAGAGACCTTAGGGTCTAAAGAGGCGACACACATGAACAGAAATTATGACACAGGGCATTATGAAAGAGTCATGAGAGAAGTAAAAACAAGTTATGACTCACAGAATTGAGCTGTGCCTTGAAGCATGAGTGAGGTTGCACTGAGCAGAGAAAAGAACACTGAAAAGAAAATGTTGCAAAGAAAATGACACTGAAAAAAGCAGATAGGTGTGGAAAAGCAGGAATGCCAACAGAACGGTGAGGTCTTAAAACTGGACTTAAAGTACCTATGTGTTTATTTACTTACTCAACAAACATAGAGAGAGAGGGAGAGAGACTACCATGTTCTAAAGATCAGAACTAAAAGCCTCTGGTGGGATGAATTAGGAGACTGGGACTGACATATATACACTACTCTGTGTAAAATGGATAACTAATGAGAACCTACTGTATAGCACAGGGAACACTACTCAATGCTTTGTAGTGACCAAAATGGGAACAAAATCTTAAAAAGAGTGGATATATGTATATGTATGATTGATTCACTGTGCTGTACAGCAAGAAATTAACCAACATTGTAAAGCAACCATACTCCCATAAAAATTAATTAAAAAGGCCTCTGTGATGGTCTATGTGACATAATCCAATGTAGCCTTTTCCTGTGGGGGTCTGTGTAGGCTTCACACATTTTAATAATTTAATAATTTCTGAGTATAGCTTAATGGTTAAGAGCCTGGATTCTAGAGCCAGACAATTGGGATCTAATTCAACTCTTGTGCTTTCTAGCTGTGTGCCCTTTGGCAAACTCTGTCTCTGTATCTTTCTCTATGTGGTAGGATAATAGTATCTCTGTTGGAGGGTTGTTATGAGAAATAAATGGGTTAATACAGTTAAAGTGCTTATTCACTGGCACATAGTATATTCTCATAAATGTTAACTACTTTTATTATTTTCCTGGCAAGTAACCAAAAACTGCCTTCAACTTATGGGATAAAATGATTCCTATATATGTCATCTCTCTCAAACTCGTAAGTCACATATATCTTACCTATATATACACATTTTGCAAGAGAGAGAGTGATAAGGAGAGAGAAAGGAAGGAAAGAAAGAAGGGAGGGAAGGAAGGAGGGGAGGAGGAAGAGAAGAAGGAAGGAAGAAAGAAAAAGAGAAAGGGAGAGAGAGAAAGAATAAAAGGGGGAAAGGAAGCATAGGCCAGAAATTTGGGTAATGAAATGAGAACTAGTTTAAATTCCATTTCTACCAACTGTGGCTTAGTCCCCAGAATTTTTTAAATGAAGATTCTGTAATCAGCTACCGACTCTAATATTCATTATTTTGGAAGGATAGACCTAGTTGTCTCTGGACATACAACCCAACCTATTATATTTTTATTGTCAGTTACAGTCTATTTTTTTAAAGAAATATTTATCAAGCACATAAGATATGTACTTAAGGGGATACAAAGACACATACATGCCCCCAAAGAGACCAGGAGAGTTCAGTAAATACATATAGAAATGCCAGCAGTATCTCGTGTGTACCAATGAGTCATGAATGGGATCCCAGTCCTGACACTGCATTCATTCCTCTGCAGAATGGAAATACATGTCAGCTTAATAATATCCTCAAAAACAATTCTTGAGAGTGGGTATTACACAAAAACATTTCCACCAGAAGTTTTGCTGATGGATCTACTTGTCACAAGAAAGATGTTGAAGAGTTGAAATAGTAAGTGAAACCGAGCTGTGTGCTAAAATTAGAACAAGAACCTCATCGGCTTCTGTGGTAATTTGTGGGGATTTCACAAGTCTACATGTTCACACAGTTTTATACCCTTGCCAATCTTTATCTCACCACAATATCTTATCTTCAGTGACTTCTTTTCAACAATTGCTTCTAATTTCTAGTCCAGGAGATTGGACATGTATTTATTTATTTACCTTAGATCCTCTTTAACTATTAATCACATAAAACTTGAAGGTATTCACCAAGAACTTGGTAAAAAGATACTTCCTCACTACTAAATGCAACACAAATTAGTTATGGCATTTTAAAAACAGAAAAATACAAAAGAAAATGTTTAAATCAATCATTAACTTACCACTCCATAATAATGTAGTAAAACTTGGTTTGGGTGATAAAGGCAAAAACCCACCATAAAAACTTCAATGACTGGCAAAAAGTACTGGAATATCTGAAGCAGTATCTCACTGAGAAATCAAAGAATGCTCAAGACCAACATATAGTACCATCATGCATCTAAAGTAATGTGAAAGGAGTCCAGGTTTTGTAAAAGTGTTTCTGTTTTTCAGTAATTATAGGTTCTTTCCTAAAATCTAATTTTGATTTTGGATAAGGAGTTTTTAATTCAATAATGTGTTGTCTATAAAGTGCCAAACATCTGTTTTATAATGTATCCAAACCTCCATCTCTTCATTATAATATGGAACAACCTGAGTCTTTCCAATGAGTTTTTTGGGTTTTTTTTTTATTGAGAACCATATTCACACCAAGGTGACTGAACAGATGTCATGCTTGACATCAGCAACATCCCACATAGATATGCTTGTGGGTCTTAACACAAAACCGTGATTTCTGTAATAACCCAAGGACTCTAGCTCTGATGTTACAGCAATTAGATATGAAAGTATAGTGGCTGTATACACATTATAAACATTGTTCTCAAATGCCCTTCTCTTTTGCATTTTTCCCTTTATCTGAGAAAGCCTACTTAAAGACATACAAATAATAAACCACAAGTGTTAGCTTTTTCTCCAAAGTGAAGATGGTGTATGTTAACAAGTTCTTCCTCACTCAGCGTCTGCAGGTTATAAAATACTGACCTCCTAAACAGAGATCTAACTCATAGATGTACTTTTTTGTTAGGCTCACACAGGATTGGCTCTCACAAAAGTTGCAAAAATGTACAAACCCAGACTTCCACTTAAAACAATCCAGTTTTCTAGATTCTTGTGGAAACATCAGATCTACCGGCTTTAGGGCTGCATTCCCACGAGGCAACATGTGTTTGGAACTGAGTAGCAACAGCCTCCCAGTTCCCCAAATTCTCCACTACCCTCTATTGTCTCCCCAATCTGCGGCCAAGTGTCATGGCCATTTATCATCCCACTATGTGCCTTTTCTTTTTTAGTACATTTAAGAGGAAAGTGAAATATCACTTGTCCCAAAGATAATTCTTTTTATCCCTAATCCACGTCACTTATTCTGGAATCTTCTTGGCCCTGCAAACATTTGCCTTTGCAAACCCCTACCTCAGGCCCACCAGGCTGCCCCCTGACATCACAGATGCTAAGGAGGACTTTTCACAATGTTCCTATTTTTGGATTAGACAAGGAAGAGTCACAAGCCCACTACTATGCCTTCTGGCCTATTTCCATTAAAAAAGTAGGTTCAAACTGCAAGACAAACCCTTGCCCAAGCAAGAAAGTAAGTTTGAGGGTTTCTATAACATTTGTCAAGGCTGGTCAGGCTAATAAATTCTTATTAATTTCCACTTATAATATGCTTAAAATGTCCAGATGACCTCCAACTTTTGCAATTTCCACAGATTTCTATGTTTTTCTTTTACAGAAAAGTTCTTGGGGAATTCCGTGGTGGTCCAGTGGTTAGCACTCCATGCTTCCACTGCAGGGGGCCCTGGCTCCATCCCTGGTCGGGGAACTAAGATCCTGCAAGTTGCACAGCACAGCCAAAAAAAAAAAAAAAAGAAAGAAGAAAAGTTCTCATAATCAACAAAACAGATGTTCACTAACGATTCCCAAAGAGCATGGGACTTGGTGCCAATGCCCTCTCAACACTTTACTTTGTAGATTCTGGAAAGATTATGGTAAAATAGAATGTATACTGGGATAGCTATACAAAAAATATGTACCTACTCATGCTTAGAGGCAAATACATTTTCAGATTCCTCACACTACAGTAAGTATCTAGTTTCACTCTCTCCCACTTCCTCTCTCTGCTGCTTTGGATTTGTTGACTACAATTAGTGACAGCTTATTCCTCCCTGTCAGATTCAAGTAACTCAGAGGTACTATGGACTTCTCAGGATAATTTCCTGTGGATAATTCCCAAGATCATTTCCAGCACTTAGACAATGAGTCACTTGGACTAGGGACTATACAAGTTGAGCTGGTATTCTTCCTTTGTTGTTGTTTACGATTCTAAAGAAAGAAACCAGCAATCAGGGGAGGGTTATTTACTAGTCAGTGCAGCTGCAAGGATTAGCCTCTAAACACCTGATTTCATCATTTTGCTCATTCAAGTCTTCTGATGGAGCTTTTTTTGGTCTATTCAGAGAAACTCTGTAGTTCTAATAGAAAAACAGCTTGTGGTACAGGAGAGACAGAGAGATGTTTTTCCACTTTTCAAGGGGACCTTTTGTTTATCTGGTTAACAGCCTCACTTTATAAAGGGAAAGCCCAGGACCAAAAAGATAACATAATTTGCCCAAGTTTAAACAGTGAGTTAATGGGAGAAAGGAAAATATGCCATCACAGTAGAGCTTCCATAGAATCCAGGCTCATACTGGGTGGGGTCCCTGGGACATAAAAAGTACATGTTTCAGAGGCTGATTTTGAACTAATGCGTCTGCCTAAGGAAGTGTGAGTTTTCTGATACGAAGCAGCTCTTTTGCCATTTAGATATGGAGAAATGAATCAGCATTGATGATGTGGAATTTCTGTTCACCGGTCTGATTTCAAGGGAATTTGACTCTCTGATTTTGCAAAAACTATTCCAACCTAATCATCTCCCTTCGTCAAAATAATTTTTGTATTCAGGGGTCTAAAATGATAACGGAGGTTTTAAATCCCTGGTTGGTGGATGCTGGGCATCAGAAGCAGTTCTGGGTACCTCTGAGATGAGTAAAGACGTGTAGTGAAGGTGAAATGAGAAGGTAGAGCCTTGGAACTCAAAATTCATCTTGGCACATCTGGCTCTCTGGCTCTGATGCTTGGATCCTAAACCCTGTCCAGTCATTTACTCTTATCACGTGGAACCCCACATATTTTCTTGGTTACCTTTGGTCACTCAAACCTTGACTTCTCTTTTTAAGTCTTCTAGAAAAGAGCTGCACATGCTCCACTCCCCCAGTCTAAACTCGCTTCTTCAACACCGCTACGGGCTTTGAGACTCTGTTCCTGCTCTCCCAGGTTGGGGACCAAATAGTCTACGAATTGCAGCTCTCATTGTCCTTGTCCTCAAATTCCATTCACATCAGACAGCAGCAGCTTTTTCAAGAGGGATAATGATGGAGCAAATACTTCCCACATTCCCAGCAATTTGTTTTTGGCTCAGGTGGCTCCAATCTTAACTCCAGGGGAAAGGATTTCTCTACTTTACAAAAAGGGATTTTTGTATTCAGGAGGAACCTGCCTCTTATTAAATATTTGAAAGAAATTCAAGGGGGCTTCTGGGCTCAGATGGACAAACTGCCCAGTGAAATGAAGGAGAACCTATAGAAAATGTCCAAGCCCAGCATAGGAGCACATCATCCTTCTGCATGGCCTTCATACTTTGCTCTGTAGTGTGGACTCATGAAGCCCAGGGCAGACAGAGAGCCAGGCCTGGTGCTGCCAGCTGATCTTGTCCCTGTGCTTCCAGGCTCCCACACACCCCTCAGCGCAGTTCTCCCACACGCAGAGTTTGCTCACTGGGGAGCCCCTTCCCCAGCTCCACTCCTTCATGAATCCGTGACCATAAACATAGCTACTTTGAGGGGAAGAGCAGTTTCTAGGATAGAGACTTGTATTAGTTTGCTCCTACTGCTATGACAAGATATCACAGACTGGGTGGCTTAATAGAAATTTCTCATAGTTCTAGAAGCTAGGAAGTTCAAGATCAAGGTGCTGCCAATTCAGTACCTGGTGAGACTCTCTTCCTGGCTTTCAGCCTTCTTGCTGTGTCCTCACGTGGTGGAGAGCAAGAACTCTGGTGTCTCTTCCTATAAGGGCACAGCCCTATTGGATTAGGCCCCCATGCCTAAGGATTCATTTGACCTTAATTACCTCCTTTAATAGGCCCTATCTCCAAATACAGTTACATTGAGAGTTAAAGCTTTAACATATGAATTTGGGAGCACACCATTCAGTCCACACCAAGGCTTTTAACCAAGAATCAGAGATTTGTAAAACCCCTGACATCATACGCAGAATTTTGTTTTTGTGCCCATGAGCTTCTTTCTGGAGAGAGGGTCTCAAAGGGGCCTGTGATCAATGAAAGTTAAAGAACCACTGCCCAAACACACAGAGAATGATTGCCTTAGAGGATTTCAGAAGACACAGGAAAATCCGTATTCCCTGAGGTGGCACCATCTGATGTCATTTTTTTTATATCTTAAAACAGATAAAGTTGCTTAATGCAGAAGGAGAGGAAACACAACATTATTCCCTGATTCTCACCACTGGCTTTTTAGAGTCACAAAAATTTGAGATATAGAAATTTTCACACCCTCCCAAGAGTCCATGAGCCACCTTAGACTTAATATCCAATTAAAAAACATAGGGTTTCCTTTTTGCAGAGGCATCTATGCCCCTGTCAAGGTCTAGAAATACTACCCCTACTCCTCCCTGTGAAGTTGCTTCCTTCATACCACTTCGTTCACTTCCATTACCCTTCAGTACCTTGGCCAGATGCCATCAGCCAGGGAAGTGGTGGGTAGGCACTGTTCTGTGTGGTCCACCAGCTTCATAAGATACTTCCCACAGGGCAGGGCAGCTGAGAGGAGTGCTCTGAGGCTGCATTGACAATGATATAATTCTAGCCACTCCACAAAAACACTGTCAAATGGTGTCCTTTCAAATAGGGCGTATAACGATTTAGACTGACGACATTTTGTTGGCTCACAAACCACAGGAGTTCAGACATTAGTGCAGTGCAGTTCTCAGACTAAAGAAATTGATAGTATGTGTAATCTCTGCACCATCTCAAATGGGACTTTGTATGTGTTTAATGTCTTTCTTCAAAGGAGATTAAAGGGCAATAATCTAACTTTGCCCTATAAAATAATTCTGGAAAAGAGAATTAATAGTATTATCTCTATGTTATAACTAAATGGGAATTAAAGGAATTAAGTAAATATTCAATTGGTTAATCTATCCATCAATCAACAGGCATTTATTAAATAACTTGTTTTTTTCTCTTTTTTTCCCCCCTCTGGGTGATGTTTAAATGCTACCTTTTAATATAATTAAAAATATAATTCTAACAGCAAAGGACCTGATTCTTACCTTCTCAGGAAAAAAAAAAAAAGGAGTCTGTTTTATGTTCAGTATCCCAATCCCAAGTCCTTTATTGTTTCAACAGATATCAACTGAGCACATACCTCTACCTTCCAGACACTATGCCAGGGCCAGGGTATCCAGTGGTGAATAAAACAGATCAGGTCCCTGTCCAGTGGACTGTACAATTTACCGAGGGAAACCAACATCAAACAAATAGACAGACAAGTTGGCATATCATTACAGATTTTTATAAAAGCTATGAATGAAAATCCAAACCAGATGGTAAGCTAGAGAAAAAGAGGGATTATTCTAGATGAGTGATAAGTAAAGATCTCTTTGAAAAGATAATACTTAAGCCAAGAGCCAAAACTCGGAGATTAATTTAGAGAAAGATGTGAGGGAAAGAAAGGCTTGAGAAACTGGCTGGATCATAATTACATTTGCCAAGTTGGAGAAGGTTGACTGGATGGAGAGAGTGGGTATACTGGAAGAAATCCAATGCTTAAGATGCCTTAATGTTAACACGCCTGTGAAACTCCTGTGTGCAGGTCTCAGGAAGCTATTATTTATACAAATACGGAGCTCCAAGAAAAGTTCTGAGATGGAATTTAAAATTCGGAGTTAACCCCATGTGAATAGCATTTAAAGCCATAAGAATGGCTCAGATTCCTTAGGAAGAAAGTATAAAGAGAAAGGACGAAAGAGTCCAGGCTTAAGCCTCAGGCATTCCAACATCTAAAGGTCAGAGAGAAGAGGCAAAGCAGCAAAGCATCTTAAGGAGCAGTTGTCAGAGGGGTAGAAGGAAAACTTAAATCATTTTGTGCCATGAGGCCAAGAGAAGAACATACTCGTGGAAGTTAAAACAATCAACTATGTTGAATGCTACTGAGAGGTCAAATAGGAGAAGGATGGAAAACTATCTGCTTTAAAATTTTTGCTACAAGGAGATCACTGGTAACCCTGACAAGAGCAGCTTTAGCGGAGCTGTTGGCAGAAGTCACGTTAGTGTAAGTTGAAGAGTGAATGGGGGATAAAGAAACAAAGGCAGCATGTGTAGAATGTGAGTTTATTGAGTTTGTCTAGGATTAGAATGAAGAGAAATTGGCAGATGATGTGGGGATCAGGGGGTTTTTTATAAGATGAGAGTTGCTGGAACATACCGGGATGCTGATGGGGATGATCTAGTAGAGAGGAAGACGTTAAAGATTCAGAAGGAGGAAGAGATAATTGAAGATGAGGGCATGGGTGCCAGTTGTAACAAGAATGAAGAAAGAAGGAGAACATGGTTGCAAACACAGGTAGAGTATATACAATTGGTAAGGGTAAGAGGAAGGAGAATAACATCAATCAGAGGCATATAATCATCAGGTTGGCAGCAGGAGTTTATCTAATCTACCTGCTTCCAATACCCTCAGATCTCCTTCCTGAGTTTTTGAAAAGGAGAAAATGAAGAGAGAAATGAACTTCCCAAGTCCCAGAGGGAGATGTCCCAGGATGAACCGTCCCATGACTTAGGATCTAATGATCCTTTTTCCTGCTCCAGTAAATAATGTGGCCCTAATTCTTTGGAATACTGCTGTTGTACTATTAACAACTAACAGTAAAAATACTGTTAGTTAAATATCTGTATTCTTGCCTGACAACATTTGATGCTCTTGCACACCAAAGAGTGCTGTCAGCTTGTGTTGTGAACCACTCACCTTGGCTTTTCGTGAACCTTATTCTGAATGACTAGTCATTTTGCATCTTATTTTTGCCCTGGTGATGATGCAGTAGCGTTTCATTAAGAGTATTAGGTTGTCACTACTTACTGTTCAACAGCAGTTACGGAGAAGAAATGTCGTCTGTAAATAATCTAAAGTTTTTTGAAGGCATGTTAGAGTAAGATTTGTAACTGACTCATATGGATCAGGGCTTCTCAAATTTGGTACGATTGATACTTCAGCTAGATAATTCTTTGCTGCAGGGGTCCAGCCTGTGCATTGTAGGATGTTTAGCAGCATCTTTGGCCTCTACTCACGAGGTGCCAGGAGCATTCCACTCCCACCCCCAATAGGGACAGCCCTAAACTGGCAGACATCGCCTAATGTCCCGTGGAGGGTAAAACTGCTCCTAGTTAAGAACCATTGATATAGACAGATGTCATAACATCAAAATGGAAACTGAAAAAGTCAATCAAACATTTAAAATTTTTTTCTAGTATCAGAATGTCTGCTTTTTGTGTAGACAAATGTCTGACTATTTGAATTTTTCAGTTTTCAAATGAATCTTAGATATCTTCAGCAACAACAAACATTTGAACAAACACATCTTCTAGACATCATCTCAGCTTGAGTTTCAATTCTTAAACCAACTGGCAAGATTTAACATGTCAGAATTTGATTCAATTTACAACATTTCAAAGCTTTCTAAGTCTAAACTTGTTCCTCACTCTACTAACTGGCATATTTTGATGCTTGTTTTATTCCTATGTTAATTATTTGGAGTTTCATTTTATTTTATTTTTGCTGTTTATCATAAGCTGTTTTAACTCCTTTTGGATGATATCAGAGGATAAATATTTATGAACAGAGGTATTTTTTTTCAATATGTGAATAAAGAATCTTATTTTGCGAGAACAGTTCACTTCCTTTCCCATTGTCCAAATACTGGCTCCCCTTGAATAATCTCAGGATGATTCTATATAGAATGCATTGCCTGTATTACAGTTTTTACTTATAAATCATCCACTCTGTTCCCTTGTTACTCTGCAGAGTTGTTCCAGGCAGGGAGTGATGCTCAATGTGAAACTATTAGAGGTGATTTATTCTCCTACCAGCTCTATCACTTACTGGCAAATAGCTTATGCTTCTGGGTCTCATTTTTTTCACATTCAAATCCAATTAACATTTACTGAGAGGCAGGTAGTTTGGCCAAGTCAATACTTGACGGTGCCTCAAAGGCTGTTTTGTGGGAGGGTGTGTCTGCTCCATATGGCAACAACTTTTGAGGATCAAGAGGTTCTCAAACAGCTTTTCGTTTTCATAAATGACCCAGTAACAATCAGCCATGAATTTTGTTAATCTTTCTAGAATCACAGCCTTTCCTTTTGGCAAAACAAATGTATAAATTTAATCTCTCGTGTAAAATATAAATTCTGCATAAACAAATATTGAACTCCAGTTAATGATATGTATGATGAAATGTTGAGGAATGGAGTGTACTGCTGTCTACGACTAATACTGAAAAAAAATATGGACCAATGGATGGATAGAGGAATGAATAAATGGATAGATATGTGAAAGAACAAACATAGTAAATTATTAATGGTAAAATTGAATTGGCAGTAGATGGATATTCACTATACAATTCTTTCAACTTCTTCTTCTTTGAACATTTTCATCATAAAGTGTGAAAAATTCCTTCCATTATTTTATATCTTATTTTTATGTTTTTTACAGTCAACTAATCTTTTTTAAATTGAAGTATAGCTGGTGTATAATATTATATGTGACAGGTGTACAATGTAGTGAATCACAATTTTTTAAAGGTTATACTCTATTTATAGTTATTAAAAATATTGGCTTTATTCCCCATGTTGTACAATATATCCTTGTAGCTTATTTTATACATAATAGTTTATACCTGTTAATCCCCTAAGCTTATATTGCCCCTCCCCGCTTCTCTCTCCCCATTGGTAACCACTAGTTTGTTTTCTATATCTCTGAGTCTGCTCCTTTTTTGTTATATTCACTAGTTTGTTGTATTTTTTAGATTCCACATATAAGTGATATCATATCTTTATCTGTCTGACTTATTTCACTTAGCATAATATCCTCCAAGTCCATCTGTGTTGCTGCAAAATGGCAAAATTTCATTCTTTTTTATGCATGAGCAGTATTCCATCTTCTTTATCCATTCATCTGTAGATGGACACTTAGGTTGCTTCCATGTCTTGGCAATTGTAAATAATGCTGCTAGGAACATTGGGGTGCACGTATCTTTTCTAATTAGTGTTTTTTGGGTGTTTTTTGGATATATACCCAGGAGTAGAATTGCTGGGTCATACAGTAGTTCTATTTTTAATTTTTTGAGAAACCTCCATACTGTTTTCCACAATGGCTGTACCAGTTTACATTCCCACCAATAGTCTTTTGTGTTTCCATACAAATTTTTAAATTGTTTGTTTTAGTTCTGTAAAAAAGTGCTATTGGTATTTTGATAGGGATTGAACTGAATCTGTATATTGCCTTGGATAATAAGGTCATTTTAACAATATTAATTCTTCCAATCTAAGAACACTGTATATCTTTCCATCTGTTTGTGTCATCTTTGATTTCCTTCAGACATGTCTTATAGTATTCCAAGTGCAGGTCTTTTACCTCCTTAGGTAGGTTTATTCTAGGTATTTTATTCTTTTTGATGTGATGCTAAATGGAATTGTTTCCTTAATTTTTCTTTCTGATAGCTTGTTGTTATTGTATAGAAATGCAACAGATTTCTGTATATTAATTTTGTATCCTGCAACTTTACCAAATTCATTGATGAGCTCTCGTAGCTTTCTGGTGGCATCTTTAGATTTTCTATGTATGGTATCATGTCATCTGCAAACAGTGACAGTTTTACTGTTTCCTTTCCAATTTGGATTCCTTTTATTTCTTTTTCTTGTCTGAATGCTATGGCTAGGATTTCCAATACTATGTTGAATAAAATTGGCTGGAGTGGGCATCCTTGTCTTGTTCCTGATCTTAGAGGAAATGCTTTCAGCTTTTCACTGTGGAATATGATGTTAGCTGAAGTGTGTTATATATGGGTGTTTAGATGACCTTTATTGAGGTATGTTCCTTCTATGCCCACTTTCAGGAGAGTTTTTTTTTAATCATAACAATGTTGAAATTTGTCAAAAGCTTTTTCTTCATCTATAGAGATGATTATATGGTTTTCATTCTTCAATTTGTTAATGTGGTATATCACATTGATTGATTTGTAGAGATTGAAAAACCCTTGCATCTCTAGGATAAATCCCACTTGATTGTGGTGTATGATCCTTTTAATGTATTGTTGGATTCGGTTTGCTAATATTTTGTTGAGGATTTTTGCATCTGTGTTCATCAGTGATACTGGTCTGTAATTTTGTATGTGTGTGTGTGGTATCTTTGTCTGGTTTTGGTATCATGATGATGCTGGCCTCATAGAATGAGTCTGAAGTATTCCTTCCTCTGCAATTTTTGGGAATAGTTTGAGAGGGATAGGTGTTAACTCCTCTTTAAATGTTTGGTGGAATTCACCTGCAAAGCCATCTGGTCCTGGATTTTTATCTGTTGGGCCCTGCCATTATTTTAAATTCACATCTTTCAAACTTTTAGTGTTTGGGGATTTGGTGAATAAGTCATGTTCATTAGCCTTTATGATTTTATAACTATCAGTCATATATAAACCAAAGAGGTGTCAGTTATGAGGCTGTCCAAGTGGCTCCTTTCTCCCCTGGAGAATTTTAGATGCTATTTTCTGGATGTTTTCCAATTTTTGCTAATGACTTTCTTAAGGTGGAGCAATCAAACTTACTCCAAGTAGTCCAAGTCTCAAAGTTTTGTTTGAGGGTAATAAGAAAATATTTTTGGATTTGTTTCCAATAGTCTCTGGCTAATGAAGAATCAGGCTAAATTTCTTTTCATGGAATCCCTACACTACATCAGTTATTGGCATATTCATATGCTGACCACACAAGTTTAAAATCTCCAAGTTAACACAAGTTTAACACAAGTTAAAATTTTCTCAACTCCCTCCTCTCCTTCATCTGCATATCCAATTGCTCTCAAGAACTATCAACTTTACTTTTTAAACATTCTGAAAATTCTTCCATCCTCACCACTGGCTTGATTCATATTCATCTCTGGAGTCCTCTATTGGTCTTTGGCATTTTTTCTCTCCAACCTGTCTTCCTCATTGCCTCCAGAGTTTTCTTTCCAAAATGCAAATATATTCATATCACTCCTTTACTTGACAAGCTTCAATAATCATTAAGAACTATTGTTAATTATTTTACATTTATTAATGGTACTATGGATTTTTCAAAAGAGAACTTATCTTTTAGAAATGTATACTAAAATATTTACAGGTAGAATGATGAAATGTCTGGTATTTGTTTCAAAACTAATATGGGACAGAGAGAATATGGGTGGGGATGTAAATGAAACAAGATTGACTATTGAAAATTGTTAAGGTCAGGTAATGAACACATGGGGTCTCATTATATAATTTTGCCTACTTTTGTGTATGTTGGAAATTTTCTATAATAAAAATATTTTTTAACTTTAAATTGTTCTCAAAAATATCTAAATGCTTCAGAAGGGCAAACAGTACCCTTAACCATCTGGAACTTCCTTATCTTTGAGCCTTTTATCCAGTTCCTCCTCCAACATGTACCCTATGATTCAGCTCTACCAAGTTACATGTTACTCCTGGAAAGGAATCTTTCAAAATATAGTTTTTTCTTCTTGAACAATGACTACTTATCCTTTTATACCCAGTTCAAATGTCACCAACCCTAAGGAACCTTCCCTGACTCACCCTAATATAGTCATCTCCTTTCCCCAGACATCTATAGAACACTGTACAAACCTCTTTTATAGAAAAATATTTGTAAGATGTTTGATGTAATAATGTTTTTAAGTATCAGTGTGCTTAACTAAGTGGTAATGTCCTGTAAAGTCTGTGCCATTATTTATGTTTGTGCAATATGCAGTGCAAAGCATATGTTTAAAAATACTTGCCAAATGAATCATAGGAAAATATAGTTTGGATTTTTCTTTTACTTTTGTCACCCAAATGTGAATTCTGACTTCCATGTAAGAGGTCCCATAAACTAGAATGTACTTAGTGAGGTTTTGATAACTTCTGGTTGAGTGAAGTTTCCAAATATGAGGATTACAACGCTAAACCATTTTTCAAATATTTTAGCCTCTTCCACAAACTTGATGTGAGACAGTATTCCAAATAGTTGCAGAATTTTATGCATGACACATTTCTCAGTGATCCTTGTAGCTAAAAAGATAAAGCCTTAATTATTACACAATAACACCATCAGTGGCTTAAGTCAATCAAAGGTCTCGCATCTTCCAAAGAGTTTGAAGGTATTTCTTCTAAAACATGGAGAATTAAAATTAGGTGAAATATGTTCCACTGGTCCTGCTTCAAGTTCTGCTCAGCCCTTCTATCTACTTGTGACTATGGCCCCAAGAAACAATTCATGGAGTGAATGTAATTGCCATCCTGGTGCCAATATTGTGTCATTTCTTGTAAAAACCAAACATAATGTAAAGCAAACTGTCACTGCTGGTTAATCAGCCAGGTCCTAGAGTCATGACCTTTTTTATACCTGTCATCATCTGAGACAGTATAATAATTTTTGAGTGTTGCCAGAGGCTTAGCTCTGCAGGGGTGCCCTGGCCAGTGTACAGAGCACCACAGTTGAGGGTACACCTCAACAATGGAAACAGGATGAGACTGCAGAATCCCATCTTGAATCCAGATTCCTAGGATGTTTCTTTGTCTTGCAGCATGCTTCAAATGGAAATCGCTATGCATTGGGCATGACAAGAACAGCAGAATCCGGACTCCACAGAATGGCTGCCTTTTCTATAGTGAGCATCAGTTTTTAACATAAACATAATGATATAGACAGTGTGATAGAATAGAAAAGGCATGCTCTTTGCTTCTATGAAGACCAGGGCCACAATTCTGGCTTTACTACTCACTGCCTTGTGACCTTGGGCAAGGCCCTCATTCTCCCTGAAATTTAGTTTTTCTTCTGTAAGTGTCAGCAGTAGTGTCTGCCTCTGGGTGTTGTAAAAATAAACACCAGTTTCTTTCCTCTCCCAGCAGCAGATTCAGTTTAAATGCCTACTACAGAAGGAAAATAGACAGATTCATCTTAGAATCAGAGTGATGTGACTGGGGACAGAAAGAGACCACAGAGAAATCTCGAGCACCACCATTCAGATTGAGCCCTGTCCTAGCCATAAAAAAATAGTGATCTCTAAAATATTCTGTCAACTTATAGGATTTTGAATGGCAGTCATTCCATGCATAAATGAAATTCTATCTGCTTCTAAAAAGCAGAACTGTTAAGTGGAGCAGAATGCAAAGTTTAGTAAAATTGAACTTATAGTATTAGTTTTCCAGAACCAAATATGGAAATTATACTCAGTTCTTCTATTTAAGACTGTTTTAAATTCTTGCATAGTTTATGAGCTTCAGAAATCTATATTAACTAGAGATTTGGGAACGTTCATTCTTCATAGTTACAGGGCAAGTTGTTAGTGTGGCTGGAAAACAACATTAGTCCTTCCTAGCTCCTTGATCCTAGGTCTAAAGAGTTCTGCAAAACCAGGGTGGTTTTACAGTATGTCAATTCCTAAAAAGGAATCCCTAGGTGGAACATTCCCAAAGTGAACTTAAGTAAAAGACTCTAAGGAGTCTTTTAGCCCATTTTGAGTTGTTGGATGAAAGGAAAAATATTACTTTCTCAAAACAAATCAGAGGAGTGACTAAATAGTCCCTTTTTCTTTTCTGTTTTTAAAAACTATGGAGTCTGATTCCATGGCTGATTGATGGACCCTTTGCCTGAGTTCTTCTCCTTCCATTTAGCCAGCTTATCAATTGCTAAAGTCTCTACCACAGATACCTCAGAGGGGGAAAAGAGAAGCAATTAAAATCACTTAGACACATTCCAATGTAGTTACTTGTCTGTGACTTTTGCAACATTTAAGCATCAGCAAAGTGGTGACTAAAATGAAATTCTGTAATTAACTATGAACTTAATTTTTCCATGTTGTTGATATTTTCCCTCCTTACTAGTCCTCAATCAAACATTGTACCTGGAACACATTCAAAGACGAAACTCTGAGTACGCTTATAATACTAAAGTAAGCCAATGGCATAATGATCTATGCAAGGGTCTTGGAACATTTTGTGAGGTAGGGACAGGTTCACCTAAACCAACACTAAGTGAAGTACAAAGATAGGGCAGCAACTGGCAAATAGAGAAGCCTTCAGAAAACAAAATTACCAGTTTGATCACAGAGAAACCTAAAATATGTTGGGATATTTGCAGTGTAAGTCATTCATATATTGAGTTGAATTTTCCACTTACAATAGGGGCATTAAGTTTATATTACTTCAGGTTCCACAGACTATAACACAGGAAGGTAAGCCTTTAACCCACTATTTCATCTTTTTCTTTTCTTTTTTTTTTTTTTCTCGACAGGCGCATAAAGTTCTGATTATTACACTGTAATCACTAAGGGAAAATGCTCTTCGAGTCATTTTATGAATTAAATATTATGCAGGAGTTTTTAAATTTGAAGAAGGATATTTTTCACATGCATATTTTTAAAAAGCTACTTTAGAAAGAAAAAATGTAATAGCTGTTATTGTCATTAAGCTGTTCACTTGTTTTCCCCATCCTCTGCCTCTAAGCCCTGTAAAATTATCAAGCAACACACCCTGTCAGTTTTAGGACCTTGCCAATGTACTGATTATGCTGTTACACAATGGACTGGATGGCTATAACAGAAAATTGACTAGTAGTGAAGATTCTCAACTAGTCTAGCAAGCTAAGACTCTCTCAGTTGTGGGCAGATAACTTTGCAGAGGGAAATGGTGGCAGGGACTCTCTTCCTGGTGGTCAGAGTACACTATTTTCCCATGGGAATAAGGGTACTATAACCAGGCAGAACTTCCAAGAATGCTGATGGTTTTGTTGGGTAAGGGGAGTGCATAGTGGACCTCAGACTATACTTTTTAATCTCAAAAAACAACAAGATCCCTTCTAAAAGCTGAATATTACATCATGCCAAGGTCGATATGACTCCAACTTAACCACATTGGATCTGCAGGGTAGGAAAATGACCACTAAGTTCCTTTACAAATATTACCAAAGCAAATATTATTGTGTCTGTAACTAAGCTGACCCTGTTTCTGAAGCCAAATATTCAAAGGCTTTGGAAACATCATCATGGACATATGTGAGATGGCACATCATGAATCAGTCATCCATTTACCTTTCACCCATGAGAAGATAACACAAATCATAGCCCTATGATCACAAAGATCAATTCCATGGATATTATTCAGAGTTTGAAAACTGGGGATTTAGTTGGGCTTGGTCCCATGACCATGGATAAGTCACTCACTTTCTCTCATTCTCAGTTTCCTCACTGTAAGCAATGGTAACAGTGTCTCCTCTCTTTCATAGGATTGTGGCAACGTGCAAAAAAGTGTCTAATACTGGAAGAGTTCCATAAAAATGCAGGAGTTTGTCTTCTCGATAGAGTTGATGGGCTCAAAAAAGATGAAAGCACAGTGAACTCAGATACACACCGCAGACTCCAGAGGTACCCTACTGTGATCATTTGAAAGCAAGAAACCCAAACTTTCAAATCCATAAAACAATGGGAATGTGACACACAAACAGCTAAGCAACTCCAGGGGGGGCGCCTGAGCAACCAATACAAAGAGAAAGTGGGACCCAAGGAAGTTAACTCTTTGGGAACAGGTTCTTTGGAACACAAGCTGGCAATAAATAAATAAATAAATAAAACAAGCACTGCATCACAAAATTTGTTTCCTTATAAAAGATCCCACGAAAATAATCACTTTATTTTGCTTCAAACCAGGTCTGGAGTATGACTTGTGGATTCTGCTGCGATTCTAAATCCATCTCACGAGTCCCCATATTAACACCCACCACAGCACACAAATTGCTAAGAATTGGAGGTAATTTCCAGTGGCTCTGGGTTAGCAGACTGTATTGCTGGCTGCTCTTGAATTGGGCTTAGGTTTAGAAGCAACAGGCAGGTGAGAAGTAGATGAAAAATTCCCTCTTCTTTTTACAAAGAGCTTGGTCTTCAAAATGTGTAATCTTGTTATAACAGCCTTGAAAAAACATTGAAGACTTTCTCAAAGACATGCCTGAATGCTCTGCTTACTAAACTTTCCTCCTGATTGACCAAAAGACCCTTCTGCTACTTACTCAGTGCTCTTTCTCATCGCCAGCCCTCATTTTGACATTTAACCACATGGAAGAATACAGAGAGTTAAATTAAATTTTTAGAAGAGTTTGAGAAGTAGGTTTTTCTCAGGGCTCTGTCTCTGGTTGATGACCCAGGCAAGCCACAGGTTCATGGCCCACAAGTGAGAAGGTCAGTCTTCAGCTATGGGGCAGGTGGGGGGAGGAGTGTGCACCCAGACAAATGCAGGTGCAGGTAGCCTCCCAGTCAGCAGAGAAAAAGCACATCTCTCCTCTCCCCCGCCCCCCGCCCCCCACCCCCAGTCCCCTGGCCAGCGACCCTCTCTCACAGCCGGGAACAAACGGAGCAAAGAGAGAGAAGGATTGCATTGCTTCTAAGTCCTAAACAACAACAACCTCTTTGGACAACCAACCTTCCAGGTTGAGTCACACAATGAACAGGACTGACACTAGTGTTATCGCCACTAAGCCAGCTGTTTGGGGTGGGGCATGGGTGGAGTGGCTGTCCTCCAAAGGAAAGGAGTGACAGGAAAAAACGAGGCAAAGGCCAGCAGGGGCAGCGAGAGCAGTGCATTCTTGGGAAATAAAAAAGCTCTCAATTGCTGTTCTGACCAATGTGAGGGCCATCAGTGAACTACTCTCACGGAGAAAAACACGCTGCCGGTCAGTGCTGCTACATAGCCTGGGCTTGGACTGTCCCAAGGGGAAACCTCACCCTTCCCGCCATGGAGAGTTCGAAAGGGCCGTAACACACATTGTGTGTCTAATTGTATTGTGCTGAAATAGTCTCATTTGCATTTCATGAGCTTTTAAGCTTCAATGTGTGAGATTAGCATATGAGCTCCACTTTTATTTGTTTAATGTGTGCAGATTCTGGAGTCTGATCTCGGTGTCACTTCTGCCTGTGTCATGTATAGCTGAGTGGCTACAGTCTCTGAACTTCAGTTTCTCTAGCTATAAAACTGTAATAATTATATAAAGCACATAGACTTGCTGTGAGGATTATATGAACATAAATAACACTTGTACAGCACATCATTTGGCAAAGTGTACAATAAGTGTAAGTTATAACTATTAGTGTTAATATTATGATGGTAGTAGTAGCAGAAGCCTTGAGCTCTTTTCAAGCTCTACCACTCACTAGCACTGGGACCCAGAAAAATGTTCTACAACTTCCTCATCTTTGAAATGAAGGTATTAAGTTGCATGTTCTATAATTCCTATCCTAGAATTAAAAGCTTTGGTTCTAGGGACATACTATCTGCATGTAAAATAATTATCTCTGTTATTCTGATATTAACATTTTGAAAGTCAAGATATCATTGGGTTTTTCAAAATAATCTGTGGGCTTTCAAAAATGCAACACTCTTTATAATTCAAAGGATACTCAGATTGCCATTAAGACCCTCTCAGTTTTATGGTGTGTGACTCTATGATTCTGGAGACACAATTTCACCTGAGAGTTCTTTTCCACTATCAGCCTTCAGAAAAAGGGAAACTAACTATACCAGAAGCAAACTCCCTAAAGAATGGCCCCTTGGGCAGCCGGTGCCCTGCAGTCAGACAGGGAACTCACTGGCCACGTGGCCACAGGCTGACCCAAGGACCTCACCCAACTGGCATAAAGAGGAACAAGAGTTGCAAATATTATTTTCTCATTGGACATTCTAGGTTTTGTGAATCCTACGTTTTAAGGGAAAGAAGGAGAAAAACCTCCCAATGCCAGACTAGCCAGGCATCTGAATCTGCTTCCATCCCAGATCTTTGGCTGATGTGGCAACTCAAGACCAACCATGCTGAGGGAAACTTGGATAGAACCAGCATGTCATTTTCAATCCATCCTCCATATATGAGGAGAGGTGGCAGGGGTGCAGGGAGAGCAGTGCTCCCTCCGTGTTGCAGGCAGAAATTGCAAGCAAACTGTACAGCTTGAGCCTGTGTGACCATCTGTCAGTCACTTGGGGAAACAAGCACACTTCAGGGTGCCCTGGGTTTCTCACAAGCAAAATAACTGCTTGGTCAGAATTTAAATCAAAACACCACTCTCTGCCCCCCTCTTTGATGTCCAGGCAATCCGGAAAAACGAACTTGTTTGGTTACCTGCCCCCACTGGTCTGATTCAGAGGCCTGTCGCTTTCAGAGGTTCACATCATTGATGCAGGGCTCTGCCCTCTCCCTTTCCCCTTTTCCTTTCTTCTTAAACATTCTGTCTGGTGACAACCATGGAAAGACAAAAGCCTGTGAACAACAGCTTTGTTCCAGGGTTGTGCCTGCTTCGCTGCTTTCCCAAGAGAAAGCTCCATGACTGCCGAATGAACCAAAGAAAGAACAAGTCCTCTCAGTTTTGGATGCCAGGACAGCCCCCAACACACACACCCTAGAGTTGATAATTGGCTTCAGACAACACTTTTATGATCCAGGTCATAAACAAGGAAGAAAGACCCTGCACATTATAAAAACATGAACTTTCCCGTATCTAAAAGAAGGAAGACCAGGGACAACTAAAAATTTTAGCTGTAAAATGATGAAAGTGAGTTAGAAAAGCTGTAAAGTAAAGAAGATGAGAAGAAAAGAATTATAAAGTATATCTTTCAAAGAATTAGAAAGCATAAACTCTAAATATAATTGCTAATCTAAATATTTTGTCAGCTTTCTGTATTGCAGATTTTTACACATAGTTAAATGAGACAGTCTTCAAAATTGACTAGGAATGGTCCAGTCAGACATACAATTGATTCACAAGCTATTTCTCAAACAACATTTTCAATGGTTAAAAAAAAAAAGTTTCAGTGATAAAACTGACTAAAATCAAATCTAGTCATCAACTCGCTTCATAGTCTCTACTTCGTAACCTGAATCTTGGCTTTGAACCTAAACACCGTGGACCATAAAAATTCCGAATACCAGGAAATAAACTCGCTGTTTCCTAGATAGGAATCAAGCAATACGCCTCACTAATCCTGAAAGTTAGAAAACAACATTGCTGAAAAGAACAGTTTCTAAAAAAAAAAAAAAATCAGTAAAAAGACAAATGGTTATTAGGAACAGGAACAAATAAAATACCTCCTTTAGTGCCAGAAGGAAATAAAAATTAAAAATTGTCAGTGGCTTGCAAAACACGTGTGCACACGCACGCACACACACACGCACGCACACGCACACGCACACAGAAGAAAGTTCTCCAGTTACTTACTGGGGCGGTTGGGCGCGGTATTCCTCACATCAGCACCCTGCCTGTTCAGCTGCCAAGTGCCAGAGCACTCTGCGAGCAGCTGTTTCCTTCATGCTGGGGCTCTGTGTCTTAACCAGTCACATGCACCTCCTGATAAATGCCGCTGCATGCCAGGAGGTCAGAAACTGAAGATCATTATTCTCCTAATTCACAAACCTTCTCGTAACCCTTGTGCTGGCTCAGCCCTTTCATTAGCCTGTAAAGCAGTACATTCCATAATTTGTTTTCTTTTAGTGACAAAACCCAAACAGCTGTTAGGTCACCCTGGAGAGCAGGTCACTGCAAGTGGAAAGTTGATGTGTTTGTATTGGGGAGGGCGTTGGGAGGGATGGGCTGGCAGTCCGTCTGCTCTCTTATCTCCCTCAGGTTTTCATTGGGACACGTGAACAGCAGGAAGAAGGAACCCCAGGCAGTACAGCAGGTGGCAGCAGCTCTTCTTTCCAGGTGCCCCTAGACTACATCAATCTGCCACTTACTTTGCTCCATCTTGGTTTCGTTTTCTCAGCATCCCAGCCTCCAGTTTGTTGGAAGAGCCACAGACTAAGTGGACTCTTCTGAGGAGGGCAGACTAGCAGCCTAAGGATGCTTAGGTTTAGTTTCAAAGGACAGGGCTGCTGTGCCCAGTGATGCTGAGGGCCAGATGTGTGTGGGGTTAATGAGGAATATCAAAAACGCAGCTTTATCTAAAGAGCTAATGGAACTGATTTCAGGCAGCTGAAGACCAAACTTCCGCATAGTTACCTGTTGGATTGTGTCAACATTTGGGGGCACTGTTGAAATTACCAGCCAGGGAATGAGAGTGGAAACAGAAATTATAGAAATTTACAAAGCACTTTACAGATGTGCTGCTGCCCCCTTTGGTATGCTAGGAAATGGGACCAGCCTGCTGTTTCCTGTGTTGCTCACAAAAGTGGCAAACCGTCCTGAATGCTTTGTTGAATTCATGCTTCTCACCTGGGCTGCTTTTCCCAACCCCTCCACCCTCCACTTCCTAATCGTCCCTCTCTCCAAAGAAAGCCCTTAAACTATCTGACTTTGGGTGGTATCTAACCTCGGGTATCTGACCTCTTAGTGTAGTAAGAGTGACACTTCCCCAAATCAGTGCCCAAGCAGGGTAGAGTGGAGATATGACAGAGAGAGTAAGCCCTTTGGGCAAACTGAACATCCAAAAAAGATTTTAAAAAGTTAAAATGTCCCAGGGGATTTCTGAACCATAATGAGCCTGTTAAACTTTCAACTTTGATTTTTAATAAGTGAGATCTTACTCAATAGAAGAGCCTGTGTGGGCAATTTTTCATATCTGGATTTTGTCTCATAATTATTTACAGTGTTAATCAAACCAGAAGTTTCCCTCCGTACTGAAGATAGACTCTTTTTCTAGAATAACAGCAAAGGACTAAAAACCCCTCAGTCTTACCAGTCTTTCAGGGGATTCACTTGTTAACAACATGTGAGAGCCCAAAGTACAAATGAAAAATTTTTTACAAGCTTCAAAATGTATCCCTTTTTAAGGGTTCAAAGTTAGTAACAGAAATAAGACATCAACATACAATGTGCTAAAATACATGTCAGCTTCATAAACATTTTTTCCTTGTATGTTGATATGACAATCATTAATCAGAAACAGAAAAGGAGGCCTATTGAAGATTTAAAATATTACTTTGATTTATTTTTACTTTGTAACTACAGAAACTTTTGTGACCTTATGACATCCATCAGTTACTTTATTTGCAATTGACTTGTTAATTGTTCTGAGGATCTATTGCATACCACATCCTTAGCAAAAGAGAGAAACCCTTCAATAACCAATAGAAAAAAAAAACAAACTCAGGAAACGTAAACACAGAAATGCCTTTCTCCTTTTGGCAGAGAGGAAGGGATGGATCCTGAATCATACCTAGGAAGCAAACTGTCAACTGCAGACCAAGACCTGGGAACTTCCCGGGTCCAGGAATGTAATAGAAGGTTCTACAATGACACCTTCCAGCCTCATGAAGAAATGGGGAGATCCCACCTCCCTGCCCATACTATCTACAGGTACCAATCATTTCCTTCAACTCAAAAAAAGTCGCCCTCCTCCGATCAGAGGCCATCCACCCCCTGGGTTTGTGTCTAATTTTGCAACTCCTAAATGTTTAGGATGTTTTTGCCAACAGCCGTGCCTTCATTCCTTGTCTGCTCACCCTCCTAATTATCTAAATATGCTCACGGTTTTCTATTTCTTAAAAAAAGGATCCTTTGCTTCTTTAATTCCTGCCCTAACCCACTCATTCCCTTCACAACTAAGCTTCTGGGGAAATACTCCATGTCTCCATCATCTCGCATCCCAGTTAAGTCTCAACCTGCTTACAGTCTGGCTCCTGCCATCCATTTCAGTGAAACTGCCTTCCCCAAGTCACCAAACACCAAGGCTATTGGCTCTGCTTTTATTTTACTCGACTTCTCAGCTGCATTTGACCCAACTGTTTCAAATGTTCTCCTGAGACAACCGTAAAATGTTACTCCTACCTCCTTCAGCCTCCTATATGGACTTTTCTTCTACTTGCCCCTTAAGTGTGAAAATCTCCACTTTTCTTCGTGTTTTCTTACATCTCTCATATGTCTTAATTTATTACTGAATGACTATAGTGGTTTCCTAATTAGTCGCCTTGCCTCCAAAAGCCTGTCTCTGCCTTCAGTTTATTTATTTATTTTTACACTTTTAGAATGAAAGCCTCTCAGGGGCCATGGTGGTGTCTTTGGTACCTTCATATTCCCAGAACCTATGACTGGGCTTGAATTTTTCTCTTGTATTTTCTGCTGCTGTTGCATTTCTTACTCTGTATTATAATTAGGTCTTCATGTATCTATGTTGCATCTAAATGTTGACTACCTTAGAGAAAGCGTATGACTTACTCATTTTATAGCCTGCAACGCCTAATACAATGCCTGACATATAGGAGACACGTGGCGGAAACCATGCTGAATGAATAAATGAATGATTAAAGAGGAGGATTTTCTGCCTACTCCTTTAAGAAAAGATAATTTTTAGAGTGTGCAAAAACATTTTATATTAGGTCATCAAACCATCCTAAGCAATTTCCCCCCAAAAGAAATTATTTTGTCCACATTCTATGACCATGCTATAGTAAAACTATAAAACAATTACAAAAGTGTAAGTTAGAAAGGAGCCAAGCTCTTGGAAAATTTTTATAACTCTTCTTTAAAAAAATCATTGACTGGTAAAGAAGAAGAAAACATCTATAGAATGCTTAGAAGATTTCAATAATGAGAACACCACATACCAAAAAGTGTGCACAAAGCCAAAACAGTTAATTAGAGGCAAACTGACTCAAAAAGAACCTGAAAAACAATAGCTCAATAATCATGGAAAAAAGCAAAAGTTATTGAGAACTTGTTTCCAAGAAAACTTTTTGGTCCAAATTACTTACACAATCAAGTTCTCTTGGGGCTTGAAGCCACAGATAATTCCCAGGCTATATAAAATGTTCAAGTGGACAAAACTAACAGACAGCTAACATAATACCCTTGACTTAAACAAACAAACTGATAAAACATAATAAAGGAAACCACAGACTAACCTCCTGTATAAACATAGTTTACCCTTGAGATGAAAAAAAACCTCAGTATTAAAGAATGCACTAGCATAGTAACATAAATATATCAATGGAAAAAAGCTTTCAGTTTAGCACAATAGGTAATCTTAACAAGTCTTTTGATAAAATTAAATATCAATTTTTAAAAAATAAAATAGGAGAATTTTTCTTAGCATGGTAAAGATTGTGTATCTCAAACCAAACACAGGCATCATACCTAAAGGTGTAATGCTAGAAGTATTAACATTAAGATCAGAAACAAACAAGAAAAGGATGCTCATTGTCACTACCATCATTTAGCATACTATTCTGGACCAGATAAGAAAAAGAAGCTAAAAAAGAATCATGAGAGAGCAGGAGACAAAATTACCCAGCTTGTACGTGTTATAATCATTTACTCAACAGAATCAACTTTTTAAATAATTGGAAATATCAGTGGGGTGAACAGTTAAAAAATAAATACATGAAATTAATAGAATTTTCCACATAACAGCCAAAACCTCGTAGGAAACATAATGGGGGAAAAAAAAAACCTCATTCATAATAGTAACAACAACAAAATTTCTAGGAATGACAAAAAAAAGTGAATAACATATTAAAAAATTTTATAAAACTCTATTGAGAAAATAGAAAATATTTCAATAAATGGAGAGTTATACAATTTTCTGGGACCGGAAGACTCAACATTGCCAAGATGTCAATTCTCCCCTATTTAATTTATAAACATAATTAATTTTTGGTTAAAATCCCAAAGAGATTTTTTGAACTGCTTAAAAAAGAAATCCTGAAGTTTATCTGAAAGAATAAAAAACAGAATGGTAAAGAAATTTTTAGAAAACAACAGGGGAGTGGTCCTAGGTATTAAATAGGCTAAAAAAATCAAGAATTAAAAGTTTGATACTGATGCCAAAAGAGGCAGAGCAATAGAACAGAACAGAAAGCCCAGAAATATACATACAAGTACTAGAATAAAATGTTTATTTGTTAAATATAGTATTTAAACCCAGTGGGGAAAAATTATTCAGTAACTTGTTGAATAGTTAATTATTAGGAAACATAAAGATCCATTATTACCTCACATCATACACAAAGTAAACGCCTAGTGAACCGAAGAGTAAAATGTGAGAATAAAACCACAAACTTGAAGAAAATGTGTAACCTTAAAATCATTTTCATCATGATTAAATATTTTTATCATGAAAATTATTCTATGATCATAAAAGCAGAAACCATAAAGAAAAAATTACTATTTAAATGAATAAAATGTAAAATTTGTGTATGTCAGAAATAATCCCACCATAGCCAAAATTAAATGACAAAATGAGATTAAAAAATGAAACCTTTATGTTAAAGGTTTAAGAGCCTTAACATATGAATAGCATTTGTAATTAACAACTAGGCAAAGGATATTATAAATAGTTCACAAGGGAAGAAATATAAATGACCAATATACATCTGGAAAATACTGTTTCCTAAAAATGAGTACAAATTAGACAATAATAGGATACCATTTATTACCTATAAGCTTGACAAAGATGGAAAACTGATACTTCCCAATGTTGGCAGGAGGTCTGGAAAATGGCACCAACATAGTCTGCTGGCAAGAGTATAAATTGTTACAACATTTGAGGAAGATAATTTTGTAATATGTAGCAAAACTTTAAAAAATATGTATAATATTTAATTCTTCAGTTCCTGTTCTAGACATATATCCCAAAAATATAACATGGATTTTCACATATAATGGTGTTTCTCACAGCATTGTTTATACTAGTGAAAAATTTGAAACAATCTATGTGCCAGAAGTAGTAGAATAAATCATAACACATTCATAAGGGGTAGCACTATGGAATCATTATAAAATAATGTTGAAATATATTAACGTGGAAAAATATTTGGCATAGATTAAGTGAAAAACACAAGTTACAAAACAATTTATTCCGTATGATTTCATTTTTCTAAGAAAAGATGTGAACATGTAGAAGTCTGAAACTTTAGATATCAAGTTTTTAATAGTGGTTATCTTTGGGAGTTGGGGTCACATGCAATTTTCCCCCCTTCTTTATGCTTATCAGCTTTTTTTCTACTGTTTCCATGACAAATGTGTATCAGTTGTTCATTTTCAAATAAGATCTTTTTTATATAAGAAAAAAGATATAGGGCTTCCCTGGTGGTGCAGTGATTGGGAGTCCGCCTGCCGATGCAGGGGACACGGGTTCATGCCCCGGTCCGAGAAGATCCCACGTGCCACGGAGCAGCTGGGCCCGTGAGCCATGGCCGCTGAGCCTGCGCGTCCGGAGCCTGTGCTCCACAACGGGAGAGACCACAGCAGTGAGAGGCCCGCGTACCACAAAAAAAAAAAAAAGAAAAAAGAAAAAAGATACAGACCTATAACTCTACTTAAGTACTTTAATCATCTACGCAAAGAGAAAGCCATTGACAAGAAATATGATCAAGAAAAAAGGACCAAGAGCAGGAAAGCCTCACCATTCATTAACAAAGCCAGGCACTTCCTCTCAACTAAGTCTCTATTCTCTAAACTGCTGGTCCTGGATACAATAAATATTGCAAATCACTGAAGTGATGGAACTACCAGGTTTAAAGGATGCAGGAAGAAGAGGGAAACGTGGTCTGGCTTGAACACCTTGGATTCAGTTTCTCAGAGACGTCCTGATGGGCCTTTGTGCCTATCAGAGGCATTCCCATAAGCAGAAATTCTCAAATGGTATCCATCCCATGCACGCATGATTAGGTAGCATGAAACAAACCCTGCCAGCTGCCCCCTCCTGAAGCTGCCCAGCCAGCCATCTACTTTGTGCCAAACTCCAAACAAGCTGCTCCAAGTTGGTGACACACCACCTGCTGGTCAACTTGAGGTACTAATTCCATGCTGCATCCCCACTCCCACCTTCTTTTCAGGGGACATTGTAGGCAACATTACTCTCTTATTTTTTGAATTCAGTAAATTCTACCTGATCATTTCTTTCTCAGATACATATACTTTTGGGGTCCTTTCTCTTTTTTGTCCAACATTTGTCTAAGAATCATGGGGAATTTTCTCTACCCCTCTTGTTCTTCCCTTTTTCTACCCCTTGAACCATGTGCGAGACAAAATAAATACCGAATCACCATCAATTATAAGAGCTGTGCTGGCTACATGCCTGTAACAAATAGAAAGAAAAAAATTGTGAAAGAATCAGAGTAGAGCTTTTAATCTCCAAAGCCCTTGAACAAAGCAAATCATTGTCAATAAATGAGAAAATACAGTGTCTTGTGTTTAATGTGCATTGCATTTAAGGATTCACCAAAGTACGTGACAAAAATTTCTGCTCTCAAGGCTTATAATGTCTCTGGGAGAAAAGTGGAACATGTAGAAAGCCATATATAAGGAATAATGATAATTATATATCATAACAATCAGTATCTATCAGTACTGGGTTGGCCAAAAAGTTCATTCAGGTTTTTCATTGTACAGAAAAACCCGCACAAACTTTTTGGCGAAACCGATATTATACTATATTAATATATTGTTAATAGTATATAACAAGCTAACATCTTTGCAAAATGCTCCTTTAATTCTCACAGCAATGCTCTATGGAGATGCTGTTATTATCCCCAGATGACCTTTAATGAGATTAACTAGCCTGCCCACAGCTAGTAAGCAGCAAAGGAGACATTTGGATGTGACTGCCTGTCTGACTCCAAACCCTGCACATTTACCCCACAAAATGATTTAGTAGTCATAGAAGTTTTCATAGACTTGCTTGTCCTTTTCTAGTTAAACCTGCTTATCCTCAAGCACAACAGCCAAGTCAATTGTATTGCCCTTTGGGGGCTAACTACTGGCATCACCACAGTAGTTTGCTGCTATTATCCATTGCAAATGTGCGCTGTTTCAGCCAGTGATATTGGTTAAGTGGTCGTGAGGTGGCCTGGTAGACTGAGTGGCATTTATAACATTGCTTCTGTGGATACTGCTTCTATGGGTTAAAAACATCTTGAGTTCCAAATAACTGATCCACAAGTGAACCTTTGGAACCGAAGCCTTTCATAAATTGGAGACGGGCTGTAGAAAAATAAAGAGGAGAATGAATAAGGAGGACAGTCTTCACCAGAGGATGCCTCAGCAGAAGATGCCTTCACACCCCATCCTCTACGCCCCCCTTTTATGCACCATCCCTGAAGAAACTCGCAAATTTCTGGACAAATCAGTCCAGATTAAAAATAGGCTTCCACTTTCAGTCTCTTTCTTTTTCCTGCCTATCTCTTCTCTTCTTCCTTTTTATAAAATTTCATTTACTTTTTAAAAACACATTACATATTAGTATAGTTGCATTTATTCAATCTAGTTCATTTTAATTTATCTTTATGGCAACATTTTTCCTTCCACGTAAGCTTCTTAGACTTCTTAGCATAGCTTCTTAGACTACGCTAGATTTCTAGCTGAAGCTGTATTCAATAACCCAGGAAGGAGAATTAAGCGTTCACGGCATAAAACACCTTACTTAGCATAATTACTTACATAATAACTTTTCCCCCAATAGTTTTATTTCAAAACCCTGACTTGACAGCAAATTTCATCAGTCTTTGAAGATCTCACCCCTAGAAACCACAGACTCGTGGTAAAGTTAAACTAAATCTAAATCTTCTAAAATGCCACTGCTGTTTCCACAATTATTTTAGTTTTCTTGAAAAAGGCTGCTTAGAGTAATAAATAAATAAATAAAAATAAAATCCCTGAGGCCACCTCTGTGCATTTTTCTGAGAATCATTTAGTGTGTAGAAAATAATAGGAGGGGAGTTTTCAGAATTATGGTTTCCTTTCTATTTAAGGGTCAGCATCATTGCTATTTCAAAGCATAAAATACAAATCTGATTCAGTGATAAATGAGGCAAAGAAAATATTTAAATTTATTTTTTTTCTTGAAATGTGTGATAGCTAAGTGCAAGAGGTGGGGCACAATTTGATCTTCCTAGGAATCATAGGAAAAGAGTAGTGAGAAACTCCGAACCCTCTTATTCTCATATGCAAACTATAGGCCCCCTCGGCCTCACTTCTCCCCATCCTCTCATTGCTGTTTTGCTCCTGTTAGACACTGGCCTCCTTCTGAGTCAGCTAAGCTGTCCTGGGTTCACACCACAGCCCACTGGCCTGAACTGCAGGATGATGCTCAGTGGACACTTTCTGAATGAATGAATTTATGTTTACACCATGGTTATACTTATAAATAGCCACAATATTTTGATACCAAATCCAATTGTTCAAAATTGTGCATAGTTCTAAACAATGTCAATGTTCTACTTAATCACTTTTGCTTTTCAATTTACCGTATTATCCAAACCCAGTCAGCTGACTACAAGTCCTGTTTTCCAGTCTTTTTTTTTTTTAACATCTTTTTTTTTTTTTTTTTTTTTTTTTTTGCGGTACGCGGGCCTCTCACTGTTGTGGCCTCTCCCGTTGCGGAGCACAGGCTCTGGACGCGCAGGCTCAGTGGCCATGGCTCACGGACCCAGCAGCTCCGTGGCATGTGGGATCCCCCCGGATCGGGGCACGAACCCGTGTCGCCTGCATCGGCAGGCGGACTCTCACCACTGCGCCACCAGGGAAGCCCCATGACTCTTTTTGAATTATGGTTTTCTCAGGGTATATGCCCAGTAGTGGGATTGCTGGGTCGTATGGTAGTTCTATTTGTAGTTTTTTAAGGAACCTCCATACTGTTCTCCGTAGTGGCTGTATCAATTTACATTCCCACCACCAGTGCAAGAGGGTTCCCTTTTCTCCACACTGTTTTCCAGCCTTTAGTGCCAAACTACTTGCTCAAGTTTTAATCCAACCATCACCACTTGTAGGTAATAAATCTGTGAGGCCTGAGCTTCTAACCTCATTTCCATATCTTTTCCTAAGGTATCATTGTCTTTATCATACACTTGGTTAAATATCGCCATGGTTTACTTGCACTTTATTTGCTGAAATTTTTGGCTGCATCTCAGGCTTACTTATACTCTTTGTGTGTAGAAAGCCTTTGGATAAGATATTCTTTTTTATGACTTCCTGGTAAAACACAAAGGCAACCACAATCAGAGTGGGAACCTGCCAAGGAATGAGGAGCTAATATTTTGCTACAGGGTTTTCTTATTTGCAGATCACAGGGAATAAACTAAGAAAGCCCTTTTAGAAGCACATAAAAAAGTGGTAGGGACATTTCTAGTTTTCCTTCATGTTTTAATTAAACAAGGAGTGTTTGTTCTCAGGGTTTTTCTTGGTGATTGCCATTCTTATCAGTGAAAGGCAGTAGATCCATTTATGTTGTGGTAAAACTCTCAAATTGAAAGGCAAGCGCAGGGGAGGGGTCAGAGCTGAGAGGTGGGTGCTGTTTCCTTAATACAACCATAGGAAGTAAGAAGGTCAGCCAAAGCTTCTTGGCTGGTGGAAATAAACACATGGTAGTGAGAGATCAATGCAGGAGAGCATGGGCTAAAACAGCTGAAAAGTAACCTAAATGGTGAGGCTTCAATAGGTATTTGAATGCCTATAAATTCTTTTTAAATATATATTTTAGTGGTCAGAAAAACTACATTATCACTTGGAAGAATGGTCTTGTTTCCCTTTACAAAATAAGAAAAACAGTATGCTTGTGTGTTTTTTAATTTATAAGATATTTAAACTTAAAAAGCAATAATGCTCATTGTAGCAAGTCAAACAATACAGAGATACACATAAAGAAAATATATTATTATGGAACCCCTCTTTCTCACTGAGATAGCACACACCTATGAGAAATGTATCTCATACATACATACATACACATGTAGGGTTCTATTTTTCCATTAAAAAATTAATCTGTAATTTGATTTTCCCCCATAACAGTATATCATGATTATATATATTGGCTCCAAGATCAATAATACAGATTTAATTTATTCTTTTTAATAGTTTCATACTCCTTCACAGTGTAGTTATATTATAGTTAATTCACCTTATTGCTGAACACTAAAGATGCTCCCAGTGTTTTGCCTCTGTAAGCAGTGTTACACTAAACATTCTAGCACATATATCTTAGTTTCTGGTGCTTTTATTTCCAGAGTATAGATCTCCAAAACTGGGATTATTGGGATTGCAAAGTTATTCATTTTACTATGCATTCTCAGTTATTTTCCCAAGACTAAACTAAAAGCAATGCAAGAGTCATGGCCTTTAAAAGACTGATAAATGTCAACTTAGAGTATCAAGATTATTCATTATTCATTTTCAGAATCCTATCCTACCAGGCATATTAACTAAATCACTTGTATTGAAGATATTTGCCTGCTTTTCATGTAGAATAATATTTTTTTTAAAAAAAACAAAGCATCTTAAGCCAAATTGACTAAAATTGGCCAAAGTTAAAAGCTGGAGTCTATTGCTCTCTGGCTAATCCTTATTATCCGCATACACCAAAAATTCCATGAACTCTAAAGGCCATTCCAATTGTAAAATCAACTGCTGATTGATTTTTTAAAATGTATGAGCAAATGTGAACTGATAGAAGGAACAAAAATGTTAAGGTTGGACTAGAAATTTTGGACTATACTTTCAAAGCATGCAATGGTACTAGTGTGAAAAGGGGTCTCACGCACCCTCACTTGTTTCTATCTTATTTTCTGGACTGTGGCTGTAGTAACTGAAGAGACACCTCTTCCACGTGCCATCTCAGTGAGGCAGGAATGGGGCCCACAATCCAAACATAAGGATAGGAGCACCCAAGGTCTGCAACTACACTCCTCCTGGCGTGGGGTGTTTATCACAAAGCACCTCTTCTGATTTATATGCTTTCACCATGTCGTTTGCTTTGGGACTTTGGAGTGAGAGTTTGGACTATATTAGTCTGTAATTTAACAGCATATATATTCCACATTACCATTAACTAATATGGCTATACCAGCCAACACACTCTAAGACACAAGCGACTGAGCATAGGGTTCCCTGCCTTAAGGGGAAAAAAAAAAGTTATATTCAACATAAATTAAGGGAAAATTGTTCACATTACCAAAGCATTCTTTGTTTTAGAAAGCCACTCATTGCAGGATTACAAGAAATATGTGTACCCCTGGTGCGTTAAAAATGGCATTCGACCAACAAAAATTCAACTCATATTATTCAAGAACACATTTATTAAGTAAAATAAACATGGGTCCGGTTTTGGACCCAACTTACTGGCCTAGATGGTCTGTGTCCTTTCCTTCAGAACAAAAAATTAGGCAAGCAATTGCTAGCATCCTGTGGTAGACAGGCTATTTCACAACCCCTCCAGGGATGCTTAAAAGTAACCTGCTAAAAATAGCCCCTCAACTCTTATATTAGTGTCCTCAACTTCAGGGCCAAGTGAAACTATAAATTGCTTGAAATATGTCCCCCGCATTCTAATTCCATAGGACTACTATTAGCTGAAAATCCCCAGTAATCTTCCTGACAATTCCAACATTAATAAACTTTTCCTTTTTTAACCATTTTCCAAACTAGTAGGAAAGGCTGAGCAGTGAGTGGTGAGGATGTTGGCACACTGGAGAACTGGGAAATCAGGATTCTCATACCCTCATCAGCCTCTCACTAGCTAAGTCACTTAATCCTTTAAGTACAGACGGTCCCCGATTTACCATGGTTCGACTTACAAATTTTTGACCTTATGGTGCTGTGAAAGCTATATGCATTCAGTAGAAACCGTACTTTGAATTCTGAATTCTGATCTGTTCCCAGGCTAGCAGTGTGCACTCCGATACTCTGTAGTGATGCTGAGCAAGCTGCACCTCCCAGTCAGCCCCACAATCACAAGGGAAAACAACCCATACACTTAACGACCATTCTGAACCCCTACAATCATTCTGTTTTCGCTTTCAGTACAGTATTCAATCAATTACATGGGATACTCAACATTTGGTTATAAAATAGGCTTTGTGTTAGATAATCTTGCCTGACTATAGGCTAATGTAAGTGTTCTGAGTATAGTTAAGGTAGGCTAGGCTAAGCGATGATATTCAGTAGGTTCGGTGTATTAAATCCATTTTCCACTTAACGATATTCTCAATTTACGATAGACATATTGGGACATAACCCCCTTGTAAGTAGAGGAAGATCTGTGTAAGATTCCTCAACTGCAAAAGGGAAATGATAATATCTGACTCAAAGGGTGGTTATATGGTTTGGAAATAATGCATTGCGTTGCATTTCAGACTTTTAGCCTATTAAAAATATTCAATAAATGCACAAGGATATACATAACACAAGTTCAATACAACACTTGTAATAACAACAATAAAAAGGAAACAACCTAAAATTAAGGGAGATTGATCAAAATAATCACAATGTATTATCAATGCTGAATAAACCATGCAGTCATGAGAAGGATGGATGGGAAGATGGCTTTGATGTAATAAGTGAAAAAAGCAAGCTGCAAAAAACAGTAAGCATAAACGATTATTGTTTTAAGCCAAAAAACAACCCCCCAATGTATCTAGCCCCATTTTTATTACAATCGTTTATGTTGTCAAATGCATAGAAAATATCTGCAGTGACAACAAGCAATAAACATGTATCTACTCTGAAGAAAAAAAAAAAGAGGATTGCAAGTCTTTCCTCTTTTATACTATTCATTTTGATATTGAGTACATTCACTTATAATAAACTGGCAGTGCATTTATAATTAAAAATGAAAGACAATAAAGAAATGAGAAATAATTAATGTAAAGCACTTAGCAGAATGCCTAGTGGGCTTGGATGAATGGTGATTATCATAGTTACTTCTGTCCAGAAGCAACAGAACTCCTTAAGTAAAACAAGTTTACATGCAATCAGGTATGTTCGTGTGTGAACTCAATCAGTATTTTTTTTAAGGGGTTGACTACTATATTTATTGTGGTGATACATATGGATGTATACATATGTCAAGACATCAAATTGTATATTTTTATTATATGCCATTTATTATATGTCAATTATACCTCAACAAAATTGTTTATAAAAAGTGGAGCTAAAATTTGCAACTGTAAGAACATAAAAGATGGGAGCCTGAGATTGGAATCAAAGGTTTCTAAGATCTTTATGTTATTCAGAAGAAGATTTCTTTATGTTATTCAGAAGATGTTAATATGAAGATATTAACATTAGGCTTTGCTAAATCAAATATGTATTTAAAATTTTTAAGTATAACTAATAAAAGAAAAGAAATAGATTACATAACTCCCAAAACACTGGAGGGGAGAAATTGGAATACAGAAAACTTGAAAAATCCAAAAGAAAGCAGGAGAGGAGAGAAAAAGAATGGAAAATAGAAAATAAAAAATACCTCAATAACCACAGTGTTGATTGTCTGAATTCACCATTAAAATGTAAAGACTATCATTAAATAACAAACAAAAAAGATGGATCCATTTTTAATCCATTCAGTTCCACAGGTGTAGGATATGTGTGTGTATGAGTGTAAGAGTATGTGTATATGAGTGTATGTGTGTGTGTTTACACACACAGATAAGAGGATCAGATAATGCTCCCTGACTCAACTTCTTTTAACTATTTTTCTGAAGCCTTAAAATGAATTGAAGGATACCCAAAGCAATCTACAGATTCAATGCAATCCTTACCAAATTACCAATGGCAATTTTTACAGAACTAGAACAAAAAATCTCAAAATTTGTATGGAGACACAAAAGACCCCGAATAGCCAAAGCAATCTTGCAGGAAAAAAATGAAGGGGGAGGAATCAGACTCCCTGATTTCAGACTATACCACAAAGTGACAGCAATCAAGACAATATGGTACTGGCACAAAAACAGAACTATAGATAAATGGAACAGGATAGAAAGCCCAGAGATAAACCCATGCACATATGGTCACCTTATCTTTGGTAAAGGAGGCAAGAATATACAATGGAGAAAAGACAGCATCTTCAATAAGAGGTGCTGGGAAAACTGGACAGCTCCATGTAAAAGAATGAAATTAGAACACTCCCTAACACCATACACAAAAATAAACTGTGTGTGATTCCAAAAATCATGTATGTTCACCATAAAAAAAAATGAAAAGTATAGAAAAGCACAAAGAAAAATAAGATCAGCTCTAATCATACCATTCTTAAAATTCTTATTTCAGTGTATATTTGTGGTCACCTGCCAATGGTCCCCAGTGATCCTCACATGCCCTGTGTTGTCCTTGCTGACTAAAGGCTGACCCAGGGCTGGCCCTGCACGACTACTGGAATACAAGAGCAGCAGTGGTGTGTAACTCTCAAGGCAAGGTCATAAAAAGCATTCCAGCTTTCATCTTAGTCAAGGATCTCTCACTCGGAAGGAAGTCAGATGCCATGTCATGAAGATACTCAAGCAGCCTACAGAGAAATCCAAGAGGAGAGGAACTGGGGGTCCCAGCCAACAGCCAACACTGACCTGCCAGCCATGGGCATGATGTGCTTCAAAAGTAGGTCTTCAAGTCCCTACTTCAGATCAAGTCTTCAGATGACTGAAACCCCACCTGACACCTGATTGCAACCCACTCTTTAAAGGCACTTAGTTTGGGAATGACTTGTTACACAGAAATAGGTAACTAATAAATATCTTTCCTATCTTTTATAAAATTTAAAATGGGCATATAGATTTTCAGTCTACCTTTTTAATTTATCATAAATATTTCCAATGTCAATAAATATTCTCAAAGTTTCCAATGTCATCAAATACTCCTCTGAAACATGATTTGTCCCATGGCTGCACAATGTCCCATCTTACCTACATAGTATATTATATTATGTCTTTTTTTTGAGACTGAAAGAGCATAAAGCTTTATTTAATGGCCAGAGAATGGAGAAGCAGGAATCTAGTTCACAAATCAACTTCTCTTTTAATATATTATGTCTTAAGAGCAGACATTTGGAAAACAATGTCTCAGTCCTAAAGAATGAAACCCCAGTGATGGTAAGTTGGTGGCAGAAAAAAATACATATATGAGTAGAAATTCTGTATACCTTATTAATATTTTTATTCATTCTTTCACCAAACATTAAATTAGTATATTGGTGTGTAATACTTTATAGCAGGTACTCCACAAAAGATAAAAATGATTGACAGAATTTAGGATCTCAAATCATACCTGGGCAGCACTTGACATGTGTCTCAACACCTACCTTAGCACCAAGTGCAGAGTAATCATGTTATACCTTGTATATATAACTGAGGAAACATATCTCCTCATCTGTCACATTTAAATTTGTGTCTTAACGAATCTCATTACAAATTATAATGTCGTGATGACTCATAACAAATGATAAAAGTATTACTTACACACTTATTATACATAGTATCTGGTTCCCAGAGGGAATTTTTTAAAAATAGCTTTATTGGGACATAATTCACATACCATACAATTCACTGGTTTGGGTATATTACATTATTATTTTTTTTAAATTGTGGTAAGATATATATAACAAAAAATTACTACTTTGACCGTTTTTAAGTTTACAATTCATAAGGATGTCACATTCACAACGTTGTGCAACCATTACCATTATTTCCAAAAGTTTTTTACCACCAGATTAGAAATTCTATAACCATTAATGAAGAATTTTCCACTCATCCCTGCCTCCAGCCTTCAATAACATCTAACTTGCTTTCTATCTCTATGATTTGCCTATTCAAGTTATTTAACATAAGTGGAATTACACAATTTTTCTCCTTTTGTGTCTGGATTATTTCACTTACAAGACACATCCATGTTGTAGAATATATCAGAACTTCATTCCTTTCTATGGCTAAAGAATAGTCCATCATATATATATACCATTATTTGTTTATCCATTCATCTGTTGATGGACACTTGGGTTGTTTCCACTCTTTGGCTATTGTGAATAATGCTTCTATGAACACTGACCTACTCCAGAGGGAGTTTTTCAAAGCACAAAACATGGCTCAAACCTCAAGGAATTCATAATTAGGTCGATGAGAGAAGGAACTCCTGGAAAATTAACTATATAGGCAAATAATGGCTGAATAAATGAAAGAAATACCACCAAACATCATGTGATTAAATATATTAGACAATTAGACAGTGTGTTAGAGTATTTCAGAAGAGGTGATGTCACAGAAGACTAGCGATGGTTTTATCAAAGAGAGCACATCTGTGCTGCATCTGGAAGCATATGCAGGCTTTGAATTGAGAGAAAGGAGTGGGGTGGCATAACTCTAGCTGGCCAGATCAGTACAGGAAAGTCTGGAGGAAGAGAAAATACATGGCACTTTCAGGGAAAGTTAGGAGACACATTGGTTAGGGCCTGAGAAAAAGAGGTCAGAAAAAATAAGACGCCCTATTACACCTGAATGCCAGGTGTGTAAGAGACAGCTTTGGAGGTCCCAGCTCAAGCCCCTCTTTGCTGAAAACTGCTCCCATCTGCAGGATTAGTATAGTGACTCCCCACTCCCAAGGCCATAAGTGACTAGACAAGGTATTGACACCTGAGGCAAGTATAGGTCAGCTGGATAATTAGATTCTTTCTCAAGAGAATTTGGAATTTAGAGCTATCAGTGCTTGAACAAAAAGGACAAACAGGAGCTAATGGACATCCTCTTTCTCCCTGTCATGGTGAAGCAGGGAAAGATGGAGAGAGAGAGAGAGAGAGAGAGAGAGAAGCAGAACCTCCCAGGAGGAGTGGAGGTAAGGAACCATCAAGTTCTCCAGTCAGGTCTCAGACCCTTTATCAGCTGGTTTCTGGAGGGAGGCCCCTGCCAGTCTCAGCTTCATTTCTTGTGCTTCTGTGAGATACACTTTTTTTCTTATAACCACTATAGCTACTTTGAATATATTTCCATTCATTGCAACTTGGCTAAGATCCCAAGCAGTTTGCCTGCCGAGCGTTTAGCTAAGCTACTCCATATTTTTTGCTGCCTCAGCATCCATTTTGTTCGGCTAAGTGGCCCTCTGGGTGCCTTAAACTGACACTCGCCCCTCATACAAGGGCATGCCCTAGAAAACGGCCAGAAGAGTCACAGGTAAGTTAACTTCCTACTATGACTTCCCCAAGAACCCTTGTGATCAAAGTCCCCCCTACCTCCAAGAGCCCTGTGTCCCTTTGTTAGGAGCCCCGTGGAGCTTACCAAAACCCTGCTCCTTTTGGTTTGAATTGAGCCTTAGCTCAGGAACCCCAAAGCATTCCACCCACGGATTCTACCCTAATATAAGCGTGTGCCCCATGTCCTGTGCCTGCCTTGACCTCCCCCTCCAGGGCTGCTGAGCGCTTCCCCCAGGATAAACCTCTCCATTTCAGTTTCTCTTGTGGTCTTTTGTTTTGCTCACCATCCTACACCTGGGGCTCTCCTTAACAAATGTTAATTCAGCGAAGTCACAACAACCCCCAAGACAGATTACAGTTGGTCAGTTCTTCTGTATCCGTGGGTTCAAAAAAATTTTTTTTCGGAAGATCCCAAAAAGCAAAACTTGAATTTGCCATGCACTAGCAACTATTTCCATAGCACTTCCATTGAATTAGGTATTACGCATAATCTGAGATGGTGATTTAAAGTATAGTATGTGTAGTTTAAACGCAAACACTATGCCATCTTATGTAAGGGACTTGAGCATCTGAGGATTTTCATACCAGCAAGGGTCTTGGAACCAATCCCTGTGGATAGAGAATACTAAGGGACGAATCTGCTCTCAGGCGTGTGGAGAGTTGAATGTGTGGGGAGGGGGGACCCTGAGGGAAGGAAATCAGGTGGAGTGAGTCCTTGAATAAGGGGAAAAGGAGCAAACATAGAAGCAATAGTGACGGTAAAGGAGGAATGGGATAACTCAACTCACCTGTATGTCCCTGAATTCTCTTGCTGATCTGTGAAATCAATCAGTGGACCCACTCAACTCAGGCTTCTTGACCTTTTGCCTAAAGACCAGTTAGTGCCTAACGTTGCCACCTGCTCCTCGTTTACTAGTGATAAGGAAAAGCAGCAGTAGTATCTGCAGGATCCAACAGCTAATGGCGCTCACGAAGATAGGAAAGACCGACTCGGAAAGCACACTCCACACGCAAAGGTCAGTTGCACACGCCGCCTCCCTCCCCTCCTTCTTCCCCTTCTGGAAGCTGCACAGGAAAATTTAGAGAGTGACCCAAGTCCTGGTTCCCCCGTGCTCTGCCTCCCCACGCCCGCCCACGCCCCCAGAAGGACGGAGCAAGCTTGTAGAATTCTCTTTCTCAGGTGTCCCTACATTCACTTTCACTGCAACCTTTCTCTTACCTTCTTCTCTTCTACCTCTCTGCCAAATGTGACTTAGGAAAATCACGCCCTATTTAGGAACCAAAAAAAGCTCCTAATTATGGCTACATCCTGAAGAGCAGCGTTAGAGGTACTCGGTCCTAAGGTCGGGGGAAAAAAAGGAGAATCCAAAGTTTAGAAGTTAAAATTAGACACAAATGAAAAGGCCTTCTCCACCTAGGAGTCACGCAGATAATAAGGCTGTCTCCTGAGAAAAGAATTCCATCTATTTCCTCATTCTTCTCCAGTGAAGTTACTTTCCTACTGACATTAGCAAACAAGATAAATACAATTTATCTTTTATGCTTGTCCCGGCATCTGATAGAGCACCTGGCACTTCCTAGATTCTCTATCAGTGCTTTTGCTTTGGGTAGATGGAGATTGTAAGTTGATTCAATATATTATGTTTCTGTTTAGTTTATTCATGTATTATTAACGTATAAATGTAATGTAGTTATTAACATAGTATTAGTGCGTGGTATAATGTATTAATGTAGAAACGATACATTAATAGTTATATTTCATTGTAAATGCATTGGAATAATTTAATAATACACATTTATAATAAATTATAATGATTTAAGCATAAGAATTTAATGTAATACATTGTGAATACGTTGTAAATACACTGTAATGATTTCATTGTAAGTATATGAGATATGATATTATAGGTGCACACACCAGTCACCCTACAACTTTGCTTCTATGGGAAAAACGAAAAGTTTATTCAGAGGGCCAAGAACATTCTTAAAAACAAGCTTTTGGAACACTTCCAATCTGTATATCATGCAATGGATGGTCATTATTTATATTTTAAATGCCTTTAACTTTTATTTTGATTTTAGAATTTTCTGATTGCTTTAAATCTAGCTCTGTAACCAAACCTTCATGGAATAAGAAATGAACCCAAAATATGATCATTTCAGTTGGCTGTGACTCCTTGCCAGGACTTCAGAAGCCCTTGTTTCCAGGTCTCTTGCCATTGGCGGGGCCTTAGGAACCTACAGTGTCTTTTAGTTTTATCCACTTCCATTGGTTCTATTTTTGTATCTCCATACTTAGCACACAGAACTATCTTTGTCACTCCAGCTAACTGGCATAACAGTCCCCAGGGCATAGTAGTTATACAAGATTATTGAAGCATACTTCCTACCCTTCAAATAAGACAATGCAGACTGCAGAAAAGACATCAGAAATGGTCACAATGGTAGAAGAAGTGTGTGTGTGTGTGTGTGTGTGTGTGTGTGTGTGTGAATTGCTAAAGATTTCTTTCTTTGTACTAAGTTTTATGCATTATTAAGAGCACAACATCTATAATGCTTTCTAGAAGTTCATTTTAGGCTGTGTAATATCTGTTACCATGTCTAAATTCACTTGGAAACATCATGATAAAATAAAGTTTCTTATAATCATATAACCCAGATTTCAAAAATTGAGAGTTTTTTAAAACCTCTATTACCCTTATTCTCAACTGAAAAACCCACCGTTACTCACAGCATTCCAGTTGATCCAACGAACAGTTGGACTGTTCTAAGAGGCCAAAACTTAGAAACTGTCAATCCTTTGCTTGCCTTTCAGTGATTCAGTTTTATTTGAGACATGTAAGAGTGGCCTGCTGAGTCCATCAGAAAGAAGACTGTGAGTCCTGAACAGACAGCAGAATCTCTCAGCCCAAACTTCACATGCCATTCATGTAACTGCATAGCACTGCAGCTCTGCTGTTGAGATTTGCACTGCCCACTCCAGTAGCCACTAGGCACCTCAAGCCACTGAGCACATGAAATGAGGCCCACGGACCGAGATATGCAGCAGGCATAAAATACACCCTGGATTTCAAAGACTTGGTACCAAAGAAGAAGGTAAGATATCTCATTAACAGTCTTTTATTTTGATTGCACGTCAAAATGATAATGTTTTGGATATATTGGATTCAACAAATGAGATTCTTAAAACTAATTTTTACCTGTCTCTTTACTTCCTTAATGTGGTCACTAGAAAATATAAAATGACATTTGTGGCTCACTTTATATTTCTACTGGACAGTGCTTGGTCTAGAGGCCTCCACAATAAATTGCATGACCAGTAACTAGTCTTTCAGATTGGAAGTCAGAGCCGCTGCAGAATTTTATTCCAAATTGGGCTAATCACAGGAGAATATGACCAGGAGTAAAGATTAAAGCAACCCCTACATGTTTAGTTTTCCCAAGCAAAGCATTTTAATAATACCCAACAGGACAGTTAAGTCATGTCTAAGGACACAAGTCACTGGTTGAGATACTTATAAATGTCACTGCAGTGCACGCAGTACCTGCCTTACTTAGCTCTTTCCCAGTTGATAACACATCCTTCGTTTTCATCTCAGTCGTTGTTAACTGTACTCATTTCATAGCACGGAAACAGGAGAGGGAATCATGAATTCACTTGTTTTGACTTTTTGTTGTTGGTTTCCCCCACCATTGCTGTTAAAATGAAAACAAGGGATCTTTTCACAGAAAATAGAAACGTGAATTTGATTTTTAAAAATTTAATGGAAAATAAAACTTTTAAGATTCTGTGTACAGGCAACAGGGGGCTAGTTATTATTATAGCAGCATTATAACTGGACACGTCATGCACGTGGAGAAGTTCACACTGACACTGGATATTAACCTACATAAAAATTCATTCCCAAATCACTGATGTGGGATTACCAGATTACTGAATTAAAAACACATTGGGGGTCACTACTTCCAGCAAAGAGTTGTGTAACTGCTGGTAAAAACAATAGTGATTTCAGGAGTAGATTGAAAACAAAACAATAATATCTTTGTAATGTTCTGAAATTGTTGCACTAATAGAACTAAGACAGGCTCCATTGCATTTCCCAGTCTGATTTGCTGACCATCTTGTCTGCCCATAATTGTTTTCTGCCATTCATTTCCTCCAATTGTCAATTATTGCTAAAACAATTATGAAAAAAACAAGTGTCTGTCTTTGTTTCCTGTTGCCCATGAATACAGTGAAGTCATAGACCAGACTAGTGCATCATAATCTTTTCCATTACAATGAATTATGCTGTCACAAACAGGATACAGTGCTTTACTGGGCAAAGAAGCCAAAATGGGGCTGAATTAGCACAAACCTGACTGTCAGCCGTGACAGCAAGAAATTAGAGCACTGGGACTTAGTTTTCCACTTTTTCAAAATATACTGGTTTTTGTACCTGATTATAAAAGTACCTGGATAGACCTAGAGACTGTCATACAGAGTGACATAAGTCAGAAAGAGAAAAACAAATATTGTCTAATATTGCTTATATGTGGAATCTAGAAAAATGGTACAGATAAACTTATTGGCAAAGCAGAAATAGAGACACAGTTGTAGAGAACAAACTTATGGATACCAAGGTGGGGGAGTGGGATGAATTGGGAGACTGGGGTTGACTTATATACACTATTATGTATAAAATAGATAACTAATGAGAACCTACTGTATAGCACAGGGAACTCTACTCGATGCTCTGTGATGACCTAAATGGAAAGGAAATCTAAAAAAAGAGGGGATATATGTATATGTATAACTGATTCACTTGGCTGTACAACAGAAACTAACACAACATTGTAAAGTAACTATACTCCAATAAAAATTTAAAAAATAAAAAGTAGTACATGCTATCCCAGAGACAAGGTAGAAAATAAAAATCACCATTACCTCACTGACCAGAGATTCTTAACATTTTGGTGTACGAATTTTTAGTTCTTAACTCTTTTTCATATATACATTTATAATTTTTAAGAAAATGGGATCATACCATGTACATAATTTTTTGTCTTCTCTTTTTCAACTAACATTTACTACAAAGAGTTTCCAATGCCATTAAATATTTTAATGTAATTTAATGGCTATTTGTAATTCCATATTGTGGGATCTTATTTGGCAATTTCCTTATTTTGTATATTTGTCCAAAATTTGTCTGTTTCAAATAGATAAACTTTCTTTTACATAGATTTTTGCCTCAGTCTATGAATATTTCCTTAGGATATATTCCTAAAATATAGACTATTTACTTTTTTATGTATATATATATATATTTAAAATTTATTTATTTTTGGCTGTGTTGGGCCTTCGTTGCTGCACGTGGGCTTTCTCTAGTTGGGTGAGCGGGGGCTACTCTGTTGGAATGCGCGGGCTTCTCATTGCGGTGGCTTCTTGTTGTGGAGCATGGGCTCTAGGTGCGCAGGCTTCAGTAGTTGCAGCACGCAGGCTCAGTAGTTGTGGCTCACAGGATCTAGAGCACAGACTCAGTAGTTGTGGCACACAGGCTTAGTTGCTCCATGGCATGTGGGATCTTCCTGGACCAGGGATCGAACCTGTGTCCCCTGCATTGGCAGGCGGATTCTCAACCACTGCACCACCAGGGAAGTCCCAGACTATTTACTTTTTAGTAGAAAAAATATTGTGTATTTTGAAATAAATATTTAGAATAAAATGTCTAGGAAAATTCCTTAACAATCAAGGCACAGATGTGCATTAAAAATTTAATAACCAAGCCTGATATATGTACCTTCCTAACAGGATAAACAAGTGAAATATTTTCAATGATTACAAAGTTTAAGATAAATCTACAACGGGTCTATCCGAAATGCCCTTTGGGCCAGCTAGCTGTAAAAGTCTAAGTAATTCCACGAAGTCCTTTTCCAGAATCTTTTAGCACAATTAGCCTCCAAACCCTTTAGGAGCCCACAGATGATTCTGCAGTGATTCTGTGACCTCTTAGTTTCCTAAAGAGCTCGCTTCTAGTGGCTGCCTGCACTGTCCCTGACCTGGGCTGAGCATTGTTACCTGGTTCTGCCACTAGAGGGCAGCCGAGGACAGGGAGAGGTGTTTAACCCCTTTCTTGGTCCTGTTTTCTCTTCGGTATGGTATAATCTTTATTTCATAAGATAACCGAGGAGAAATCTAAAAATGAGGCACTGAAGGGAAAAACAATTTAGGTAATAAATATACAAATAAGTAAAATCAATAAGAAAATCTCTGTGTATAAACTATTCCCGTTTCCTCAGAGAGATTAACCAAAAGGTGCAGAATTCTGAGGGCTACCGTAGTGAGGAACAAAGACCAGGCATCTGGTTAAAAATTGGGTTACAGCATGAACAATTGTGCCCTTAGATCTTTGCAGGTGGAGAAAGTGAATCCACAGCAGATACATTCTCCAGGGGAATGAGTGGGTACATGGCTTTGAGCTCATGCACACCTGGCTTCCATTTTCTGTCTCTAGCTAGGTAATTAAGGACAAGTCCCTTAACCTCTCTGAGCCTTAGTTTTCTCATTTATACAATGTGGTTAGCAATGGAACCTGCCCATAGGTGGTTGTTGTGAGCACGAAATAAGAGAATGTATATTAAAAAGCTTGGCATATTGAGGATATGGGGAGGGGGAAGGGTGAGCTTTGACAGGGCGAGAGAGAGTCATGGACATATACACACTAACAAACGTAGTAAGGTAGATAGCTAGTGGGAAGCAGCTTCATGGCACAGGGATATTACCTCGGTGCTTTGTGACAGCCTGGAGGGGTGGGATAAGGAGAGTGGGAGGGAGGGAGACGCAAGAGGGAAGACATATGGGAACATATGTATATGTATAACTGATTCACTTTGTTATAAAGCAGAAACTAACACACCATTGTAAAGCAATTATACCCCAATAAAGATGTTAAAAAAAAAAAAAAAAGCTTGGCATATAGAAAATTCTCCATCAATGTTGGCCGTTGTTATTATTTCCAGCCCTCACCTTTTTCCTGAGCTGTTTCCCATTTCCAGCTGTCCACTTACTATTTCTACTTGATTATCCCATCATCACCTCAAATTTAATATGTCTGAAAATAAAATCCTTGCTTCCCTCACTAACTCCCTGACCTGCTTCTGTCTCTTTGGCTATTTCTTTGAATGGACTCTAAGTAAAACATAATATCCTCCCTAACACTTCTTCTCCTCCTAAAACCATATCCAATCAGTTTACAAAACATGTGGGATATGTTCTCTAATGTGTCTCCAATCTGGATGGTTTCTTTCTCTCTGTTGTCACCAGCACCCAGACCTTGGTGACCTGCTCTTTGCCCCAGCAAGTCCTGCCTTGAATGGGCAGGTCTTATTGATGTCATTTCCCTTCTCAAAATCCTCAGTGACTCCCCAGTGTCTTCAAATTAGATTCTAAATTCCTTAGTCTGGCATTATTGTCCCACTGCAGTCTGACTTCAACCTCCTCCAGATGCTTTCTTCTTGTTCTCTATGGGCATTGCCCCTGCTCCTATCAAGCTGGTTGACACAGAGTTCGCTGGTAGGGTTGCCAGTAGGAAATAAAAAACACAGGACACTTAGTTAAATGTGAATCAGATAAACAACAAATATATTTTGTATAAGTATGTCTCATGCAATACGCCTCATACACACCAGTGAAATAGGACATACTCTTACTAGAGAAAGTATATGTCGTTTATCTGAAATTCGTATTTCAGTGGGAATCTTGTATTTCATCCAGCAACCCAAGTGTCAATACATTCCTGTCTCTTCCCATGCACACAGCTCCGTTCTTGTCTTGGATGCCCTTATCTCTTGCCGTACCCATCAGATCTCCCTCTGCCCTTCAAGGCTCAGCTCAGCCTCATCCCTCCATGAAGACTGCCCGGATCAGGCCTTCCTTATCTGTACTTATTATCTACATCATTCATTTGGTTCCATATATAGTATGCCTTGTGTTCTGTATAACTCCCACTCTCCAAGTAAATGTTGAGTTTATCAAAGGTAGAGAATGTATTATAAGTAGGAGAACTTAACAAATATGCTTTGGTGGTGTGGTGCTGTGCTGACCTGTAATATAGGATGTGAGAGGATGAGAGCACAGGAGAAAGAGAACATCCAGCGGCCACTAATCTGGATTTAAGGTGCTCATAGACCCATGAAAATCAATTTGCAATTCCCCCTCCTTTGATAGCATCAGGCCAGGTGGGTATGGCTGCCTGGCCTTGGCATGCTTCTTCCTACACCCCCCCTTCAATACATCCTACAAGTTGTGGATTACATTGGTGACTAAATTTCTTAAAACTCCACTCTATCTGAAGAGTAATCTGATTTCACTTATATTTCTATGTGAGAGTCGGGGTGGCTATACTATGCAACCTATAAACATATGGTGATTATAGGAGTTATGCAGGAAATGAAGAAATAAATGACTAATTAATAGAGAAGCTAAAAAATTGGCAATTTTTTTTTCAGAATTAGCTAACTCTAATAATGTACCGTATTCTCAGGAGCTTGAGAATACATCAGGAAAGCTATGAAACTATTAAGCCATTCCCAAGAAACCTATTTTAAATAGCTGGCATTTCATGGATACATTTGTAAGCATCTATGGGCAACCAGAAACCAATGACCAACAACAAGACTTTTAAAAGTGAAAAAATATATATTCTTAGAATAAAATACATAACTCATTATTTTATCTATTATTTAAACCTTCAATAGTGTTTAAAACATTTTTATTCTCATCATGTAAACATATGAATGTGTCAAGTGAGAATGTTGTTTTGAAATTATAAGAGGAAAGGTTCAACATGAACAGAAATCAGGATCACTGTAAGCAGTGTCCCTATCGCTGACCCACCTGGAGTAGCAATTAATTAGGTTACCTCAGACTTTTCTTTGTGGAAATAATAAAATGGATTCAGCACTGAATTCAGGACTTTGCAGCACTGGAATGTCCTGGAAACAAGGGCTAAGAGTTTGTTTTATTTGTTTCTTCAGACCCATCATATTTGTCCAGATTAATTTTATTTCACTCTATTTTTTACAACCTAATTTTAACTAAGAAATATCGCTCTTTCTACTCAAGAATATTATACTTTGCTATTTCCATGGAATGAATTATAATTTTCTAATCAGAAGAAAATAACCCTTAAATTCTTCCATGAAAGAGAACAGCCAATGCGATCCACATTGAGACAGAACTGAGCCTTGGCCTCCTGCACTAGTTGCAATCTGGCTGGCTCAGCTTTTCTGGCTTCCAGATTTGCTATCTTCTTAAGACAGATTCTAAACATACCAGTCTCAAACTGGGATAAGCCAAAATAACAGCAACACATTTCCTTTGGTTCTTCCTTTTCAATAAACCACCAGAACCTTATTCCTTTGTTTGACATCACGGTGACATTAATCACGTTTCTCCAGGACACGAATGTGGATATTATCAGCGGTGAATGCAAATATGGTGCATCATCTAAACAAACGTACTTGTTTGATGGCAAAGAACGTTAACAGAAGTTGGAATGTCTCTAGGAGCTTTACAAGTTTTCGTGGGCAGCATCAACAGCTCTTGGATTTAATCCATTCCCTTTTGACCTTTCCACTTCCAAACCCAGGGACATTTTTTCAGGTCACTCAAAAATATATGTTGAATGACTGTTTTGAAATAATAACTTAAATGTAAATAATTATTGTGAACAGTTTCTATCACTGGAGCTGTTAAGTGCTGTTTTTTGTGCTTCTAGAGGGTTTTTCTTGGTCTGAAAATGAATGTTCAGGAGAAGCTCTGTGTTAAAAAAAATTTAATCTTCACATAATTTTATACAAAATTTAATTTTTAGTTAAAATAACTTTTCTAAAATAGACCACTTTTGCTTGAGGGCCTCTCTATTAAATGTATTCTAAACCAGTATTGATACCCCCAAAATGGTATATGGATCACTCATCAGCACTTTGAAAAGGGTAGAAAAACAGACAAATATCAAGAAATTATTTTTCAAAAATGATCTTCAATGAAATTATGTATACTGTTTAATCCCCTGGTGATAATGAAACCAAAGAAAACTTAGTGGCTATAAAGCTATCTTAAGGAAACAACTACTTTAAAAACATTATTGTTAAAAAGCGAAGATGTCACAAGTGAGGCTGATTTCCACATTTTTTCAGAGATATAAGCAAAGCTTATGAGCTCTTCATGAGTGACCACCCTCAAATTATACGCACCGTCTGGGGTTAATATCCACAGTGCATAATATGCATGTAGACACAACAATAGACAGTCTTAAAAAGGACACTTACCTTAACTCGCAGGTGTGGAATCATTTCAAGCGCATCCCTCTGTTGAATCCTCTCTTCTGCTTCACCAACCCGTTACAAGTTTCTCTTCCACGTATCTAAACACCTAGAGATTCCTGTTCTCTCTTCTAAAATGCTGCGTTCACCTCCATTGCCCAAATCCAGTTCAAAAATGGGGAGAGTAAAAAATTCGAATTTGCAAGCTGTTTACGCCTAACGACGACAGCGAAGCTGCTAAGCTTTGAGCTCACTGAATTAAAGGTTGTTTGGCTAAATGGCAGGCACACTTCCTTCTATTCTTTCTGAACTTAGTTTTCCTGCCTCCAACGGAGCTTTTTCCTTTCCTGGGCTATAAATAGGCTGGTCGTAAGAGTCCGGAGGAAAGAAGAAGGCAGGAAATACATTTGATTTCAAAAAGCAGTCTTAGGGTTGTGTGTGTGTGTGTGTGTGTGTGTGTTTCTTTCAAGTGAACACCAATAAACAAGGAAAATTCAGCTTTGGTGTGTGCACCATAGTCAATGTTTTCTTTGATTTCCTATAACCTCAGTTTGGCTATAAGCTGTCATTTCTCGTAAGCAAAGCTTGGGTTTAGAGATGTATTATTTTCTACAGACCATAAAAAAATCTACATCTAAGCCTTCATTTATCAAAGGGTTGCCAAATAAATCAAATTTTCCGGGGGAACTGAGGAAAGGGGCAGACAAGGGGGGTTACCGTAGTTGTTTCTTTTCATTCAAAAGGAGGTGAAGCAGTACTTTTTGAAGCAAGATTCAACAAAAGGAAAGTATCAGGTGAACAAGAAAAGCAGATACTTTTGCTTGGATGAAAGAATGACGTCGAATTTATAAGCCAGTCAGCTGTTTGTACTAAATTAATAGATTGTCCACAGTCTTGCTACTCAAAGTTGTTTAACTTCTCTTATAATTATATGCAACACAAAGTAAAATAAAAATTAGACGTCATTTTTCACATGTCAGAATGGCGGATCAAAATTTCGGATATTGTCTGCTACCATTGAAGTGTGGAGAGATAAGCATCTGTATAATAGTAGATGGGAGTGTAAACTGGCGTAGACTATCTGATAGAGGGCAATTCTCAACCTCTTTCAAAATGTTAAGTGCACATACTCTAACAAGATACTTAAACATGTTTGATTCTGCAAAGCGGGAGTGGAGATCTAGAAACGGGGAACAGCTTCGTTTCTTATATACATATTCTGTGCTCTTTTAACTTATTTATTTATTTATTTATTTATTTATTTTTATGCGGTACGAGGGCCTCTCACTGTTGTGGCCTCTCCCGTTGTGGAGCACAGGCTCCGGACGCGCAGGCTCAGCGGCCATGGCTCACGGGCCTAGCGGCTCCGCGGCATGCGGGATCTTCCCGGACCGGGGCACGAACCCGTGTCCCCTGCAACGGCAGGCGGACTCTCAACCACTGTGCCACCAGGGAAGCCCTCTTTTAACTTTTATACTGTGTATCCCATGCTTTAAAAACTTATTAAAAGGTAGAATTTTTAAAACTGTTATTACTTAAGTAATAAATAATAACATAGGATTCATAGGATTCTATTATCTATTTATTATCCATCATCTATCTGTCAATCATTATACACTTACCGTCTCAACAAGCTTTTCTTTTCATTGGTTTACATCGGGTAACGCTTTAAGAAGCAACCCTGGAATACCCAGGAATCTCTTTGGGGGGAAGGGCTGAGTACTGAGAGCGCTGTCCACAGATCGATAGCATCAGTAGCACTTTGATCAGAGCCTCCAGGGCAGGGCCCAGCAATCTGTATTTTAACTCCAGATGGTTCTCATGCTCACTAAAGTATGAGAAGCACCAGCCTATAGAATTATTTTGTTTGTTTGTTTATTAGTATCCCACCCTCTAAAAAGAATTTGAGAGTACAGCTGGGTGACAAGGGTTAATAATACCATACTGCATATTTGAAAGTTACTAAGAGAGGAAATCTTAAAAGTCCTCATCACAAGAAAGAAAATTTTTTGCAACTATGAACGGTGGGGATGTTAACTAGACTTACGGTGGTGGTCATTTCGCAATATACACAAATATCAAACCTTTAGGTAGGTTAGGTAGGTTATATGTCAATTATACCTCAATCAAAATAAGCAAAAAATGAATGAAAATAAAAGGGTTTGAGACAAGTGATTTTATTTTGTGGAAAAATAAGGATAACTTTAAACACTTAATGCCAGTGACTCCTGTCTAGAAGGCTAGAAGAGTTCTTACACATAAAGGTTAAGAAGACATACTAATTTCCCAGTTACTTTGGAGGAAGCTATCTAAAGCAAGGCAAAAGCAGTGGAAAGAGCAAGCCGATGGTATTTAAGGGAGAGACAAAAGCACTCTCTCATTTGGGGTTAATCGCAATTAAAAAGGATGAATTCAAGGCAGAATTTACTAATGTGGATGTTTGAAAATCGTTGCTACCTGAAATAAAGCAAAACAAAGAAAATATGAAGAAATTAAAAGAAAAGTCTCTAAATGCAGACAAAATATTCCACTCCCTATTTTTGTTTAGTAATTTGATGATGGTTTTCTGAGCCAGCCGTTTTTTATCCATTCGTAGCCTTAATGCAAAGCCCTATCTTTGAGAAACAATAGGTTGAACAATGAGCGCAGCCCCAGCTGGTGAGGGAAAAGCAACAGTATCTGCATCCCAGGCACAGATGGGGAGGAAAAGATTTCTTTTAAAAAAAACAGAGAGAGAGAGAGAGAAAGGAATGAATGACCTCGTTGTAATAGCAGAAAGGAAGAAGGAAGTCCCCGGTGGTCAGGATATAACAGCTGCAGTGTACTGAAGTGGCTAAAAGGTGCATGGGTTGACTTTGGCAGAAAAATGACTGGCAACGGGGTAATAAGTTTCTGGGAGCAAACCATCCTCCCATGTGAGAAGAATGAACTCTTCTAAGGAACTCCGAGTACAATTACCAGGCTTTCATTGTTCTCTGGAAACTTTCCTTCTCTTTTTGTGGGGAAACATTTTACTTCTCAAAAAGAACAACTTCACAGAGCTCCCCATATAGCCCATCTCTAGGAACGAAGCATTAAAACATTTATGGAAACAGAAAGGCTCTGTACTCTTCATCTAAAATTAACGATAGACTCTCTTAAAAGGCATTAGGGGGAAAAAGCCAAAGGCCTCGCAAGGAAAGGTAATGTGCAAATTTCTTCAACTACTTTGGTTTTGCAAGTGGGGGAAAATACATTTTTTTTATTGCAGTCATCTACAAAGAATTTCAATGTATACAATATAAAGGAAACCCAAGCAAAAGTCCTCAAGGAAAATGTGAAAGAAGTCTGCATATTATTTCTCAAATGACCTGAATGCACTGCGTGTATCTGAGCCTGTATGCCTTGCAGGTATTTTTTTAAAAAGCCTGTCTTCGTTCACAAAGTGCAGAAGTTCTAGGTATTACCAAATTGTGGGGAACTGTGTTCCTTTGACTTGAATTGTTGTATCATACTAATAAAAATAAATCAGGGCTGCTGGAATGAATAATCAAAAGGACATCAGTAAAGGACGGGTCTCTAAATTTTAGCAGGAACATTGAAAAGCTGGTTGAAAGTCAGGAATGAGCTCTATGTTATAAAAATAAAATATAAACGTTAACTCTTTGAAGGAATTAGAAGACTTAGTGGGATAAAGGTGAAACATTTCCATTAATTTCCATAAATTTTGTTCATCAGTAGTTTATTTTTTACTTAGCCTAATAATGTTAAAGTTACCTTGCAAAATTACAGTAATCCTGGCACAAATCAAACAGTTCACAGTATCGCCCAGCAGAAGCCCAGCCTTGGTTAAAATTCAGTGCAGAAATCTAAATTAGACTGCCCTCACTGGATTTAGCTTTGGACTGGATTGGTATTCTGTCAGTTTGCCATGCACCTAAAATAAAACAGCACTAGTTTCCATGTAATGATGATTTAAAAACAATGATCTTGAAACTCTCCAGTTATGAATGTCTAGAGCTTATCAGTTTTGTCAAGACTAAAATCTGATGTCATAATAACTGAAGGAAATTCTAACTGGTGTTGTAGTAAAAGTTTTTCTATTAATTTTAAAACATGGGCACTTTCATTTTATTGTTTCTGTCAGTTGTGTGTTCTTTTGGGGAAAAACCTTTGGACTCAACCATAAGGTGGTTTGTGAAGCTAATCACTGGTGGAGGCAAGAAGAAGCAAAACCATCACTGGGAGGAAAATATGCAGAAAAGAAAGCAGATCATTGTAGGCACAGTGCATGGCACACTTCTGAAGACAGAGGGAGATTGCCATGGTCTCCAAGAGCATTGGTGCCCAAATATAACATTTTGGTGCAACCTTTGGAAAGAAGAAGGGAAGGAAGTAGGGGAGAGAACATGGCAGTGAAATTGATTTACCTATCTAAGGTAAAATTTATTGCTTTGGCAGACACTCTAGTCTAGTGAAGGCCAAGAGGTAGGTTGGTTGCTGATTTAATAGTTCACACAGGTTCCTCGCTTACACAATAGATTAGTTTGAATTCATAATAGAGTCAATATACTCCATAATCCCCTGAAACATATAACTATACAATTAATGAAAAAATTATAAACTGAGTTTATATTGATGTTGTCAAGGTGAATGCAATCACGAGCTCTAGAATCCTAATATAAATTACGGGGTGCAGGGCTTCCCAGGTGGCACAGTGGTTGAGAGTCTGCCTGCCGATGCAGGGGACACGGGTTTGTGCCCCGGTCCAGGAAGATCCCACATGCCGCAGAGCGGCTGGGCCCGTGAGCCATGGCCGCTGAGCCTGCGCGTCCGGAGCCTGTGCTCTGCAACAGGAGAGGCCACAACAGTGAGAGGCCCGCGTACTGCAAAAAAAAAAAAAGAAAAAAAAAAAAATTACGGGGTGCAAATTCACACCAGTTAGATGCAGCAAGTTAAAATAACTGAGTCTGGATTAAAGACCTAAATGTAAGGCCAGACACTATAAAACTCTTCAAGGGAAACATACGCAGAACGCTGTATGACATAAATCACAGCAAGATCCTTTTTGACCCACCTCCTAGAGAAATGGAAATAAAAACAAAAATAAACAAATGGGACATAATGAAACTTAAAAGATTTTGCACAGCAAAGGAAACCATAAACAAGATGAAAAGACAATGGGAGAAAATATTTTCAAACACATCAGTGGACAAACGATTAATCTCCAAAATTTACAAGCAGCTCCTGCAGCTCAATATCAAAAAAACAAACAACCCAATCCAAAAATGGGCAGAAGACCTAAATAGACATTTCTCCAAAGAAGATATACAGACTGCCAACGAACACATGAAAGGATGCTCAACATCATTAATCATTAGAGAAATGCAAATCAAAACTACAATGACGTATCACCTCACACCAGTCAGAATGGCCATCATCAAAAAATCTGCAAACAATAAATGCTGGAGAGGGTGTGGAGAAAAGGGAACCCTCTTGCACTGTTGGTGGGAAGGTAAATTGATACAGCCACTATGGAGAACATTATGAAGGTTCCTTAAAAAACTACAAATAGAACTACCATATGACCCAGCAATCCCACTACTGGGCATATACCCTGAGAAAACCATAATTCAAAGAGAGTCATGTACCACAATGTTCATTGCAGCTCTATTTACAATGGCCGGGACATGGAAACAACCTAAGTGTCCATCAACAGATGAGTGGATAAAGAAGATGTGGCACATATATACAATGGAATATTACTCAGCCCTAAAAAGGAACAAAACTGAGTTATTTGTAGTGAGGTGGATGAACCTAGAGTCTGTAACACAGAGTGAAGTAAGTCAGAAAGAGAAAAATAAATACCATATGCTAACACATATATATGGAATCTAAAAAAAAACAAAAACGGTTCTGAAGAACCTAGGGGCAGGACAGGAATAAAGAAGCAGACGTAGGGAATGGACTTGAGGGCACAAGGAGGTGGAAGGGTAAGGTGGGACAAAGTGAGAGAGTGGCATGGACTTATATATACTACCAAAAGTAAAATAGATAGCTAGTGGGAGGCAGTCGCATAGCACAGAAAGATCAGCTCAATGCTTTGGGACCACCTAGAGAGGTGGGAGGGAGACGCAAGAGGGAGGAGATATGGGCATATATGTATATGTATAGCTGATTCACTTTGTTATAAAGCAGAAACTAACACACTGTTGTAAAGCAATTATACTCCAATAAAGATGTTAAAAAAATAAAAAAGATAAAATAAAATAACTGAGTCTTCTGGGTGTAGCCAATGTGACCCAAAGACTGTCCCTTGCTGGCTTTGAAGAAGCAAGCTGTCATGTTGTGAGCTGCTTCTGGAGAGCACCACATGGCAAGGTACTGACGCAGCCTCCCTCCAACAGTCAGCAAGAAACTGAGGCCTTCAATCCAGCAGCATGCAAGGACTGGACGCTGCCAACAACCACATGAGCTGGAAACAGCTCCTTCCCAAGTCAAGCCTCAGATGAGACCAAAGCCCCAGCTGATAACTTGATTGCATCCTTGTAAGACTCTGAATCAGTGGACCCAGCTATTTCATGTCTGGCCAGGCAGGCTAAGAGAGTCTCCTATCAAGTTGGTTTATAGTCATGTGTAAGGTCATCATATACACATAACCATGTATATTCCATCACCTTTGCTGCATTCTATTAGTGAGCAGGAAGTCATAGGTCCTGCCTATACTCGGGGGGAGGGGGATAAAAGTGTGTGAATCCCAAGAGGCAGGGGATCATGGTGGCCACCCTAGAGTTTGTCTACCACAGTGGGTAACCAACCTAGAAAGAAGAAACAAGTAGACATAATACCAAGTGGATTTCTAAAGGATAGTGAGGACAGTGTTATCCACAGGCAGAACAGACAAAACAACTTCTTAATTCTTCCTCCTTCAAAGCAGTGGGAAGTGCACTGTCTCAACAGAGAAGCAGGTCATCTCTCCACCATTATACACTCTTGAGCAACTCAGTAACCTAAATGTTCTTCTGCTCCAACTCGGAGGTCCTTTCAGTTCTAAGCTTCTGTGACTTTGGACCTGCCGCTTCAAGCCTCAAAGACATTTTGGAATGTCACAAATCCTGGCTGTATTCATACAATGCATTTGGTGACCATTGTGTTACTGTTGAAACCTTAAAATGGGGGTGGGGGTGGGGAAGAGCATATATAAAAGCTTAATCCCTTAGAAAACTTAAAAGACAAATCAGTTGGGGTGTTACTATCTGATCCAACGTTTGATTTTCCACTTGAATGTTTATATTTCTAAAGTATGACATCATTCTAAAAATACATGAAGATAAAACTATTAGACAATTCACTTTGTACAGACAAATTTTGGGCTAAAACTGTGTTCTCCGTGGGGAACAAATTACATTTCACGTTACATCCAAGTAATATTGAGTGTATCCGAAATTACTTTGGCAGTATAAATTCACAGATTCTCAGGGTTAGATAGAGCCTTCACAGACATTTATCTAAACATCCATCTAATGGGCAAAAATCCTCCAGAACATGAAGAACAAATTGTCTTATTAATTTCTAAGTAAAAATACTGTCATTGCACATCCTTGTGATATCATAAATGTAAATGACTATTAAAATTATGAATTTAATCTGAATGAGGCAACTCCAAATTGCTTTGCTCACTAGATAAATGACACTTTTTTTCTTCAGACAAAAAGTTAAATTCTAAAGTATATGGTATTTAAAAGTATATTCACAGTTATTCTTGTATGGACAGACTACATGATGAAATGAATGTTATAAATGTTCTCCAACACTTCCTTGAGAACACATTGAAAGTTGCAAGTCAGGTTGAAACTAGGAATGCTTCATTTCCATCTAGAGGCTGAAGAGGGATAAAAAGTTCAAAAAGGAAATGACATTTTTAGAGCTATATGAGATCAGAGTCTCTCAGAGTCTGGATTTCAAAACACTAAAGCCACATTTTTGGAGATAGCATCACGTTATAGCTCTTTATTATATGGCTTGCTCAAATACATATTAATGCACAATTAATTCTAAAATAAACCACATGCTACAGATTGTATTTTATTTAGACAAGTCCAGCAAAATGCTTTTTTTTTTTTTTAACTGTATTTTTTCAACCACATGGGAGTCCTTACTAAGTACAAATCTCTGAGATTGAGCCCATAGAAGAAAAAATAAAATTAAATATTTGGTCCTTGCCTTAAAAACAGCATACCTTCTAAAACAGAATTTCTCAAACTGTGGTTCAGTGACAGCCTGTTTCAACATAACATAGAGTTTATTTAACATGCAGATTTTTGGGCCTCAGACTCAAAGGATTTCTAATTCTGTAGGCATAGGGTAAGCCTTGGAATATGCATATATAATAAGCCTGTGATTGTTATTACACACTGAAGTTTGAGAACCCATGGTCCAGGGGTCAAAACATATATTTTTAACTAATACAAGAGAGTGATCCAAAGGATCAGGTTATGTAATTACTGCATGAATTCTGACTATAGCCGTAGCCAACATCAAGGTTCCATATTGGAATACATGTTATAGCATAAACTTCCCTTAAAACAAGTTCAAATTTAATTTGTGTCTCTCAGATAAAATCAGGATGGAGGGACCATTTGTTTTTTTCTGGGTGCTAAAAAAAATTTTTTTCTGCATTTTTTTTATTGTGGTAAAAAACACCTAACACAAAATTTACAGTCTTAACAAACTTTAAGTACAGTTAAGTAGTGTTAAGTATATTCACATTGTTGTGAAACAGATCTCCAGAACTTTTTTATCTTGCAAAACTGAAACTCTATACCCTTAAAACAACAACTCCCCCTTTCCACCCTCCTCCAAGCCCTTGGTAACCACCATGCTACTTTCTGTTTCTAAGATGAAGGAGCCATTTTTAAAACACTATCCAATGACAAAGTGTCAGGTCTGAGAAAAAGAGAGCAAGGAGAGTTGAGTCTAAACACCAAAATTGGGGGTTGGAGTTAAGAAATGAGATCATAAAGCAGAAGGAGGGAGCAAAGCAAAGACAGATGGATGTAGAAGCAGAGGCATTTTCCAGAACTGAGTTGATAGAATTTGGCCTTCTGGCTGTGGGTGTTGGAGGCCAGGGAGGTGTGCTCTCTGAAGCCAGATTAGAACTGTAAGCCACTGTCGTATCAGATAATCTTCCTACATCTTTGGTGAACAAATGACTGATGAAAGTAGATGAGAAGGAGGTCAGAGGATGAAGACTGGGGATTTTAAAGGATATTTACCACCTCCAAAATTTGCTGCAGACTTGGGAGATGGGCAGATCTGTGATAAAACCCACTGTGATAGTTTACTAGGACTGGAGTGGTTGAGGCAGCCTGTGGGGCATTGTGGGTCTCTGCTTTCTGGGCACGGATGTCATTAGAATTAAGTGTCAAAAGGCACCATTCGAAATACAGAGCCATCAGAAGTTCTGAAGGGCCATGGTTAATGCTTTGAATAGGCCAGGATCATCCAACAGGGCTGGGGAGATGGCCTGAAGGAAGTCAAGAACTTATATGAAGGTTCCTCCAAGACATTAAACTAATCAATCTGGAGAACTAGACACCTCTCCTGCTGTGTATGCTGGAGTAGCTCTGAAGCTCATCCAAGCCATGCTCTAGGAAAGAAAGCATGGAAAAAGTAGAAAGAGCCTACACTTTGAAGCCAGACACACCCAACTTCAAATTCTACTGACCTTTAAACCAGTGGTTCCCACCCTTTCTGGCACCAGGGACCGGTTTTGTGGAAGACAATTTTTCCACAGTGGGGCGGTGGGGGGGGGAAGGGAGGGGATGGTTCAGGCAGTGATGTGAGCGATGGGGAGCGATGGAGAGCAGCAGATGAAGCTTCATTTGCCCGCCCGCCACTCACCTCCTGATGTGCGGCTCGGTCCCTAACAGGCCGCGGATAGGGGCTTGAGGACCTGTGCTTTAAACCATCTAAATATCAATTTCCCTATCTACACCTCAAATTCTAACAATAACTACCTACTGGGCAAGGACATGAGTCAAGTGCTGTGTAACAGGAAGATGCTCTCCTGGTGCAGAGGCACGATTTTTCTTCTCAATGATGAAAGCATCTTGCTAAGAACTAGATGTGGTAAGGATCCTAAGGTTGAGAAGGAACAAGGAAGTCTGGGAGGTATATGGAAGTCTGAGAGTTCTTTGGCTAATAGGTTATTCGGATCCCTAAGTTACGGCGTGGTTTTCATAGCAGAATTGGTGGTCCAAGTCATAGCACCAAAGGGTGTCTTAAGAGGGCCATTAGCTCCCATGACATCCGTTAGCCTCCACACCCAAAGTCATCCCAAATAAGCATACAAACTAAGTAAAAATAGGATGTTTGTTATGCAAAAGCAGCTTAATGGCAGACTCCTTAGCTCCCCCTCCCAGCTGAATTGCTACTCCCAAGTCATGCATGGAAATTTTGATGCTGTTGGGAGCCTCTGATTCTACTATGGCTTGAACCTGGAGGTGGGTACTGATTGTTCTGATCTCTGTGTGTGGGGCCTGGCCAGCTTCATTTTCCCAGTAGCAGATGTGTGCCACTCAGACCAGTCCCCATATATGTGACGTGCCCCAGCATGGATGGCTATGTGCCCACCTGGAGGTGGCAGCAGGCAGTGGTGACCATAACCAGCTATTGTGGCTTGCAGTTCACCCCTGGAGTTGTGTAGGCTGAGGACGGAAACTAACTCGTCAGGTAGCAATCTCCATTTGTCTAGATTTGGGGTTGATGAATTCCAAAGGCAGCTTGCAAAATGATTCCTAATGTCTGTTGCCTATGGTCATAGAGTACGACACACCTGGAAAAGAGGGATTTTTTTTGCCCTGTGGCTCTTTCTGGCCCACCATGTTTACTGCAAGGACCAGAATTGCTTTGAGACTGAAGTTATGAGAGCACTTACTCAATGTGTCCTCAGAATTACTACCTGAACATTGCAGAGTACTAATCCCAGTGGCCTTTTCAGCTCTAGACTGGTTCATCTCATGGCATCCCAACATCTCCACTTGGATGTTCCTGGGCATCTCAAACTCATCATGTTCAAGATTGGATTCCATTTCTTTTTCATTCAATTTTCCTCATGAGAAGTAGGTGAGAAGCAATAGCTTTCTTCAATGCAGCCACTGAAACCAGAAATCTGGTGTCATCCTAGAATCTTCCCTTTTTCCTCTCTCTTACTGACTTCAAACTGCTTGGAAAATCTATGTGACATATCAGTGAATAAAATGAAATTTTGTTGCCTAATTGGGAAAAAAATCAGTAAAAGGTAAATCTGGGAAAGACTTTTATTCAAATGTCTCTCTTACAAGGGAATCAGGAGCAAATGGGGGGTGGGGCTGGTGATTAGAAACATGGGGAGAGAATTCTGAAGATCTCTAGCTCTGATCTGCAGGAGGAGTTTGAGAACACAAATTCAAAGAGTTGTTTGACTCCTGTTGCCTGATTCTGAAATGCAGAAGTGCCCTGGCAGGCAACCCTGTGGAGAGTACAGACTACACCATCCTGCCATTGTCCACCACACAAGGGGCTGAGCAACTGGAGCAGAAGGAAGTTGTGTTTTTTTGTATTGTTTTATTTTTGTCTTAAAGAGATATCCTTCTTAATATGTATATTAAAGTTGTGAATAAAGACGTCGAGGGTATGCAAACTTGAAAGAGATAGCAACCAAACTGAATGACAGAATCAGAATCTCAAAAGATCTTGACAGGCTAAAGTACAGGGACAAAGGACAGAAAGTGAAATTAATAGGAGCAAAGGTAAAATTCTACATTGAGGTTAAAAAAAACAGTTGCACAAATTCAGAAGTGGGGGACATGGCTTAACAGGATCCCATACTTTTCAAACTTGTCATTGATGTTACATTAGTCAGCGTATGCTAATTGCTATAATTTCTAAGCCTCAGTGGTTTTAAGATATCCAAGGGAGGAAAAAGTGCCAAAGAGATGACAGTCCTGGCTCAGTCAATTGACTGCTTCTATCTAGCAAGTCTTCAGACATTCCATTAACGTGTGCCCAGTAAGGAGAGTTTCAGATAATATCTCATTTTAACTAGGTTAACACTCATTTTGGAAAAATGGTTTAAAAAGCTTTCTACAAAAAAGTAACTGGTGAAAGAAAGATAACAGCAAAATGAACTTAAAGAAAATGGCATAGCAAACCTTCCTACTCTGAGTACAAGTCAGCTGCATTATGGTAAAAAAAAAAAAAAAGAATGATAATGCGATTAGAACAGCAAGAAGGAGTCCCTCCAAATCTAAAATTATCAAGAAGACCATTTAAAATATGGATTTACATCGACTTACACTAATGGACATATACATTCATGATAAAATTCTCCCTAGTTGGCTAGCATATTATGTCTTGAGATCTTATCTATTAATAATATGAATTCCAGTGATTAACCAGACATTTAAAAGCTAAGCATTCAGAACAGGAAGACAAACTTCAGCAGTTTTTTGGAGATTTTTAAAGTTATGTGGAACAAACCCAGTTCTTGACAAATCTCATGAAACCTACTGATAATTGCTTAGAAGCCTCTTTTGAGGTTTTTCAGTTCACAGTTAAGGAACAAAAGCCACGAACCATCAGTGTCTCTGGTTCTTCCTGCCACAGTAAAAGATGGTTGAAGTAATTATAAAACAAAGGACCAACAAACTCAAAAGCATTGCTTTGTCAGCACATTTTTGGTGAAGTCACATAAAAAACATTGCTGAAGATATGAAGAAACAAATATTAGAACAGATTGGCCATGTACTGGGGTGAAAGTACAAATGTTTGTAACATGTCTACATCTATGGTACTTGTTAGATTCTATTTCAACAGTTACATTCCCAAAGAACTGCTTTTTTTGTGAGGCATTTAAAAAATCTTACTGAAAAATCCTACCAAAGAATATCCCAGTGATAAATGATTTCATAAATAAAAACAATATTTTTATGGGAAACCTATTGAAGTATAACCACTGAATTCGAAGAATAAAAGGTATTCCTGCAGAGGAATACAAGGATTTTGGAAACCCTCACAGGGATGTTTATCTCTGTGGTGTTCATCCAATGTTTCATTCTTTGGGGGAGCTAATTCAGTGAAGAAATTGAGGCTAGAAGTGCCAGTGATACTACTTGATGCCACTGATGTGATTGGTTTTAATGAAAACCTTTAAACAGTAGAACTTTATAAGATTGTAAGGAGATGGAGAGTCTGCTGAGTTTGAAAATCCATTTTCTTCTTCTACCTAATATCACTTCCTTCTACAAGCATGGTTCCCAAAAACACTCCCTAATGCAATTCCTGTGTGATGAGTCTGCTTCCCAGGAAACTCAACTTGCAACAGTGGTAGGAGTGGTCCAAGAAAACAGATGCTCATGTGGGATTCTGAAGCTGCCACCTGACTAGCCAGCTAGCAGTGAGGACCCTGATCATCAGAAGGAGGAGGGCTGCTCTATATAATGGGACAGAGAAGAATGTGATGGTATCCTCCTGATCCACTGGAGTGCCTCTTGACAATTCCTTGCTCATCTTGATGATAAACGGATAAACACAGCAGTAATACTTAAGAAAGGCATGGAGATCAGGAGCTCAGAGACCTCAGAAATGAAGATCTGGGTCTTGCCAACAGGTAAAGCATCTACTCGGCAAAGACAGTGGCTGAGAATGAGACAATCTGGAATGGGTAGTAGATGATGAGTATCAGTTGTGGTCCCAAGTGTTTGGGCTCCGACTGCTTACAGCCAGGAGTGTAATTTATCTATTAACCTTCTTATCCATATCCCCCAGGAAAAGAGATCCAACAGAATCTTGGAGGAACTCTTCCCAGAATTTATATGGATCTGAGTAGTGCAAATGGTGGACCATAGTGGAAGCTGTGATGTGCCACTCTGTCTCCTTGAAGACTGAAGGACTTATTCCTCCAGCTATTCAGGGCACCATTGGCTGACAGTCCTCAGAAATTACTATAGGCTGGAGAGTTCTGCCTTGCACAAAGTTCCCATGCTTCCTTCCCCAGGGCAGCTCAGATCTAATAACTGGTCAATGTATAATATAAAGGCCCAAATCCCGCACCTTATTTCAGGACATTAAAGGACATCAGAGCTTCAGGGTCCCCAGAGGGTTAGCCTAGCCTTTGCTGAGACCACATCACAGTGCAGTTTCTCCTATTCCTTCCTTCTCTCCCTGATCCTGAGGGTGCTCCCTAGAAAAATTTCTGCACACTGATCTCCATCCCAGACTTTGCTTCCTGGGAACCCCACCCTACTACAAAAACACTGGGACACCTGATGAAATTTGAATATGGACTCTTTTTTAAACAATGGGGTTGTACCAATGTTAAATTTCCTGATTTTTGATCATATATTGTGTTTATATAAGAGAATGTTTTTGTTCTTAGGAAACACACTGACAAAAACAGGAATAAAGGCACACAATATCTGCAACTTAATTTCAAATGATTTAGAAAAAAATTGTACATGGAGAGGTGGAAGATCAGACAAAAAGAAGAAAATAGGGCTAAATGGAAACAGTTGGCGAACGTGGGTAAAAACTATGGAGGTTATTTATACACTTCTTGCAACTTTTCTTTAAGTTTGAATTTACATCAATATTAAAAATTACCAAAGTAAAGTGACCAGACCGTATACCATTCTCAGAGATTCTGATTCCCTTGGGTGTTATTATATTTCCAGCACTCAGCTCCAGTCTGTAGGTATTCAATAAATATTTATTGAGTAAATGAATGAGTTAATGAGTAACCTTGGAAGTTAAGATAATGAGTTCAGTTTTGGATATGGAGACCTTTGAGTGCCTGTGAGTCCTCTTTTGAAAGTCCACTCTAGGGACTGAATAACCTTTTGCTCAATTCTGAAGGTAACAAGTAAAGATATAACTCCTGTGTCCTTTTTTGAGACCATTATTCTCCCTAGCATTTAGAAGTTTGAAGTCCCTATGAGACCTTGTATAAACAATATCTCATCACTTTGGACCTAATTTGATTTTTAAATGACATAATGACTGAGTATTGACCTTAAATGATGGAGAAATTGCCTGACTTTTGTGGGCATCCAAATTTCTGTATCCTGTTTTAACCACAGTACACATAATTATCTTTCCTTTTTTTATTTTTGAACTTTAGCCTAGCAAGTCATAAGCATATCACATTAAGGTGTTCTGGTAAAAGTTAACTCTAAAAGCATGGCATTTGTAAGTGGACAAGATGGACTAGCTAATGAGTAGAAGGGGAAAAAAAAAGAGGGGAGGGAACTCCAAGGATTGTTACTGCCATCCAGTGGTGGTGCTCTCAGATAAAGATGGTTCAAAGCCCATCATTAATCTCTGTTTTCCACTGCAAAGTCCCAAATGCCATTCATTCAAGTTTAGGGACTAAACTGCAATGCTAACTTGCCATGAAATTTGTATTATGGTTTTCTGATTTTAAAGTAATGACTTCAGTTTGTCCTCTTGTGGTCCTGAAGAAGATCATATGCTTCCAGAGCAACCACTTTACTCTGAGAGTGTATTCAATGTGGGGAGAATCTGGCCCATTAGAGCCCTTGTCTTGATGACACCCCAAACCCCTGCCCTGTTCTCCCTAGCTCTGCCCATTTACACACCCTTATAGAGAGAGAACATCACTGATTCACCTTTCAGTCCCTACTGGACATTTCCAAGTCATTCTTTATCTGTGAGCTCCTACATTTTAACTGTGAGCTCCTATATTGACTATTTCAGGCCCAGGGAAATAAAAAAGGGAATTGGCCAAAGTCCAACTCATTGATTTTAACCCAGCAAGAGCCTTTGCCTACTGGAGAAAAAAAAAAGAAAATTATCACCAAACTTAGAATAAAAGAAAAAAATTGGCCCAAGCATATAATGTAAGTTTTATATAAAGCACACTTTTTGGCCTTGACAAACACCATCCAGTTTACACAAAGCTCATAAAAGCATTAATGTTTCCTACTTTTAAAATTCACATATAGTGTTCTCTGTGCACTAACGATGTGTCCTGTTAACCAAAGTTTGACCTTTCTGTGCTGTGAATCCAAGACCACACACCAGCTTGTCCAATGCCATAATCTCTGGCAGTGATGTCATTCCTTGACACTAAAAACAAACACCACCCAGATCTGTTTCCTTTCTCCTGCAGGTTTGGAGTCCATTGTAGAGATGCCAATGGGTAGGGGCTCAGGAGACCACAGGGCTTTGCTTGTATCTAGTGGCTTGAGCAGCTGGCTTCCAGGGACTGGCCCAGACCAAAAACCAAAAACAAAACAACAAGAAAAACAAAAACCCCAAACCACCTCCAGAGAATGCTGTGCAAGCTCTGCTTATATAATTCATAAGGATGTAAAGACCAAAGCAAGCAGTTGGCATCCAATAAAAGGTCAATATATATTGTATTTACTGGCAGATAACTTATGCCAGTTTTACAAGGAAATTTGGTAGATGGGAATGTGGAGGAGAAAATTGAAATAGTTTTCATCTTACTTGTTTTAAAGAGAGTTTTAAAGGGGTTCTGTAGATATAGTATTCAATATACAGATGTCCAGATGAAAATCATTGGTTTTGATTATGCAAGAATATTCTACTAATCCTGAAAAAAAAATTCACATGGTTAAAAAGAAATATATCAGTGACATTTGGTACTGAGCAGGCTATAAAACAAAACAAATTTACTGGTAAGTGAAATCCCATATCCCACATGGAATTCTGTATAAATAGATATCAATACACTCTTCCAACAAATAATGGAAACCAAAAGTTAATAACAACATGAGATAAATTTGAATAAACTTTTACAAAAGCTAAGACAAATCAACTAGCAAAACAGAATACATAAGAACAGCATCTTCTACAGTTGCAAAAGGAGTCAGTAAAAACTTGGTACAAAACACACAGCAAGAAAATAAACGTGAAAGAATGCCCATTTCACACTCATACATATAGTAAAAGTAAATATTTCACTGGATATTAGTACAGTCATCCCTCCGTATCTGTGGGGGATTCATTCCAGGACACCCACAGATCCTCAGACGCCTCATACATTGATAAAATGGCATAGGACCATTGGCCCTCCGTATCTGCAGGTTCCATATCCCAGAGGATTCAACTCTTGAATCTTAGAATGCAGAACCTGTGATATAGAGGGCCGACTACATACAGTAAACAGCAGAAAAAAGTTAATGGATTCTAGTGCAAACCCTTGACACTAACATCATAGCAATGCCTCCATTGGCTCTTAGATGGACAATATCCACTTTGCTCTGATGTTGGTGTCTCCATGCTCTTTTCACTAGGAGATCTCATTATTGCTATTGTCTTCCTGTTTTTTACTCCACCCTTCCTTACTTCCTCTCTACATTGTTGGCTCTTTCATCTTTAATATGGGTACATTGGGGGATGGGGTGGGGAGGACGTATGCCGCCAGAGCAAATAAAGTAAATCTGTGCTTCCTAGATGCTAGGGCACTGCATTTGACTGTTCTATGCCTCTGAACTGAAGGCTTCCTAGACAAGCCCCTCTGGAAATACAATACACTCATGGTTTTAATTTTGCACCAATGTATGTACTTAGAGTTGTACACTGTTTGAGAAGTCAAGTTATAATTTCCAGTAATTGACTAACTTAGTTGCCTGCTTAAAGGGAGAATAATAAAAGATTTTATTATCTCAATCGATCAATGAAAATTTTTATAATCCTATGTGACCTGGGTTTCTTGGATGACTCACTGAGTATTCCCCCCAAACAGAGGCCAGTTCAGGCATGTCAGACTTAAAGGTTTATTCTTGAGTTGCATGAGGTTTCTGTAGGCAACAAAACCAAAAGGAATATTTTCTTCAGCTGCAAAATAATTCAATAAAATTCAACATTTATATTCATATTAAGCCCTCTAGCAAATTAGGAATAGGAAGGAACATTCACCAGATAAAAGGCATACATGAAAACAATTAAGCACACACCATATTAAAGAGGGTGACAGTGAAAGGATTTTCTTTCAAATCAGGATGGCTGCTCTCACCACTCTACAATTCAATATTGTACTGGAGGTCTTAACTAGCTCAGTAGACAAGAACCCTCTGTCCTTTCTCTCGATTTTTCAATAAACATAAAGCTGCCCCCAAACAAAGTCTATTAATTAAAAAAAAAACAAAAGCAATAGTGAATATACTCCTTAAAACAAAAAAGGGGGGGGGATGGAGGAATTGATCTTACCAAAAATGAAAGCTTTAAGAAAAAGCTATAATAATAAAAACCTATGGTATAGACTCAGAGATAAACCAAAAGTGATGGAATTGTACAGAGAGCTCAGAAATAGAACCATGCATAGTGGGAACTTGATCTATGTCAGAGCTGTCACTGCAGATCAGTGGGGTAAAGGATGACTATTAAATAAAGCGATTGCCTCCACCCACAGGAAAATACCCTGAAATAATGCTTCCTAGTGTTTTTCAAATGATGGGAAAAAGCCTATTTCACAGGTATTTATTTGGCACACTGGGGTAAGAGCGAGGAAATTTGAGGCCACTAAATGGAGCTTGAAGGAAAAAAATTCATTAAACTTTCTTTACATTATACGTATACTCATTTTTAAGAAAGATAAAATATGAAAGCAGCAGGTATAATATTAAGTATGGGACAATTTTCCTACCCCTTCCTAATAAAATGTTTTTTAAAGTTTTATTGAGAAACTCGAGCTTGTAGCTGCAAACTTTAATGTTTTATCTTTTAAATGACCACCTGCAGTTCTTATCAAGACTTTTGCTTTGATCTCTCAGACTTTAACAGTCACCTTGAGTGAAAAATTTGCACAAATAGATGGCTAACAAATTTTAAATCTTCTAAAAATCATTCAGAAACTTAAGACATTTAAAAGAATATTTAAAGAAGTTCTTCCTTTTTCACATTGGCAAATATAAAATTGAAATTTCTTGTCATAATGCCAGTGGGTTTGGGGTCTGATCAATGTTTTTCATGTCAAGTCTTTGAAATGTTGAAGCGCTAATCTGCAGAATGCAGTGTATTGTTAGAGCACTCACCACCTGTTCTTATGCATCTGTGGAACACAGAAACACCCAGCTTTCCAAAGATTTTTCCTGAGATTGCTTAAGCCATTCGAAAGTAAGGAATCATGTATGTGCTCACACTTAACAGGATTAAGAAATCAGGCTGGGAAAAAGAAGACATTTCGATAAAAGGAAATAGAAGAATTAGACAATTTTTGACATGGTAGGGACTTCGGAGCTCATGTTACTGACCAAAAACCAAAGTTACAAGAGATACAGGGTCTTGTTCAAGGTCTCATAGCTGGCTGTGGAAGAGCCAGAAATTAGGACCAGGTAGGTAGTCTAAGATGCCAAGTTCGGTGCTCTAAGGAAGGACAGATGAAGTGGCTGTGACGTTGCTTTCTTTTTCCTAGTGAAATTTAAGTCCAATACAATTTCAATCATCTCATCTTCTCCCTAGGGCTTCCACCCCATCCCACCCCACCCCAGCAGCCAGGCAGAGTCAATTGGGTCATCCTTGTTTCCATAACACTGAGCTCTAGCTTCCACTGAATTACTTACCTCGTTGTAGTACAGCTAGTTGGGCTCACATCTGTTTTCTGAGCTAGCTGTGGGGTCAGACACTACAAGTTATTCATCTCCGTGTTCCCAGGGTCAAGCACAATACCTGGTAAAATAAGCATTTAACACATGTTTATTGGATAGATGAGATAATGACAATTCTCTTTGGCCTTTAAAATCTCAGCAGAAGCTAATAAGTGCCCATCCAGTTCTATGTGGGAAAAATCTAATCAAATCATTTCCCCCTTTTCAACCACTTTCCCTCTGCTCCCTGCCCACCTGTGGAGAAGGTGTACATAACACCCCAAGGATCCTACCTGGTAGGAACTTCTGGGTCTAAAAGGAAAGGAGCTGAAATGGACCCTGCTGGGCATGTTTCCTAGTGCCCACCCCTTGCAATTGCTCTTTGGGCTTCCAAATGGTGAGAGGAAAGGGCTGTTTTCTCTTCCAAGAGCTGGCCACCTAAGGCTCAGGAGCAACGTGACATCCTGTTCTGTATGCCGTAGGATGCCCTGGGATCTTTATAGCCCAGAATAATCTGTAGGGGACTGTAAAAGCCACAAGGGAAGGAGCAAGAGGGGATCACCCCTATGGCGAGGAAGCAGAGTTTGCTTACAAATAGCAGAAAAATGATTCACCATTTAAGGACATTTGAGTCTGGAAATGGAATGAAAAGTTGAGATGCCTAAGGTTGAAGGGGAACGTTTAAAACAAGTCTTAAGAAGTAGGAAAACGTTCTTACCCGGGCCCGTAATCCTCACAGAAGGGTTCCCTCTGCCTCTCTGAAGCCATCACTTACTGCTCTACCCGGTGCTCCTTCCACTGCATCCACACCAGCCTTGCTGGCCCGAATGTTCCCCAGACACCCCCACCTGAGGTTCTTTGTACTTCCTCTAAGACAGAAGAGTTCCTTCCCCAAGATATTTGCAGGCCTTTCATGCCCTTACTTCACTGAGGCCTTTGCTGAAATATAATCCCAGGAGATGCCTTCCCTGATATTACAGGAAATAGCTGTCTCCATCGCCCTCCATCTAACTTTAGAGAGGTTTTACTAGCATGATGTTATACTTATTATTGCCCCCTCACTAGAATGGAATTTCCATGAAGACAGGAATATTATTTATAAGATTGCTGCTGGATCCTAGCACCTCATATGCCAGCCAGTACATAGCAGTACTCAGTAAATCTTTATTGAGGGAATGAATGAAGGAATGAATGAATGGGAGGAGATATATGCACTTGAGCCTGACATTGTTCTTCAGCCTCTGTGACCTGGGGCTCATTAATGCTAAGTAACCAGGAGTCTGATAAAAGACTTGCCCTAAGAGACTCTGCAGGAGAATATCCTCTACACCCATTTTAATTTCCTGACGTAAACTGAGGAGTGTATGTTTTCTTCCTAAGCAAGAGTATGCAAGACTGTGGGCAATTGAGACATGATGGATGGGAGTATGGGCTGGGAACTCAGCTGAAGCTCTGGGTAATATTCCTTGTGGAACCCTGGGCCTTTCTTTAACCTCTCCAAGCCACAGTTGCTCATGTATAATATGGAGATGGAGTAAGGTTCTCATGAGAATCAGACGATAGGCTTGACACAGAACAAGGGATCGATAAGTAGCAGGTTTAATGTTTGGAAAAGGAGACCAGAAAGAGATGGCACAGAAAGGGATGGTTAATGCAGCTGTGGCAGAAAGTGCTTTGCTGGGAGTGGGGCCCATAAGATCAATATGTAGAACACTACTGTATTTCTCTACAGTAGCAATAAGTAAACTGAAATTGAAGTTAAGAAAACAATTCCATTTATATTAGCACCAAAAAGAATAAAATACTTAGGAATAAATTTAATCAAGCAATGTACAATTTACGTTCTGAAAACTGCATAAAGTTGTTGAAAGAAATTAAAGAAGATTTAGGTAAATGGAAAGATTGATCATGGTTTGGAAGACTTAATATTGTTAAGATGGCATTGCTCTCCAAATTGACCTACACATTCAGAGCAATCCCTATCAAAATCCCTGTCTGTGTCTCAAGATCCTGTTCAGGATGGGAGAACAAATCCACAGTTAAACTTGAGATTTCTGCAGGTCAGTGTGGCCAATTTTTCCAAGAGAGGAGCCAAGAAAACCTTAAACATAAAAGACCTTCTTAAAGGGGAATGATTTCAAAAATAGTTAAGGCTGTACTCAAAGGCGTGGCTTTATTGTTATCCAATTAATACATTTCCCCTTCCACCCCACCTAATTCTATCAGTTTGAGCTGATACAGCCCTTTCTGCCCTACACAAGGGCAGAGCCTGGTGCCTTCTGGATGCCCCCCAGTTGACTGAAACAAACTCAGGTATCACCAGGAGAGCCTTGTAACAAAAACAGGCTGATTTGGGAGTTACAAGACCTGGGTTAAAATTCCTATATATGCAATCTTGGCCAACTCAACTTCATTGATCCTGTTTCCCTCATTTATAAGAAAGGATCATTCAGTGGTGCACTGGTAAATGTTTAATAATCTGCTCTCCATCTGCCAATTTCTTTGGTGTAAATACTCTCACATGGCCAGTTTCCAGCCACCAGTGAGCTGGAAATAAATATGCACGATTAGCTCTCATGAGCTGGTAACGGCCAGCTCCAGCAACACCTCTTAATACTTAGGTTACAGGGTTGTTATGATGATTAAGTGTGAAATGTATGAAAAATAATTCGTGGAGTGCTCTAGTAGACCATCAATAAATAAAATACTATCCAATACTATTGGATAAGGTGAGAAAAAAGGCATTTACTTTGGGCCCACTAGGAGGGGTGAAGTTCAGGCTGGTTAATAGGGAAAGCTGGTGGGTTGGGGGGCAGAAATAGGAAAAAGAGAATGAAACTGAGCTTTTATCTCAAGATCTGTGCCTGGGAGCTCATTGGGTGTAGGATCTTCTTGAAAGAAGTCCCATGATTTCTGGAGCCTACTGGACACCTGTTGCCCACCAAACAGACGGTTATTTATGGCAGCGATTCTCAAACATTATCATGTATCAGAATTCTCTGGAGGGCTTCTTAAAACATTTCTGGGCTGCAACCCCGGAGTTTCTGGTCCAGTAGGTCTGGGATAGAGCTGAGAATTTGCATTTCTAATGAGTTCCCAGGTGATGCCGATGTTGCTGTTTGGGGCCCACACTTGGAGAACACCTGAGTTATGGCAATGACGGCCAGAGGAGCTAGAGATGGAGTTTTCTCTGTCTTGGCAGGTATCTCTGGCTTTCTTTCTCCGGGGTTCAGGGCTCCGTAATCCTCCTTTTGCCCCTGTTTGCTGCTATGCCAAAAATGATTGGTTATATTTGGCAGAAGTGAAATGTGTGTAGTGATCTCTGAAGGTAAGACAAGATGATTTATGTGAGTTCATTTGTTGTTTTTCTTAAACATTGATTGTAAATTTGCTTTGGAGGGCTGTGGTAGCCACAAAGACATTGTTTCCTTTGCCATAAACAGCTTTCTGCCTAGTACTTCACTGGGGAACCACAGGTTGGAGGAGGGAATTGGGAGAGAATGGATCCTCGTGAAGTGTGAGGGCCAGTGTACGGTCAGACCATAGGGCTGTGCTGTCCACACTAGCCACAGGTGCCTATTTAAATTTAGATAAATTTTAGATAAAATTATCTAAAAGCAGATGAAATCTAAAGCTCAGCTCCTCAGTTGCACTAGCTAATCTTCAAGTCCTCAATAGTCACATGTGGCTAGTGGCTATCATACAGGATAGCTCAGATATAGAACCTTCCCATCATGGCAGGAAGTTCTACAGGACAGCACTGGTCCAGAGAACTAATGAAGAGAATGCAAAGGAGGATTTGAAAAGGAGGGAAGGAGTGATATCCCTCGGGAAGTGAGTTTCTGCCCCATCAACCAGGCTGGGAAGATTTTGGAGGACATTTAACTGCTCTCAGACAATGTGCAGAAACTGCAGTGTTTTCAATTCAGTGAACAAAGGTGAAAGTCGTCCAAAGGTGTCCCAGCCCTTGTCCAGCTAAGTAATTTTGCAATTAGAGCTTGAAACTCATGAATGGCAATTGCACTGAATGATCTGAGTGCTTTTCTGGTCAACACACTGTTTCTTGGTCACACAGCTTCTTGGTCCTCAAGCTCAATGTCATGGCCTTGCTGGGAAGAAAGGTGTCCCAGGAAAACAGGCTGGGTGTTCTCAGACCGAGCCTACCATGCTATCCAGGAATTGCTTGCCTCTCACTCTACATGGTGGTGGAAGGTTTCTGGCCTATTCTCACTGAATCACCAGGACTCTGGTGATGGCAGGACTCTGGCTACACTGATGGCAGGGCCTCCCTCCTAGGGCCCTGGCTATGTCTCACGATCCCGTTCAGGGTGGGAGAATAAAGCCTCAGGTACATTCCTGATTATGTGGGTCAGTGTGGCCCTTTTTCTCCAAAGAAGAGAGGATCCAAGAAGACCTTGAAAATTGAATACTTTTAAACTGTGTCTCAAATGACACTTAACCATCTTGTGCAGCTAAAGCCATTTTGTTCTCTGATTAATTCCCTTTTTCTCCCACACCTTCTAACACAGATTCTGCCTCCAAAATCCCATGTTTTTTTTTTTTTTTTTAACAATGTTATGCTAGTTTCAGGTATACTGCAAAGTGATTCAGTTATACATATACCTGTATCTTTTCTTTTTCAAATTCTTTTCCTGGGGCTTTCCTGGTGGCGCAGTGGTTGAGAGTCCACCTGCCGATGCAGGGGACGCGGGTTCGTGCCCCAGTCCGGGAAGATCCCACATGCCACGGAGCGGCTAGGCCCGTGAGCCATGGTTGCTGAGCCTGCGCGTCCAGAGCCTGTGCTCCACAATGGGAGAGGCCACAACGGTGAGAGGCCCGCGTAGTGAAAAAAAAAAAAAATTCTTTTCCCATTTAGGTTATTATAGAATATTGAGCAGAGTTCCCTGTGCTATACGATGTCTTTTTGTCAGAAGGTTTAGATGACTCCTAAATTTTACATATAACTTTTCTAGTTTGACCCTCCAAGATCTTTTGTTTCTGATCCTCCATTGCAGCCATTTCCTCCAGAAAATTATTTCAGTATCTGGGCAAGGAATAGGGTCTCTAGATCCTGGAGACGTGGAGAGTTTAAGTGAAAGTGTATCAAAAGAAAGCCTCGGGTTTGGAGGAAAGCAGCTAGGAAGGGAAGAGAGAAGAAGGAATCCAGACTAATTCTTTGCTGTAGTAAAAGGATCATGTAGAAGAGTCAAGGTTTTAAAGTGTTTAGTGACATGGGGCAACAAATAATCATTCCTTATCTGCGCACAATGAATCCTGGTTTGTAAAGCTTTTCCTATATGATCTTATTTTGATCCCTCCTACACTCCTGTGAAGTAGTAAGGGCAGGTATCATTGTCCCTATTTTATAGATAAGGAATATGGTTCAAAGAGTAACAGTTCTAAGAATTCCACTGCACCCCAGGCCAATTAAATCAGAACTTCTGGAAATAGGGCCATCAGTTTTTCAAGCTCCCCAAGTGATTCCAATACACAGCCAAACAAAACCCACTTCTTTAAAACAATGCTTCTGAAAATTTAATATGCAGAGGAATCATCTGGGGAATCTTGTTTGTAGGCCAGAGATTCTGCATTTCTGACGGTTTCTCAAGAAATACAGCTGGTCTGAGGACCACACTTTGAGTGTACCTGGCTTCAGGGGTATTCGGGGAGGGGGTGGAATTCTCACGCAGGCTTCAGTGAATTCTTATGTAAATACATGTGTGCGCATGGGGAGCATGTGGGGAGGAAGCATCAGGATAATCAGAGTCCTATTCAATATTCTGTGTTTGTTCACAAGAAAGCACTGCATGTCCTAGTTATGCTTAGAGTCATCTATAAAAAAGAAAAACCCTCTCCATAAACGCCTTGGAAGATAACTGTTACTCCTTCAGCGATGGCTGTCCGACACTCTCAAAGATAGGTGAAAGTTGGTGATGAAACGGAGGGTAATCGTTAGTTAAATCCAATTCACCTGTAACCTGCCTTGACCTATCAAGGCCGTTTTAATTGTTGCCACAGAAGACTTACATGTCTTCCAAGGGGCAAGTAACTTAAACAGTAAGATGTTTGGCCCAGGTGTCTTCCAGAAACTTGGAGTTAGCTGTGCCTATTTCAGTTGAGCTGGTTAAGACAAGATGGGACCACTGACTGTTCAACTGGGCAGGCGCAAGTGTCCACCTGGTGACCTGAAAGTACACAGACCTGTAGTTTAGCTACGCCTGTGCAGAATGATGATTAATTACCATGATTCCCGCACCTTTTTCCAATCACGGCTCCACGTCTTTCCACGCTCCCCACGTTCCCGACACTCCCCACCAGTTTCCTTACGTTGCCTGCCTCTTTATTCCTTATCTCAAATACTCCGAGCCCACGCCCTCCAGGAGGCGGATTTGAGATTTGTTCTCTAGTTTTCTCACTTGGCTGCCTTGCGAACAAGGTTTCTCTTTGCTGTAAACCTCTGCGTCTCCGTGTTTTGGCTCGCTGTGCGTCAGGCAAAACAAACCTGAGTTGGTAACAGATTTGTTGAGGGCAAGTCCAGGAGGGAAGTCCGGATGGAACTTTTGCCCATGGCTCTTCAGTCCCGTGCAGGTACTGAGAACCTGTGGACTAGTCCCAGCAGCCGTCTCGTCCATTAGCTCTGGCACCATCCCTGGCTTTCCGCGGTGAGGTGCTGCCGACCTTCAGTGCTTAGTTTTACAGCGGAGAAACAAACGGTTTTGGAGGTTCGGTTTGGAAGACATCTTCTGGGTGAGTAACTTCAATAAAGAACCACACCCGTTTCTAGATCGTGTTTGCAATTCTGACCAGATAGTGGGTTGGTGGCCCAACTGGGCAAAAACAGTTTGGTTTTGTCTGGATTTTGTCAGACAGTATAAAAGGTTACAGCTGCTGAGATATTCACTACCTGGATTAAAGGCCTGGGGCTCTGGTTTTTGTTTTCATCTTGTTTGTCCATGTCCGTTTACGTCTGATTGTCTTAATTGTTAAGAACTGGCTACTGGGGGGGGCTTCCCTGGTGGCGCAGTGGTTGAGAGTCCACCTGCCGATGCAGGGGACACGGGTTTGTGCCCCGGTCCGGGAGGATCCCACATGCCGCGGAGCGGCTGGGCCCGTGAGCCATGGCGGCTGGGCCCATGAGCCATGGCTGCTGAGCCTGCGCGTCCGGAGTCTGTGCTCCGCAACGGGAGAGGCCACAGCAGTGAGAGGCCTGCGTACCGCAAAAAAAAAAACAAAAAAAACTGGCTATTGGGGATTAAACTTCTTGGCTAGGACCCTCAGAAAGATTTCATTGCTGTGACCCTTGGAAGCAATGCCCCTTCAAGGTGGGAAACGTTCATTCAATTCCCTCTTGCAGCCCTCTCTACTGCATTCTCCAAAACTGGTACATTCAATTATGAATCTGGGGAAAAGAAAAAGATGGTATTTTTTGGTAATACTGCATGGCCACAATAGCTTTTAGACTCCAGAGCAAAATGGTCTGAAAATGGGCCCTTAAATTACAGTATAATTTTGCAAATAGACGTATTTTGTAAATGGGGAGAAAAATGGGATGAAATACCTATGTACCGTCTTGTATGTTGTATCAAAATAAATGTGTGCAAAGAAAATAAGATTATGATCCAAGAGGAAGGAAAGGCAAACCTGTTTTTCTTAATTCTAATGAAAAGGAGGACAACTTGCTGTTAGTTTAGTTGGACACTCAGAAGGCTCCTTCTCCCACCTTACGTTGATGCTGCCGCTGCTCCTTTGCTGCCAAGGCCTGAACCACAGGCATAGCATCCCCGACTCCCACCCTTGTCTCTGAAGAGGGAGAAATAGGAATGGTCTTGCCCCCTCATACCTGCCAGGGAGCTACCCAAACTCAGGTGGAGCAACCTCCATTAAGTCAAGTCCCCACTGGGGATGTGAATGCTGAGACTGGGTAGCTGATGGGACTGATCTGGGTCCACTCCCCTTTTTCAACTTTGGGTTTATCTCATTGGAAGAACAATATGTCAACTTAGAGATGACCCAAAGAGAATGGAAAATCTTTTTCATCAGTTTTTTTTCTTTTCCTGCAACCCATAACCCAAACTAGGCAGCTGTTCAAAACGTATTAAGTAACCTCCTCACTTGAGAAGATTGTAGAATGGTGCTGGATAAAGCTAGGAGAGAGGCAGATGGGCTTCATAAAGAAACCCCCAGCAACCCAGTACTGGCTGCTGCAAGAGTAGCTGTGCCAACAGCGGATCCTAATGAAGTACAGGAGGTAAAACAAACTGCATTAGGATCCTTCAGAATTTCTAGAAGAGGTCTTTAAATCCTAGAATCAGTATACAGATCTACATCCTGAGGCCCAGAGAATTTATTTTTGTCTTTTCCATTATGGTTTATTACAGGATATTGAATATAGTTACCCGTGCTATACAGTGGGACCTTGTTGTTTACCCATTTCTATACAATTGTTTGCATCTGCTAGTGCCAAACTCCCAATCTAACCCTCCCCTGCCCCACCCCCCCTTGGCAACCAGAGAATTTAAATATGGTTAATGGCTTTTATTGGTCAGAGAGCCCCCGATACACAGAAGAAATTGCAGAAGGTAGAAGAGGCTTTAGGACTGCCTATGTCTCTGTTACCAACCAGGGTTCTTGGCCTCCTTAATCGATAGAAATTGATAAGAGGCTGGACGAGAAATTCAGGCAAGGCTTTATTGGCTCCTGCTGCAGCAGGTTCCCTTGGTTACTCCTCGAGGAGGAGCAAGCTGGTTCCTTATATGGGGTGAGTGTAGGGGTGTGTCCAGGGGTTGGGCCCAGCCCTTTGTGGTGGGTGTGCAGGGAGCATGCACAATACCCTGCTTTTGCTCCCAGCTCTTCAGAAGTGGCAGTCGGGTCCTTTTGGTCTTTTTGTATCTTGTTGCCTATAATTTGTCCCAACTGCACGCAGTTATTTTTAGTTCCTTATAATTTCTTTGTGTTCTGTTGCTCGAGGATACGTTTGTCCAGGTAAAGCACAGCAGCAAAGGGTCCCAGGTTCCAGCCTATCTCATCTCAACTTGTTGAAATCGCCTTCAAAGTTTTTAACGACAGCGACCAGGTTCAGGAAAAGGGAACAAAAAAAGAATGAAATAGGCTATTCTGCTTGAAGCTGTCTTAATACAGGGAAGAGCCAGGCCCAATGAAGCACCCCAGCAAGGGACTCAGCAAAAGGTAGGAGGCCCCAAGCCCCTACCTTCCACTCGAATGAGGCACCTGATAGTAGGGGCCCGCCAATGTGCATATTGCAAATAAGAGGGACATTGGAAAAGAGACTGTCCCATCCTGAATAAGATTCTTGAAGGTAAATAACAGGCGGCACATCAGATGCCCATGTAAGTGAGAATGACAGTGAATGACAACGGGGCCCAGGGGTTCCTTTAAATCCCACTGAGTACATCAATATTGGAATCCCAGGTGACTATGATGGTGGGAAATCAACTTTTAGACTTTCTGATCTATTTGGGGGCCACTTACTTGGTTTTGAATACCCGACTTTCTAAACTTTCTTCTGAGACTTAGTAACTGGGGTATCTGGAGAAATTTTGGAAAAGCCTTTTTTCCAGCTGATAAACTGTCAAAAGGGGAGATCCATCTGAAGCATAGCTTTTTTTTTTTTTTTTTTTGAAGCATAGCTTTCTATACTTGCCTGAATGCCCCATTCCTTTTCTGGGATGAAATTTACTAACTAAATTAAATGCCAAGATTACATTTGCACCTAGACGAGTGGACATTGAAGTACCACCAGAGCAGGCTTATGCATTGCAGACTCTTATTGCTTGAAACCCGAAGAGAATGGCCAGCAACCATTCTGGAAGAGATACTACAGAAGGTGAGCCCAGAGGTATGGGTAGGTGGGACACCAGCAAGGGCAAGGAGGCTATGTCTATAAAGGTTAGTCTTGGCCCTCGGGCAAAAATTCCAAACATAAAGGAGCAGGCAAAGTATGGAGTTCAACCCCTGCTAACAGACTTCCTTGAGTATGTTTTAATATGCCCCTGCTGGTCACCTTGCAATACTCCAATTTTACCAGTCCAGAAACCAGACACAGATGAATATCAGTTTATGCAGGACTTAAGAGCAAATAATCAAATTCTAGAAGATATTCATCCAGTAGTCCCTAACCCATACACTCTGCTCACTACTCTGTCCAGAGATTTTTGTTGGTTTACCGTATTGGATTTGAAGGATGCCCCCCCCAGCTTTTATTTTGGTATACCCTTCAGTTTTGAATTCTAGGAGTTGTTTGCTTTCGAATGTGAAGATCTAGATACAAAAGTTAAACAACAGTGCTGCTAGACAGTACTGCAAGGATTTAAAAATTCCTCCACAATATTTGGAGAAATCCTGGCAAAAGATTTGAGAGACCCTTAACTAAACGAGGGAGCCCTGCTCCAGTATGTGGATGATACTCTGATTGCTAGTAAGACAAAGGACACCTCAGACCAAAATACAGTTTTGACTGAACTTTTTGGCTGAATGAGGCTATAAGGAGTCAAAGAAAAAGGCACAGATTTCTCAGCCTTCTAAAATCTTTGGGTTTTGAACTGACGGAAGAAATTTTGACATATTGATATATGGGAAAGTCATTCCGCTTACACGTGATTTAACTTGAATTTTATACTACATAAAACAGGCTGTTGGTGTCCTATCAAACATATATTGTACACTTGCTTTTTTAAACTATTTTTTAAAGTTAGTTTTACAATATTATGTAAGTTATAGGTGTACAATATAGTGATTCACAATTTTTAAAGGTTATACTCTATTTATAGTGATTATAAAATATTGGCTAAATTCCCTGTGTTGAACAATATATCCTTGTAGCTTATTTTATACACAATACTTTATACCTCTTAATCCTGTCCACTGGTAACCACTAGTTTGTTCTCTGTATCTGTGAGTCTGCTACTTTGTTGTTATATTCACTAGTTTGTTGTATTTTTAGATTCCACATATAAGTGACATCATACAGTGTTTCTTTCTCTGCCTGACATTTCACTTAGCATAATACCTCCAAGTTCATCCATGTTGTTGCAAATGGCAAAATTTTCTTCTATTTTATGGCTAAGTCATATTCCGTTGTATATACACCACAGCTTTATCCATTCATCTGTTGATGGACAATTAAGTTGCTTCCATATCTTGGCCATTGTAAATAATGCTGCTATGAACACTGGGTGCATAAATCTTTCTGAATTAGTGTTTTCTTTGTTTTTTTGATATATATCCAGGAGTGGAATTGCTGAGTCATATGGTGGTTTATTTTTAGCTTTGAGAAACCGTCATACTGTTTTCCACAGTGGCTGCACCAATTTACATTCCCACCAACAGAGTATGAGGGGTCCCTTTTCCCCAGATCCTCACCAACATTTATTATTTGTAGACTTTTTGATGACAGCCATTCTGACGGATATGAGGTGATATCTCATAGTGGTTTTTATTTGCATTTCCCTGATGATCAGTGATGTTGAGCATCTTTTCATGTGCCTGTTGGCCATCTGCATTTCCTCTTTGGAAAAGTATCTATTCAGGTCCTCTGCCCATTTTGTTTTTGAAGTATGGTTGATTTACAATACTATTTCAGGTGTACAGCAAAGTGATTCAGTTACATGTATACAGGTATTTTTTCAGATTCTTTTCCATTATAGGTCATTACAAGATACTGAATATAGTTCCTTGTGCTATACAGTAAATCCTTGTTCATCTATTTTATATAATAGTGTATATCTGTTAATCCCATACTCCTGATTTATTCCTCCCCCCTTCCCCTTTGGTAACCAAAACTTTGTTTTCTATGAGTCTGTTTCTATTTTGTAAGTAAGTTTATTTGTAATTTTTAGATTCCACATACAAGTGATATCATATAATATATATCTTTGTCTGACTTAGTATGATAACCTCTAGGTCTATTCATGTTGCTTCAAATGGCAATATTTCATTTTTATGGCCAAGTCATAGTCCATTTTGTTTGCGTGTATGTATAATATATATATCTCATCTTCTTTATCCATTCATCTGTTGATGGACATTTAGTTTGCTTCCATGTCTTGGCTATTTTAAATAATTCTGCAGTGAACATAGGGGTGCAGGTATCTTTGAGTTTTCATTTTTTCTGGATATATGTCCAGGAGTGGGATTGTTGGATCATATGTAACTCTGGGGGGTTTTTTGTTGTTGTTCATTGTTTTTTTAAATACATGAGTTAAAAGCATTATAACTCTTATGGCCAACAAATTATTCTCCAATTGTATGGGGGGATGACAAAGCTGTACAAAAAGTACCTAAAAGTGCTCTCATCAGTGTACCAACCAGTGAGAGACCCAAGTGGTTCACAAGCGTTGTGAGGTTAAAATGGAGTTCCCAGAGAATTCCCTGGCAGTCTAATGGTTAGGGCTTCATACTTCCCCTGCAGGGGCCCCAGGTTCGATCTTTGGTTGGGGAACTAAGATCCCGCAAGCCGTGTGGCATGGCCAAAAATATAAAATGGAGTTCCCAGCATCTGAAGATCAATTTGTTTTCTCAGGTTCTAAATCTAAATAGTTTACTCCTCTACGGAGTAATTGCCTCTTGACCTTGTCAACCACTGGTATAGAGGGCATGGCAATTTGGAATCCAGTAGCAGTATCCCTTTTGTGCAGAGTTCATCACTTAAGAATGCCTCTTATTAATTCAAGAAATATTACTAAAGGCCTACCATTCATTAAGCACTGTGTATAAAGATAGATTTTTAAAACGTGGAGTTTGCCATCTTATAAGGGAAACGACTATAAAGCAGTGTTTTATGATAACATGGGAGGGGGCGACTAAGGGAGCAGAAACAAAGGAACATGTAACTTTGACTGAAAAGGGCTGGAAAAATCCTTATGGATACAGTATCACTGGAGCTGAGTCCTAAAGAATAAGTAGGTATTCACTTGGCCACAAAGAAGGGCAAAGCATTCCGGGCAGAAGTTACAAGGTCTGCAAAGGATATTGGGGTGGGGGAACACACAGCACGTTGAGGAAGGAACTGGAATACTTGCGATTGATCATGATGGTCCAAAAGGGGTGGGGTGAGCATGGGCAGTCTGTGATTTAAATCTTTATACTTTAGAAAGCACAAGGTATTTTCATAGTAAAACTTGTTAAAAAGCTAAGTTAAATAAAAATCTTAGCTATGTTAAGGATAAACAAGCAGACAAAGGGAGAAATTGAGCCTCTTGGGATAAGGAGAAATCTCTCCCCATCAGAGTGTTTACCAGAAAGGAGCCTGGGGGCTTTCCTGGTGGCGCAGTGGTTGAGAGTCCGCCTGCCGATGCAGGGGACACGGGTTCAAGCCCCGGTTCGGAAAGATCCCACATGCCGTGGAGCGGCTAGGCCCGTGAGCCACTGCTCCTGAGCCTGCGGGTCCGGAGCCTGTGCTCCACAACGGGAGAGGCCACAACAGTGAGAGGCCTGCATACTGCAAAAAAAAAAAAAAGAGGAGCCTGAGGGACAGAAAACTCTTGGACATAAATCGCAGCTATATCTTTTTGGATCCTAGATTAATGGACATAAAAACAAAAATAAACAAATGGACCTAATTAAACTTAAAAGCTTTTGCACAGCAAACCATAAACAAAAAGAAAAGACAACCTACAGAATAAGAAAAAATATTTGCAAATGATGTAACCAACAAGGGATTAATCTACAAAATCTACAAAATATACAAACAGCTCATGCTAATAAAAAAAATGGATTAGAAGACCTAAATAGACATTTCTCCAAAGAAGACATATGGCCAAAAGGCACATAAAAAGATGCTCAACGTCACTAATTATTAGAGAAATGCAAATCAAAACTATAGTGAGGGGGCTTCCCTGGTGGTGCAGTGGTTAAGAATCCACCTGCCAGGGCTTCCCTGGTGGCGCAGTGGTTGGGAGTCCGCCTGCCGATGCAGGGGACGCGGGTTCGTGCCCCGGTCCAGGAGGATCCCACGTGCCGCGGAGCGGCTGGGCCCGTGAGCCATGGCCGCTGAGCCTGCGCGTCCGGAGCCTGTGCTCCGCAATGGGAGAGGTCCGCGTACCGCAAAAAAAAAAAAAAAAAAAAAAAAAAAGAATCCACCTGCCAATTCGAGCCCTGGTCCAGGAAGATCCCACAGGTCATGCAGCAACTAAGCCTGTGCACCACAACTACTGAGCCTGCCTGCCACAACTACTGAAGCCCGTGCACCTAGAGCCCATGCTCCACAAGAGAAGCCACCGCGATGAGAAGCCCACGCACTGCAATGAAGAGTAGCCCCCACTCGCCACAACTAGAGAAAGCCCGCGCAGCAACGAAGAGCCAACGCAGCCAAAGATAAAATAAATAAATAAATATATTAAAAAATAAAAACTATAGTGAGGTATCACCTCACACCAGTCAGAATAGCCATCATCCAAAAGTCTACAGATAAATGCTGGAAAGGTTGTGGAGAAAAGGCAACCCTCCTACACTGTTGGTGGGAACGTAAATTGGTACAGCCACTATGGAGAATAGTATGGAGTTTCCTTAAACTAAAAATAGAGCTACCATATGATCCTGCAATTGCACTTCTAGGCATATGTCTGGAGAAAATCATACTTCAAAAAGATACATGCACCCCACTGTTCACCATAGCCAAGACATGGAAGCAACCTAAATTGCCATTGACAGATGAATGGATAAAGGTGTGTGTGTATGTATGTAAACAGACATACAATGGAATATTACACTGCCATAAAAGAGAATGAAATAATGCAATTTGCGGCAACATGGATGGACCTAGAGTTTATCATACTAAGTGAAATAAGCCAAAGACAAATATCATATGATATTGCTTATATGTGGAATCTAAAAAAATTGATGCAAATTTTTTTAGATTTGCATCTAAAAAGACCCACAGACATAGAAAACAAACTTGTGGTTACCAAAGGGAAAAGGTGGAGGAGAAATAAATTAGGGGTTTGGGATTAAAATATATACGTTACTATATATAAAATAACTAACAAGGACCTACTGTATAGCACAGGGAACTATACTCAATATTTTGTAATAACCTATAAGAGAAAAGAATCTGAAAAAGAATAGATATATATGTATAACTGAGTCACTCTGCTGTACACCTGAAACTAACACAACATTGTAAATCAACTATACTTCAATTAAAAAGGAGCCTGCAGAACACTGGACAAGAACATGATCACACAGGACAAACTAGAGATGAGGTTGGCAAGGTAGGCAGAAGAAGCTAGGTTATGGCGTTCTGTGTTGCCCTGTTTTATGGAAGATCAAAAAAAGAGAAACCATGCACTGGAAAAGATTTTAGATGAAAGATGAGGATTAGTTGTTTGAACATACTGAGTTTAAAATTACTATGGGATGTATAAGTGAAGATATTAAATAGAAGGTTTAGAGAGCAGGAGAGAAGCTGGGATTCATGTTGCAGGTTTGGGAGTCAGCCTAACATTATAGGTGGTAGAGCCATGGTTATGAATAACATCACATAAGAGTACAGTTGACTATCGAACAATGAAGGGGTTAGGGGTGCAACCCTCCTGGCAGTCAAAAATCTAAGTTATAATTTATAGTTGGCCCTCCATATCTGTGGTTCCTCCATATCTGTGGATGCAACCAACCATTGATTGTATAGTACTGTGGTATTTACCACTGAAAATACCCTATATAGGCAGACCCATGTGGTAACTCGAGTTTTTTAAGGAGCCTCCATACTGTTCTCCATAGTGGCTGCACCAATTTACATTCCTACCATCAGTGTAGGAGTGTTCCCTTTTCTCCATACCCTCTCCAGCATTTATTATTTTTGATGATGGCCATTCTGACCATTGTGAGATGATAAATCATCATAGTTTTGATTTGCATTTCTCTAGTAAATAGTGGTGTCGAGCATATTTTCATGTGCCTTTTGGCCATCTGTATGTTTCTTTGGAGAAATGTCTGTTTAGGACTTCTGCACTTTTTTTTTTTTTTTTTTGCAGTACACGGGGCTCTCGCTGTTGTGGCCTCTCCCATTGCGGAGCACAGGCTCTGGACGCGCAGGCCCAGCGGCCAGGGCTCACGGGCCCAGCTGCTCTGCGGCATGTGGGATCCTCCTGGACCGGGGCCCGAACCCGCGTCCCCTGCATTGGCAGGTGGACTCTCAACCACTGTTCTGCACATTTTTTGATGGGGTTGTTTGGTTTTTTTGATACTAAGTTGTACGAACTGTTTTTATATTTTGGAGACGAATCCCTTTTAGGTTGTATCATTTGCAAATATTTTCTCCAGTCTTTACTATGCAAAAGCTTATAAGGTTGATTAGGTCCCATTTGTTTATTTTTGCTTTTATTTCTTTTACCTTGGGAGACTTATCTAAGAAAATACTGCTACAATTTATGTCAGAGGATTTTTTTATCTATGTTCTTTTCTAGGAGTTTTATGGTGTCATGTCTTTCAGCCTTTAAGGCATTTTGAGTTTATTTTTGTTTATGGTGTGAGGAGTGTTCTAACTTCATTGATTTACATGTGGCTATCCAGCTTTCCCAACACCACTTGCTGAAGAAACTGCCTTTTCTCCACTGTCTTTTCTTGCCTCCTTTGTCAAAGATTGACCATAGGGGTATCGGTTTATTTGGGGGCTCTCTATTCTGTTCTATTAATCTATATGTTTTCGTGCCAGTACCATGCTGCTTTGCTTACTGTAGCTTTGTAGTATTGTCTGAAGTCTGGAAACGTTATACCTCCAGTTTTGTTCTTTTCCTTAAGATTGCTTTGGAAATTCTTGGGCTTTTGTGGTTTCATAGAAATTTTAGGATTATTCTAGTTCTGTGAAGAATATCACCTGTAGTTTAATAGGGATCGTATTAAATCTGGAGATTGCTTTGGGTAGTATGGCCATTTGAACAATATTAATTCTTCCAATTGAAGAACATGGGTTATCTTTCCATTTCTTTGTATCATTTTCAATTTCCTTTATCAGTGTTTTATAGTTCTCAGAGTATAAGTCTTTCACCTCCTTGGTTTGGTTTATTCCTAGGTATCTTTTCTTTTCTTTCTTTTTTTTTTTTTTTTGCTATGCCACACAGCACGTGGGATCTTAGTTCCCTGACCAGGGATTGAACCTGTGCCCACTGCATTGGAAGCACAGAGTCTTAACTACTGGACCACCAGTGTAAAGAAATGCAACAAATTTCTGTATGTTAATCTCATGTCCTGCTACCTTACTGAATTCATTTATCAATTCCAATAGTTTTCCTGTGGAGTCTTTTGGGTTTTCTATATAGAGTATAATGTCACCTACATATAATGACAATTTTCCCGCTTCCCTTCTGATATGGATATCTTTTATTTCTTTTTCTTGTCTGATTGCTGTGGCTAGGACTCCCAATACTATATTGAATACAAGTGATGAGAGTGGGCATCCTTGTCTTCTTTCAGATTTTAGCAGGAAGGCTTTCAGCTTTTCACCATTGAGTATTACATTGACTGTGGGTTTGTCATAAATAGTTTTTATTATGTTGAGATATTTTCTCAATACCCACTTTGATAAGAGTTTTTATCATGAATGCATGTTGAAATTTATTAAACGCTTTTTCTGCATCTGTTGATGATCGTGTGGTTTTTGTCTTGTTTATGTGGTATATCACATTGATTTTGCATATGTTGAGCCATCCTTGTGATCTTGGGATGAATCTAACTTGATCATGGTGTATAATCCTTTTTATGTGTTCTTGCTAATATTTTGTTGAGGATTTTTGCATCTATTTATCAAAGATACTGGTATGTAATTTTTTTTTGGTAGTGTTTTGTCTGGTTTTGGTATTGGGGTGATGGTGGCATCATAGAATGACTTTGGGAGTGTTCCCTCCTCTTCAATCTTTTGAAAGAGTTTGAGAAGGATAGGTATAAGTTCTTCATATGTTTTGTAGAATTCCCAGTAAAGCCATCTGGTCCTTGGCTTTTTTTTTTTTTGGTGGTACGTGGGCCTCTCACTGTCGTGGTCTCTCCCGTTGTGGAGCACAGGCTCCGGACGCGCAGGCTCAGTGGCCATGGCTCACGGGCCCAGCCACTCCATGGCATGTGGGATCTTCCCAGACCGGGGCACGAACCTGTGTCCCCTGCATCGGCAGGCGGACTCTCAACCACTGCACCACCAGGGAAGCCCTGGTCCTTGACTTTTGCTTGCAGGAGTTGTTTTTTTTTTTTTTAATTACCAATTCTATTTCACTCTAGTGATCAGTCTGTTCAAATTATGTTTCTTCTTGATTCAGTTATGGCAGGCTATATGTTTCTAGAAACTTATCTCTTTCTTCTAGGTTGTCCATTTTGTTGGCATATAACTGTTCATAGTATTTTTTTTGTATTTCTGCCATATCAGTTGTTATTTCTCCCCTTTCATTTCTTATATCAATATTTGGATCCTCTCACTTTTCTTCATGATGAGCCTGGCCAGAGGTTTGTTGATTTTTGTTTATCCTTTCAAAAAACCAGCTCTTGGTTTTATTAACTTTACCTATTTTTTAATCTCTTATTTATTTCCTCTCTGATCTTTATTTCTTTCCTTCTGCTGACTTTAGGTTTTATTTGTTCTTTTTCTTTCAGGTGACAGGTTAGGTTATTTGAGATTTTTCTTTTTTGAGGAAGGCCTGTATCACTATGAACTTCCATCTAAGAAGTGCTTTTGCTACATCCCATAAACTTTGGTTGTATTTTCATTGTCATTTGTCTCAGTATTTTTAAATTTCCTCTTTGGTTTCCTCATTGAGCCTTTTTTTTTTTTTTTTTAGTAAGATGTTTAGTCTCTATGTTATTGTTTTTTCTTATTCCTCTTTCTGTGGTTGATTTCTAGTTTCATGCTGTTGTAGTCAGAAAAGATGCTTGAAATGATTTCTATCCTCTTAAATTGTTGAGGTTCGTTTTGTGTTCTAGGATGTGGTCTATCCCAGAGAGTGTTCCATTTGCACTTAAAAAGAATGTGTATTCTGCGTTTTTTGGATGTAGTGTCCTTTAGATACCAATTAAGTCTAACTTTTGTCATTTAGTATCTCTGTTGCCTTACTGATTTTTTTCTGTCTGGAAAATCTGTCCATTGATGTCAGTGAGGTGTTAAAGTCTCCTGTTATTGTATTCCCATCAGTTTCTCTTTTTATGTCTGTCAGTATTTTTATGTATTTAGGTGCTCCTATATCTTCTTTTTAAATTGAAGTATAGTTGATTTACAATGTTGTGTTAATTTCTGCTGTACAGCCAAGTGATTTAATTATACATATATATACTTCTTTTTTAAATATTATTTTCCATTGTGGTTTATCATAGGAAACTGAATATTGTTCTCTGTGCTATACAGTAGGACCTTGTTTATTCATTCCATAGATAATAGCTTACATCTGCTAACCCCGACCTCCCACTCCACCCCTCCCCTAGCCCCCTCCCCCTTGTCAACCACAAGTCTGTTCTCTATGTCCATGAGTCTGTTTCTATTTCATAGATAGGTTCATTTGTGTCATATTTTAGAGTCCACATATAAGTGATATCACATGGTTTTTGTCTTTCTCTTTCTGACCTACTTCACGTAGTATGATAATCTCTAGTTGCATCCATGTTGCTGCAAATGGCATTATTTCATTCCTTTTTATGGCTGAGTAGTATTCCATTGTATATATGTAGCACATCTTCTTTATCCATTCCTCTGTTGATGGACATTTAGGTTGTTTCCATGTCTTGGCTATTGTTAATAGTGCTGCTATAAACATATGGCTGCATGTATCTTTTTGGATTGGAGTTTTGTCTGGATATATGCCCAGGAGTGGGATGGCTGGATCATATGGTAATTCTGTTTTTAGTTTTCTGAGGAACCTCCCTACTGTTTTCCATAGTGGCTGTACCAACTAACATTCCCACCAATGGTGTAGGAGGGTTCCCTTTTCTCCATATCCTCTCCAGCATTTGCTATTTATAGATTTTTTAAATGGTGGCCATTCTGACCAGTGTGGGTGGTACCTCATTGTAGTTTTGATTTGCATTTCTCTAATAATTAGTGATGTTGAGCATCTTTTCATGTGCCTATTGGCCATTTGCATTTCTTCTTTGGAGAAATGTCTACTTAGGTCTTCTGCCCATTTTTCAGTTGGGTTGTTTGTTTTCTTGTTGTTGAGTTGTATGGGTTGTTTGTATATTTCAGAGATTAAGCCCTTGTTGGGATCATCGTTTGCAAATATTTTCTCCCATTCTTTAGGTTGTCTTTTCATTTTGTTTATGGTTTCCTTTGCTGTGCAAAAGATTCTAAGTTTGATTAGGTCCCATTTGTTTCTATTTCTATTGCCTTGGGAGACTGACCTATGAAAACATTGATAGGATTTATGTCAGAGAGTGTTTTGCCTTATGTTCTCTTCTAGGAGTTTTATGGTGTCATGTCTTACGTTTAAGTCTTTAAGCCATTTTGAGTTTATTTTTGTGTATGTGTTCTAACTTCATTGATTTACATGTGGCTGTTCAGCTTTTCCAACACCACTTGCTGAAGAGACTGTCTTTTCTCCATTGTATATTCTTGCCTCCTTTGCTGAAGATTAATTGACCATAGGTGTTTGGGTTTATTTCTGGGCTCTCTATTCTGTTCCATTGATCCATATGTCTGTTTTTGTGCCAGTACCACTCTGTTTTGATTACTGTGGTTTTGTAGTATTGTCTGAAGTCTGGGAGGGTTATGCCTCCTGCTTTGTTCTTTTTCTTCAGAATTGCCACAATTCTGGGTCTTTAATGGTTCCATATGAATTTTAGGATTATTTTTTCTACTGTGAAAAATGTTATGGGTAATTTGTTAGAAATCACATTAAATCTGTAGATTGCTTTGGGTAGTATTGCCATTTTAACAATATTCATACTTCCAATCCAAGAGCATGGGATATCTTTCCATTTCTTTGAATCATCTTCAGTTTCCTTTATTAATGTTTTATAGTTCTCAGTGTATAAGTCTTTCACCTCTTTGGTCAGGTTTATTCCTACGTATTTTATTTTTGGGGGTGTGGTTTTGAAAGGTATTGTGTTTTTACACTCGTTTTCTGATATTTCATTGTTAGTGTAAAGAAATGAAACTGATTTCTGTATGTTAATCTTGTATCCTGCTACCTTGCTGAATTCGTTTATGAGTTCTAGTTTTTGTGTGGAGTCTTTAGGGTTTTCTATATAGAGTATCATGTCATCTGCATATAATGACAGTTTTACCTCTTTCATTCCAATTTGGATACCTTTTATTTTTCTCATCTGATTGCTGTGCTAGGGCTTCCAATACTATGTTAAATACAAGAAGTGAGAGTGGGTATCCTTGTCTTATTCCAGATTTTAGCAGGAAGGCTTTCAGCTTTTCACCATTGAATATTACATTGGCTGTGGGTTTGTCATAAATAGCTTTTATTATGTTGAGATGTGTTCCATCTATACCCACTTTGGTAAGAGTTTTTATCATGAATGGATGTTGAATTTTATCAAATGCTTTTTCTGCATCTATTGAGATGATCATGTGGTTTTTGTCTTTCATTTATGTGGTGTATCACATTGATTGATTGCATATGTTGAACCATCCTTGTGAATTTAGGATGAATCCCACTTGGTCATGGTGTACGATGTGTTTTACGTGTTGTTGGATTTGGTTTGCTAATACTTTGTTAAGAATTTTTGCATCTATATTCCTCAAAGATATTGGCCTGTAATTTTCTTTTTTGGTGGTGTCTTTGTCTGGTTTTGGTATAAGGGTTATTGTGGCTTCATAGAATGTCTTTGGGAGTGTTGCCTCCTCTTCAATTTTTTGGAAGAGTTTGAGAAGGATTGGTATTAGATGCTCCTATACTGGGTGCTCCTATATGTTAACGAGTGTGATATCTTCTTCTTGTATTGATCCTTTTATCATCATACTGTCCTTCTTTGTCTTTGTTTATGGACTTTGTTTTAAAGTCTGTTTTGTACTGCTACCCCCACTTTCTTGCCATTTCTAGAATGACAAGAAATATCTTTTTCCATTTCCTCACTTTCAATCTGTCTATGACTTTTGCCCTAATGTGGCTGTCTTGTAGGTAGCAGCATACTGTATGTTCTTTTCTGCCCATTTTTAAAATCGGGTTTCTTTTTTTCTTTTTTCTTTGATGTTGAGTTGTAGGACCTGTTTATGTATTTTATGTCTTTTGGATATTAACCCCTTATCGGTCATATAATTTATAAATATTTTCTCCCATTCAGGTTGTCTTTTCATTTTGTCAGTGGTTTCCTTTGCTGTGGAATTAAGTTTAATTTGGTCCCATTTATTTCTTTTGCCTTTATTTCCTTTGATTTAGGAGACAGATCCAAAAAATTTTGCTACTATTTATGTCAGAGTGTTCTATGTTTCCCTCTAGGAATGTTATGGTTTCTGATCTTCCATTTAGGTCTTTAATTCATTTTGAGTTTTTCGTTTTTTTTGAGAGATATTGGTATAATTTTTTTTTTATTGAGGTATAGTTGATTTACAATGTTGTATTAGTTTCAGGTGTACAGCAAAGTGGTTTATATATATATATATACACACACACACACACACACACACATACATATACACACATACGTATACACACACACACGTTCTGTTTTCAGATTCTTTTCCCATATAGGTTATTACAAAATACTGAGTATAGTTCCCTGTGCTATACAGTAGGTCCTTGTTGTTTATCTATTTTATATATAGTAATGTGTATATGTTACTCCCAAATCCTAATTTTTCCCTCCCAACCCACCTTTCCCCTTTGGTGACCAAAAGTTTGTTTTCTATGTCTGTGAGTATGTTTTTGTTTTGAAAATAAATTCATTTGTATCATTTTTTAGATTCCACATATAAGTGATATCATATATTTCTCTTTCTCTGTCTGACTTACTTAGTATGATAATTTCTAGGTCCATCCATATTGCTGCAAGTGGCATTATTTCATACTTCTTTATGGATGAGTAATATTCCATTGTGTATGTGTATGTGTGTATATATATATATATATATATATACACACCACATCTTCTTTACTAATTCATCTGTCAGTGGACATTTAGATTGCTTCCATGTCTTGGCTATTGTAAGTAGTGCTGCAGTGAACACTGAGGTGCATGTATCTGTTCAAAGTATGGGTTTCTGTGGATATATACCCAGGAGTGGAATTGCTGGGTCATATGGTAGCTCTATTTTTAGTTTTTTAAGGAACCTCTATACTGTTCTCCATAGTGGCTGTACCAATTTACATTCCCACCAACAGTGCAGGAAGATCCCCTTTTCTCCAGACTTTGTTTGGAGAAATCTGTGGTCTCCAGACTTTATTATCTGTAGATTTTGGATGATGGCCATTCTGACCAGTGTGAAGTGATACCTCACTGTAGTTTTGATTTGCATTTCTCTGATAATTAGCAACGTTGAGCATCTTTCATGTGCCTTTTGGCCATCTGTATGTCTTCTTTGGATAAATATCTATTCATATCTTCTGCCCTTTTTTTTTCTTTTTTGCGGTACACGGGCCTCTCACTGCTGTGGCCTCTCCTGTTGTGGAGCACAGGCTCCGGACGCGCAGGCTCAGCGGCCATGGCCCACGGACCCAGCCGTTCCTCGGCATGTGGGAACCTCCCAGACCGGGGCACGAACCCGCGTCCCCTGCATCGGCAGGCGGACTCAACCACTGCGCCACCAGGGAAGCCCTGCCCATTCTTTGATTGGGTTGTTTGTGCTTTTCTTTGATAATGAGCTGTATGAGATGTTTGTATACTTCAGGGATTAATCCCTTGTCAGTTGCATCATTTGCAAATCATATTTTCTCCCATTCTGAGTGTTGTCTTTTCATTTTCTTTATGGTTTCCTTTGCTATGTCAAAGCTTTTAAGTTTAATTAGGTCCCATTTGTTTATTTTTTATTTCCATTACTCTAGGAGACAGATCCAAAAAGATATTGCTGTGATTTATGTCAAAGGGTGTCTTGACTATGTTTTCTTCTAGGAGTTTTATAGTATCCAGCCTTACATTTAAGTTTTTAATCCATTTTGAGTTTATTTTTGTATATGGTGTTAGAGAATGTTCTAATTTCATTCTTTTACATGTAACTGTCCAGTTTTCCCAGCACCACTTACTGAAGAGACTGTCTTTTCTCTATTGTAAATTTTTTAAAACTTTATTTATTTCTGTTTTTCTGTCTTAATTACCAGCAGTATAGTGGTATTTAAAAAATAAAACAGCTTTATGGAGATATAATTCATATACTATAAAATTCACCCATTTAATGTGTACAATTCAGTGTTTTTTAGTATATTCACAGAGTTGTGCAATCAATTTTAGAACATTTTCATCATCCCCAGAAGAAACCCTAGACCCATTAGCAGTACTCCCTATTCCTACTTGCCCCCAGCCCCTGGTTCTACTTTTCTCCCTATGGATTTGCCTATTATAGATGTTTCATAAAAATGATATCATATAATGTATGACATTTTGTGACTTTTTTTTCCTTAGCATAATGTTTTCAAAATTCTCCCATGTTGTAGTATGTATTAGTACCTCATTTCTTTTTACTGCCTAAAATATCCCATTATTCCATTGTGTATTCTTGCCTCCATTGTCATAGATTAATTGACCATAAGTGAGTAGATTTATTTCTGGGCTCTCTATTTGGTTCCATTGATCTGTGTGTCTATTTTTGTGCCATGAACATACTGTTTTGATTACTGTAGCTTTGTACTATAGTCTGAAGTCAGGGAGCATGATTCCTCCAGCTCTGATTTTTCTCAAGATTGTTTTGGGTATTCAGGTTCTTTTGTGTTTCCATACAAATTTTAAAATTGTTTGTTCTAATTCTGTGAAAAATGCCATTGTTATTTTGATAGGGATTGCATTGAATCTGTAGATTGCTTTGGGTAGTATGTCATTTTAACAATATTGATTCTTGCAAGAACATGGTATATCTTTCCATCTGTTTGTGTTGTCTTCAATTTCCTTCATCAGTGTCTTATAGTTTTCCAAGTACAGATCTTTTGCCTCCTTAGGTAGGTTTATTCCTAGGTTATTTATTCTTTTTTGATGTGATGGTAAATGGGATTGTTTCCTTAATTTCTCTTTCGGATAGATTGTTGGTGGTGTATATAAATGCAGCAGTATATTAATTTTATATCCTGTAACTTTAGCAAATTCATTGAGCTCTAGTAGTTTTCTGGTGGTATTTCTAGGATTTTCTGTGTATAGAGTCATGTCATCTACAAACAGTTTTACTTCTTCCTTTCCAATTTGGCTTCCTTTTATTTCTTGTCTGATTGCTGTGGCTAGGACTTCCAATATTATATTAAATAAAAATGGCAGGAATGTACATCCTTGTCTTTTTCTTAATCTTAGAGGAAATGATTTCAGTTTTTCACTTTTGAGTATGATGTTTGCTGTGGGTTTGTCGTATATGGCCTTTATTTTTAAGTATGTTCCCTCTATGCTCACTTTCTGGAAAGTTATTTTATCATAAATGGATGTTGAATTTTGTCAAAAGCTTTTCCTGAATCTATTGAGATTATCATATGGTTTTTATTCTTTAATTTGTTTATTTGGTAAATCACATTGAGTTGCAAATATTGAAAAATCCTTGCATCACTGGGGTATATCCCACTTGATTATGGTGTATGATTCTTTTAATATATTGTTGGATTCAGTTTGCTAATATTCTTTTGAGGATTTTTGCATCTATGTTCATCAGTGTTCTTGGCCCATAATTTTGTTTCTGTGATATCCATCTGGTTTTGCTATCAGGGTAATGCTGACCTCATAGAATGAGTTTGGAAATGTTCCTGCTCTGCAGTTTGAGAAGGATAGATGTTAACTCTCCTCTAAGTGTTTGGTAGAATTCAAACATTTAGAAGCCATCTGGTCCGGGACTTTTGTTTGTTGGGAATTTTTAAATTATTGATTCAGTTTCATTACTGGTAATTTGTTCATATTTTCTGTTTCTTCCTATTTCAGTCTTGGGAGAGTGTACTTTTTAAAAATTTGTCCCCTTTTAAAGGTTGTCCATTTTATCAGCATGTAGTTGTTCATAGTAGTCTCTTATCCCTTGTATTTCTGTGGTGTCAGTTGTAACGTCTCCTTTTTAATTTCTTATTTCATTGATTTAGGCCTTCTCCCTTTTTTTTGTTTTTGATGAGTCTGGCTAAAGGTTTATCAATATTATCTTTTCAAAGAAACAGCTTTTATTTTCATTGATCTTTTCTATTGTTTTCTTTAGTCTCTATATTATTTATTTATGCACTGATCTTTATGATTTCTTTCTTCTACTAACTTTGGGTTTGTTTATTCTCCTCTAGTTCCTTTTAGGTGTAAGCTTAGGTTGTTTGAGATTTTTCTTGTTTCCTGAGGTAAGCTTATATTGCTATAAATTTCCCTCTTAGAACTACTGCTTTTGCTGCATTCTATAGGTTTTAGATTGTCCTGTTTCATTTTCATTTGTCTCTAGGTAATTTTTAATTTCCTCTTTGATTTCTTCAGTGATCCATTGGTTGTTTAGTGTCATATAGTTTAGCCTCCACATGTTTGGTTTTTTTGCAGTTTTTTTTCTCGTATTTGATTTCTAGTCTGATAGCGTTGTGGTTGGAAGAGATGGTTATGATTTCAAATTTACTGAGGCTTGTTTTGTGGCCTAGCATGTAAGCTATCCTGGAGAATGTTCCATGTGCCCTTGAAAAGAATGTGTAGTCTTCTGCTTTTGGATGGAATGCCCTGTATATATAGATATCAAGTATGTGTAGTCCAATCTGTCATTTAACACCAGTGATTCCTTATTTTTTTCCATCTGGATGATCTGTCCATTGATGTAAGTGGGGGGCTTAAAGTCCCCTAGTACTATTGTGTTACTGTCAATTTCTCCTTTTATGCCCATTAATATTTGACTTACATATTTAGGTGCTCCTGTATTGAGTGCACATATATTTGCAATTGTTATTTTTTCTTGGATTGAATCCTTGATCATTATGTAGTGTCTTTGTCTCTTGTAACAGTATTTATTTTAAAGTCAATTTTTGTATAAGTATTGCTACTCTGACTTTCTTTTGATTTCCATTTCCATGAAATACCTTTTTCCATCCCCTCACTTTCTTTTTTTTTTTTTTAAACATCTTTATTGGGGTATAATTGCTTTACAATGGCGTGTTAGTTTCTGCTTTATAACAAAGTGAATCAGCTATACATATACATATGTTCCCATATGTCTTCTCTCTTGCGTCTCCCTCCCTCCCACTCTCCCCATCCCACCCCTCCAGGCTGTCACAAAGCACCGAGCTAATATCCCTGTGCCTTGCGGCTGCTTCCCCCTAGCTATCTACCTTACTACGTTTGTTAGTGTGTATATGTCCATGACTCTCTCGCCCTGTCAAAACTCACCCTTCCCCCTCCCCATATCCTCAAGTCCGTTCTCCAGTAGGTCTGCGTCTTTATTCCTGTCTTACCCCAGGTTCTTCATGACAATTTTTTCCCTTAAATTCCATATATATGTGTTAGCATACGGTATTTGTCTTTTTCTTTCTGACTTACTTCACTCTGTATGACAGACTCTAGGTCTATCCATCTCATTACAAATAGCTCAATTTCATTTCTTTTTAAGGCTGAGTAATATTCCATTGTGTATATGTGCCACATCTTCTTTATCCATTTATCCGATGATGGGTGCTTAGGTTGTTTCCATCTCCGGGCTATTGTAAATAGAGCTGCAATGAACATTTTGGTACATGACTCTTTTTGAATTTTGGTTTTCTCAGGGTATATGCCCAGTAGTGGGATTGCTGGGTCATATGGTAATTCTATTTGTAGCTTTTTAAGGAACCTCCATACTGTTCTCCATAGTGGCTGAACCAATTCACATTCCCACCAGCAGTGCAAGAGTGTCCCCTTTTCTCCACACCCTCTCCAGCATTTATTGTTTCTAGATTTTTTGATGATGGCCATTCTGACTGGTGTGAGATGATATCTCATTGTAGTTTTGATTTGCATTTCTCTAATGATTAATGATGTTGAGCATTCTTTCATGTGTTTGTTGGCATTCTGTATATCTTCTTTGGAGAAATGTCTATTTAGCTCTTCTGCCCATTTTTGGATGGGGTTTTTTGTTTTTTTGTTATTGAGCTGCATGAGCTGCTTGTAAATTTTTGAGATTAATCCTTTGTCAGTTGCTTCATTTGCAAATGTTTTCTCCCATTCTGAGGGTTGTCTTTTGGTCTTGATTATGGTTTCCTTTGCTGTGCAAAAGCTTTGAAGTTTCATTAGGTCCCATTTGTTTATTTTTGTTTTTATTTCCATTACTCTAGGAGGTGGGTCAAAAAGGATCTTGCTGTGATTTATGTCATAGAGTGTTCTTCCTATGTTTTCCTCTAAGAGTTTGATAGTTTCTGGCCTTACATTTAGGTCTTTAATCCATTTTGAGCTTTTTTTTTTTTTTTTTTTTTTTGCTGTACGCGGGCCTCTCACCGTCGTGGCCTCTCCCACCGCGGAGCACAGGCTCCGGACGCGCAGGCCCAGCGGCCACGGCTCACGGGCCCAGCCGCTCCGCGGCACGCGGGATTCTCCCAGACCGGGGCACGAACCCGCGCCCCCCGCATCAGCAGGCGGACCCCCAACCACTGCACCACCAGGGAAGCCCTTGAGCTTATTTTTGTGTATGGTGTTAGGGAGTGATGTAATCTCATACTTTTACATGTACCTGTCCAGTTTTCCCAGCACCATTTATTGAAGAGGCTGTCCTTTCTCCACTGTACATTCCTGCCTCCTTTATCAAAGATAAGGTGTCCATATGTGCGTGGGTTTATCTCTGGGCTTTCTATCCTGTTCCACTGATCTATCTTTCTGTTTTTGTGCCAGTACCATACTGTCTTGATTACTGTTGCTTTGTAGTATAGTCTGAAGTCAGGGAGCCTGATTCCTCCAGCTCCTTTTTTCGTTCTCAAGATTGCTTTGGCTATTCGGGGTCTTTTGTGTTTCCATACAAATTGTGAAATTTTTTGTTCTAGTTCCGTGAAAAATGCCAGTGGTAGTTTGATAGGGATTGCATTGAATCTGTAGATTGCTTTGCATCCCCTCACTTTCAACCCCTGTGTGTCTTTTCATCTGAAATGAGTCTCTTGTAGGCAGAATAAATATGGGTCTTGTTTTTGTATCCATTCTGTCATTCTATTTCTTTTGATTGGAGCATGTAGTCCATTTACATTTAAGGTAATTATTGATATGTATGTTCTTATTTCCATTTTGTTAATCGTTTTGTGGTTGTTTTTGTTTTGTCTTTTATTGTCCTTCTTTTGTTCTCTTTTGATTTGATGACTATCTTCAGTGTTATGTTTGGATTCCTTTGTGTGTGTGTGTGTGTGTGTGTGTGTGTGTGTGTGTATACTACAGATTTTTGGTTTCTGGTTACCATGAGGTGTGTATATATGTATGTGTGTGTGTGTATATATACACACACACGATTGTTTTAAGTTGCTGATCTCTTAATTTCAAATGTAGTTTTTAAAACCCTGCATTCATACACTCCTCCACTCATGATTACTGTTTGTGATATGATCTTTTACAGCTAATTTTTTTGTGTATCCGTTAACTGCTTATTGTGGATATAAATGATTTTACTACTTTTGTCTTCTAACCTTCCTACTAGCTTTGTGCATGGATGATTTCCTACCTTTACTGTAGGTTTGCCTTTACCAGTGAGCTTTTTCATTTTGTAACTTTGTTTCTAGTTATGGTCTTTTTTTTTCCCCAACTAGAGAGGTTCCTTTTAACACTCTTTGTAAAGCTGGTTTAGTGGTGCTGAACTCTTTTAGCTTTTGCTTGTCTGTAAAGCTTTTGATTTCTCCACCAAATCTGCATGACAGCCTTGCTGGGTAGAGTATTCTTTGTTGTAGGTTTTTCCCTTTCATCACTTTAAATATATCATGTTACTCCCTTCTGACCTGCAGAATTTCTGCTGAAAAATCAGCTGATAGCCTTATGGGAGTTAACTTGTACGTTACTTTCCCTTGCTGCTTGTAGTATCCTCTCCTTATCTTTAATTTTTGTCATTTTAATTACAGTGTGCCTTGGTGTGTTCCTCTTTGGGTTAATGCTGTGTGGGACTCTCCGTGCTTCTTGGACTTGGATGATTTTTTTTCCTTTCCCAGGTTAGGGATATTTTCAGCCATTATGTCTTCAAATAGGTTCTCAGGCCCTTTCTCTCTCTCTTCTCCTCTGGGACCCCATAATGCAAATATTAGTGTGCTTGATGTTTTAATTTGCTAACTTTTGTTAAAAATTCTAATTCCTTGTTCTGTGCCTCCATTCTTCTCCTCTTTACAATCATTACCCTGAACTCTTTCTTGGGTAGATTGCTTATCTCCACTTCACTTAGTTCTTCTGGGGTTTTATCTTGTTCCTTTGTCTGAAACATGCTCCTCTGCTGCTTTGTTTTGTCTGAGTTGCCGTTTGTAGTTTTATGTATCTGTAGGTTAGTTACATTTCCTGACCTTGGAGAAGTGGCCTTCTGTAGGAGGTGTCCCATGTATCCCAGCAGCACACTCCCCTTTTGTCACTCAAGCTATATGTTATAGGGGTTCCCGCTCTGAGGGCTGCGTTGGTCCTTCTGTTGTGGTGGGCTGACTATGTGGGTGGTCTGGTAGGCTTGGTTTGTCCCTAGTCCATTTGGTTGCCAGGCCCTGCCTTCTGCAGAGGCTGCCAGCTGCAGGTTGTAGGTCCTGGTCATTAGGTGGCTGACTACAGAACCCTAGGAGGCCCTGGGGCTAGTGCTGGCTCACTGATGGGTAGAGTCAGGGTCCAGAAGACTCAGGGGCCATTGCCCTCCCACTGGTGGGTGAAGCCAGGTCCTGGGATTAATGACAGGCTACTGGCAGGCAGAGCTGTGTCCTGGGTTCTGGCTGCAGGGCACAGGGATCCCAGAGCTGGTGTCAGATTGCAGGTGAGTGAGGTTTATTTATGGCACAGTTGGATATGGGGTCCAGAGTGTCCCAAGTCCTGTGCTGGCCTGCTGGTGGGCAGGGCCGGGGTCTAGCTGGTCCTGGGGCAGGGTCTGGCCTTCTGTGGGCAGGCTGGGTTGGTAGGCTGCAAGATTGTGATTTTGTTGTATCCGGTGTCTGCTCCCTGGTGGGTGAGCCTTGTCCAGAAGCTAAGGCAGGCTTCCTGGAAGACGGGGCCAGTGCCTGCCTGTTGTTGGGTGGAACTGTGTCCTGGACCTCTGGGCAGGGCTGCATCTAGACGTGCCTGTGGGTTCAGGAAGCTTTTAGGCAGCCGGTCTGCTAATGGGCAAGGCTGTGTCCCCACCCAGTTAGTTGCTTGGCCTGAGGTATCCAGCATTGGTGCCTACCTACAGGCTATTGGGTGGGGCCAGGTCTTGGCACTAATGAGTTAGAGGGAGGATTTTGCATGTGGCACCTGCCAGTGCTAGGGTCCACATGGTAGAAGGAGCTCCTAAGAATGGCTGTGGCCAGGGTCTATACACCCAGGGTGAGCCACAGCCATGCCCCATTTCTCAGAGACTCTCCAAGACCAGCAGGTAGGTCTGGCCCAGGCTTCTATCAAATTACTGCTTTTGCCCTTGGTCCAGAGCATCTGAGGTTTTGTGTGTGCTTTTAAGAGTGAAGTCTCTATTTCCCCCAGCCCTTTGGGACTCCCGAAATTAAGCCCCCTTGGTCTTCAAAGCCAAACGCTCTTGGGGTTCATCTTCCTGGTGCAGGACTCTCAGGCTGGGGAGCCCAACGTTGAGCTTGGAATTCTCACTCCTGTTGGAGAACCTCTGCAATATAATTATTCTCCAGTCTGTGGGTCACCCAGCTGGGAGTATGAGACTTGATTATATTGCAAGTCCATCCCTCCTACCCTTGTTGTGGTTTCTTCTTTATGTCTTCAGCTGTAGAAAATCTCTTCTAGTAGCTTCCAGTCTTTTGCATTGATGGTTGTTCTGCACATAGTTGTAATTCTGGTGAGCTCAGGGGCTGTCTACAACACCTTGGCCTGAGCTCCCCCCTCTGCTTTTCTTATTAAAGAAAAGGGTGTATTGACCAGAAGTAAAGAATGTTCATGTTTTAAAATAAAGATTAAATGCCTCTCTTCCTGGGATGTCAGTGCTGGGACTCCTTTGATGAGACTCCTTTCCCAGGTGCCAAGGCCGTACTGACTCACTGTGTACATGCTGGGTTTTTCTGTTTTGTTTTTTTAAATCTTGACTGTATCCCTGACTTATTTGTTCTTTGTTCTGACAAGATACAAAACTGCTGAAATCATACTACTCCAGAGCAGTTTCTCAGAGTTAACAGAAGAGACAAGGCCTCAGGGGAAGCTCTGAGTGAACTGGGTTGGCTGACATTTTTTTTTTTAATGTGGCTTAAAGTTGGAAAGATTTGTACCATGTAATAAAACAAAACTGAAAGAAAGTGGGAAATTGTGTTTCTAAAGCTTACCAGCTCCCGGATAGGCAGCCACCCACTGAAATTCCAGCTGGTTTCTATAATTGTTATGGAGCCAATACTTGAAAATACTTTTCTAACCCTAAAACAGCTGGAGTAGAGCTCTTCTGACATTCCAAAACTCATTTTTGCCTGCACATTTAATGAAAGCTGGCTTGATGAAACACACTTTCAAAATTCTGTTCCTGAGAGAACAAAAGTATTCCAGAGAAAGCTTGAAATCGTAACTCTTAAGTCTTTGAAATGTAAACACAGACCACATTGCCTGAGACTATAACCTTGACTCAACTAGTAGAACCTAAAACTGAAGGGGAAAAAAATGAAAAGAGGCCTTTTAAAATTCAAGCAGGAAAACTGAGATCTCTCTCTCTGGATTTATGTATATCTGTTATAAATGTTTTTACCTCTGGATGATACGAAAGAGCTCTATTGAATTGACTTAAAAGTAAGCACTTACAAATCAAGTATTTCTAAATATAACAAAAACTAACCCAAAATTTTAAGGGATCATGTGATCTAGGATTATCTTTAATGAAAAACAATTTCAAGTTGTTTAATACAAACATGTCTTTAGAGTCATCAACATTAAGTACTTTTATTGTACCTAGGTTTACTAAAATGTCTATAAGCTCGTAAATTTGTCAACAAGAAATTGGTATGATATTTTTATAAGTAATAGAGTTAAATGGGATAAAAGTTCTTAGGTGAACTCTTTAAGAATGGTTATGTTTTATGGTATGCCTAGTTAAAAATTGTTTCTCCAGACTTTTGGTAACTTGAAACTTTAGTGTTTGCTAAATTAAGCTAGATGATAGGAATTCACTGAAGATTCAGATCATTTCTAATTAAGATAAAATACTGACAAATCAATGGCTAAGCAAGTCTAAGTTGTCCTACTTTGTCTTATTGGAGAGAAACTAAAGATGTTTGGGCTCATGTCTTGTACCACACTGAGAAAAGAAATTCTGTTCTGAGAAAATGTATGTTTCTGGAGGTTATGGAATATGTTCATAAGTTTGCCAATCAGGAAATGCTAGTATGAAAAACAATTTACAATTTCTTGCTTCTTGGGTTTTGCTAGAGATTAAGGTTTTTTTTTTTAAGGGTTAACAATTACATGTAGGGCTTCCCTGGTGGCGCAGTGGTTGAGAGTCCGCCTGCCAGTGCAGGGGACACGGGTTCCTGCCCCGGTCCAGGACGATCCTACATGCTGCGGAGCGGCTAGGCTTGTGAGCCATGGCCGCTGAGCCTGCGCGTCTGGAGCCTGTGCTCCGCAACGGGAGAGGCCACAACAGTGAGAGGCCCACGTACCGCAAAAAAAAAAAAAAATCACATGTAATTTTAAGCTACTAGAAATAATAAGGGAAATATTTCCATTTACTAGGAAAATAAGATGTGTGTTTTCAACAAAGGGTATGAAGAATGGAAATGCACTTTAAGGGAAAAGAAAGTGACTTTTTTTTTTTTTTGGTCCTGAAGCATCTCAGAGATTAATGAGTCTTCTTTGGTATGTTAAATTACATGGGAAGCATTGTCAAAAGGTAATATTAAGCCTTTCAATGCCAGTACAGTATGTACTATAAGTGCTCTAGAAATTATGTGAAATTCCTGGAAGTCTTATGTGTCCTGATATAAAGTGTTACCTGGTATCAAAACTGACGGTCACACTAAAGGGCCTGAACACAAGTATCAGGGAAATGCCCAGCTGACTTACATGCAAAGGCAACAACAACAGAATCTGTCAAGATTATGGCATGTATAAAGTTCATTCTGCTCCTGCAAAAAATTAACCCCTCATTGTCGGACTTTTCCTATCTTAATGTCCCTGTAACATGGCAACAGTCTGCTCCTAAATCAGAGAAACTAAGATGGGAAATCAGTAGCTGTGAATTAAACAATCAGTGTGCTACAGGAAACCCAAGGCAGCCACATAGCTCTTTCTAGCTCCCTGGCAAACCCCATTTTTTTGTATGATGGGTTAAAGCCTTCCCTTGCTGCAAGGCTGATGCCCTCACAATGACAAACTGTTAGATGTGTTTTCCACTTGGGGTATGTTACTCAGTCTCCGGTGATCAAGGCACCCAGTTCACTGGACAAATCATACAAGCCTTAACAAAAACCTCACAAACTTCTTGAAATTATCACTGTCACTATCACCCTCAGTCATCAGGCAAGGTCGACAGAACTAATGGAGAAACTGGACTCAAGCAGAAAAAGAATTAGTTTCATGGAATTGAATGAATTGATAAATAGGATAATTTTTATGACTTTTTTCTAAAATATTACTGGCCTTTAATCTTTGCCTTACAGATATAAGGGAACCTTTCCCTTTAAGCTAATTATGACTTACAGCAATTTAATAAGTTATACATTTATAAATAGAATTGAAGCATTTATCTTTATACCTGATCCTTCCAGAATTTGGAAACTCTTAGCTTCCCGAGAGCATTTCTAGGTAAATAAGAAAGGGCACTTTCTGACAGGTGTAAGAACCTCGAGAAGAGAGGAATCCACCTAAATCTGTAGGCATTGCAGGCAGAATTTAATGGCATGGCATTCCTGGTCTTGAGAGACCTTTTTTTAAAAGTTCAATTTGAGTTTCCTTAGGAAAAGTTCCAGGAAAGCCAAATTTAAAAGAGCCTATATGATCAATTACCCTTATGTAAATAATCAGACCAAGTTTATTGAAGCCAGATTTATTTTGCAAACAAATTAGTCTTAATTTGACTATTAGATAGAAATAAGGGTAATTTTAGAGAGAAATTTCAACAATACACCTTTGTAGATATTTCTAGTGTTACCATCTTTAAGGTTTGGTATTTTTTACCTTAAACTCACTTCCTAGAAGGCTCCTCATTACTATGTTACATTATTGTAAAGTTTAATTGAATTATTAAAAGGCTATTCTAAGTTTGTTTCTGAAGCTGATCTCGTAATCTACCTTTGGATGAAGATCAGATGCCCTGTGACTTATAACCAGGAGATCATGGAAACTGAAAAAGACATTTAAACGGCTCTCTCTAAGCTAGAGGCAAGAACCCTTATCAGGTACTCCTAACTAGCTCATGCACAATGAAACTGAAGTGAATGGACTCCTGAATTCATACTTCCCACTTCAAAAGAGCCTCTGCACTGGACTGGCCTATAGAGAGAATTGTGAAACTCAAACTCACCTTAAAACAACCATCAAGCCAGGACAAGAAGATGACAACAGTGGTAGACAGCTCACTCAAGAATCTGGACCAGGCCTGTAAGACCCACCCTATTAGCTCAGTTGAACTGTTTACCAAATATTTGTCTCCTTATGAAAATTGAAAATTATTGTTTTCACTTTTGTGCCAATGTTCAGGACAGAAAGAAAATTCTTTTGTGAAGTTGTCACAAAGTATAGCTACTGGGATAGAACCCTCATAATGCCTATTACAGACTCTTCAGATATTCCTAACATTACCACTTACCCAGACCAACCTCTCTCTGGCCTAATCTCTCAGGTTCAAATTCTTCAACATATTAATAGGTCCATTCTTTGTCTGATACTATCCTTAGTCATTAGAGACCAACCACAACTTACCCCAGGACCCCCTCGCTCTGTCCCTTATTTAATGGAAAAATGTCTTAGCGGGAAAAAAGAGTAATTAAGCCAGCAACTCCCATATGTTAAGTACCATGCAAAAGACTTTTGGAAACACTACAAGAGAAGAGATCCATAGTTGAATATTGTGTTGATGAAGCTTCCAAGTAATAAGGCTATCAATGAGAGCATTCTAGGAGGAATCGTTTGTGCTCCCCAGGTTTTGCCTTCATATGTGGTATTGGAATTGATCCACCTTTCCAAGGATGGGCATATACATGTTTTTAATAGCTGCGTAAATACAATGATGATGTTTATTGGGACATTATGTTACCCCATTGTCTGTACATAAGGAAATTATTAAACTTCTTTTTTCTCCTCATTGCAGAGTTGAGAGGTCCATGTTAACAGAATACAAACAGGTGGCAAAATGCTTTGGGGATCTTGGTTCTTAATGAATGAATACATGCAAACAGATGATCAGAAATCTGTCAGCCACCATTGGTCAAATAGCCGAAAAGATTACAAAAAGCATTGCAACACAACAGACATCCCTAAATTCCTTAGCCCATGTAATAATAGATACCAGGGTTGCCTTAGATTTTCTACTGGCTAAACAAGGAGTCATTTGTGCTATCGCTCAGACTATTTGTTGCACTTTTAATCAATACCCCTGGAGAAGTTGAGACGCGCCTAGAAAAACTTTCGCAAAAGGTGCAATGGGCTACAAAATGTAAAAAACAAAAAAACTTCTTTATAAAATGATCTGTTCAATTGGCTTCCATCAGGAATAGACAGGTTTTCTTTCAGATTTATTTTATATTGGAGTATAGTTGATTTAACACAACCAATGTTGTGTTAGTTTCAGGTGTACAGCAAAGTTATTTTGTTATATATATATACACACACACATATATACATATATAACTAAATCTTTTAGTTATATATATATAACAATCTTTTAGTTATATATATATAAAACTAAATCTTTTAGTTATATATAACTAAATCTTAGTTTATATATATAAAACTAAATCTTTTAGTTATATATATATAAAACTAAATCTTTTAGTTATATATATATAAAACTAAATCTTTTAGTTATATATATATAAAACTAAATCTTTTAGTTTTATATATACATAAAACTAAATCTTTTAGTTATATATATATATATAACGAAATCTTTTAGTTTTATATATATATAAAACTAAATCTTTTAGTTTTATATATATAAAGCGAAATCTTTTAGTTTTATATATATATATAAAACTAAATCTTTTAGTTATATATATATAAAACGAAATCTTAGTTTTATATATGTATATAAAACTAAATCTTTTAGTTATATATATATAAAATGAAATCTTTTAGTTTTATATATATATATAAAACTAAATCTTTTTGTTATATATATATAAAACTAAATCTTTTAGTTATATATATATAAAACTAAATCTTTTAGTTATATATATATAAAACTAAATCTTTTAGTTATATATATATATAAAGCTAAATCTTTTAGTTATATATATATATATAAAAACTAAATCATTTTCATATTCTTTTCCCATACAAGTTATTAGAGTTTTGAGTAGAGTTCTCTGTGCTATACAGTAGGTCTTTGTTGATTATCTCTCTTATATATAGTATTGTGTATATATTAATCCCAACCTCCTAATTTATCCCTCCTGCCCCCCACCTTTCCCCTTTGGTAACCATAAGTTTTCTGAGTCTGTTTCTCTTTTGTAAATAAGTTTATTTGTATCATTTTTTTAAACTTTCATATATAAGTGATATCATATGATATTTGTCTTTGACTTAATTCACTTAGTATGACAACCTCTAGGTCCATCCATGTTGTCACAAATGACATTATTTCATTTTTTATGGCCAAGTAATATTCCATTGTATATATGTACCACATCTTCTTTATCCATTCCTTTGTTGATGAACATTGAAGTTGCTTCCATGTCTTGGCTATTGTAAATAGTGCTGCAATGAACATTGGGGTGAATGGCTCTTTTCAAAGTATGGTTTTCTCCAGATATACGCCCGGGAGTGGGATTGCTAGATCACATGGTAGCTCTATTTTTAGTTTTTTAAGGAATCGCTATACATTCTCCCTAATGATTGTACGGATTTACTTTCCCGCCAACAGTGTAGGAGGGTTCCCTTTCCTCCACACCCTCTCAAGCATTTATGGTTTGTAGACTTTCTGTTGATGGCCATTCTGACTGGTGTGAGGTGATAAGTCATTGCAGTTTTGATTTGCATTTCTCTAAAAATTAGCATTGCTGGGCATCTTTTCATGTGCCTTTTGGCCATCTGTCTTCTATAGAGAAATGCCTACTTAGATCTGCCCATTTTTTGATGAGGTTGTTTTTTTTTTTTTTGTGGTATGCGGGCCTCTCACTGTTGTGGCTTCTCCCGTTGTGGAGCACAGGCTCCGGATGCGCAGGCTCAGCGGCCATGGCTCACAAGCCCAGCAGCTCCGCGGCATGGGGGATCTTCCCGGACTGGGGCACGAACCCATGTCCCCTGCATCGGCAGGCGGACTTGCAACCACTGCGCCACCAGGGAAGCCCGGTTGTTTATTTTTTGGTAGTGAACTGCATGAACTGCTTGTAAAATTTGGAGATTAATCCCTTGTTGGTCACATCATTTGTAAATATTTTCTCCCATTCTGTGGGTTGTATTTTTGTTTTGTTTATGGTTTCCTTTGCTGTGCAAAAGCTTTTATGTTTAATTAGGTCCCATTTGTTTATTTTTGTTTTTATTTTCATTACTCTAGGAGGTGGATCCAAGAAGATATTGCTTCAATTTATGTCAGAGTGTTCTGCCTATGTTTTCCTCTAAGAGTTTTACAGTATCCAGTCTTACATTTAGGTTTTTAATCCTTTTTGAGTTTATTTTCATGTATGGTGTTAGAAAATGTTTTAATTTCATTCCTTTACATGTAGCTGTCCAGTTTTCCCAGAACTAGTTATTGAAGAGACTGTCTTTTCTCCATTTTATATTCTTGCCTCCTTTGTCATAGGTTAATTGACCTTAGATGCATGGGTTTATTTCTGGGCTTTCTGTCCTGTTCCACTCATCTATGTCTGTCTTTGTGCCACTACCATACTGTTTTGATTACTGTAGCTTTATAGCATAGTCTGAAGTCAGGGCACATGATTCCTCCAGCTCTGTTTTTCTTTCTCAATATTGTTTGGCTATCCAAGGTCTTTTGTGTTTCCATACAAATTTTAAGACTTTTTTGTTCTAGATCTGCAAAAAATGCCATTGGTAATTTGATAGGTGTTGCATTGAATCTGTAGATTATCTTGGGTAGTATAGTCATTTTGACAATATTTATCCTTCCAATCCAAGAACATGGTACAATATATCTTTCCAACTGTTTGTGTTGTCTTTGATTTCTTTCATCAGCAGCTTGTAGTTTTCAGAGTACAGGCCTTTTGCCTCATTAGGTAATTTTATTCCCGGGTATTTTACTCTTTTTGATGTGGTGGTAAATGGGATTGTTTCCTTAATTTATCTTTCTTATCTTTTGTTGTTAGTGTATAGGAATGTAACAGATTTCTGTGTATTAATTTTTTTAACATTACTTTACAATGGTGTGTTAGTTTCTGCTTTATAACAAAGTGAATCAGTTATACATATGTTTCCATATCTCTTCCCTCTTGCGTCTCCCTCCTTCCCACCCTCCCTATCGCACCCCTCTAAGTGGTCACAAACCACCGAGCTGATCTCCCTGTGCTATGTGGCTGCTTCCCACTAGCTATCTATTTTTTGTGTATTAATTTTGTATCCTGCAAATTTACCAAATTCTCTGATGAGCTCTAGTAGTTTTCTGGCAGCATCTTTAGAATTTCGATGTATGGTATCATGTCATCTGCAAACAGTGACTCCAGTTTGGATTCCTTTTATTTCTTTTTCTTCTCTGATTGCCATGGCTAGGACTTCCATAACTATGTTGAATAGAAGTGGCAAGAGTGGACATCCTTTTCTTGTTCCTGATCAAGGAACAATAGACAGTCTTTTCCACTCTGCTTTGTAGATAGTTATCATTGTCACAGTACGTATTATTTTCCTAGCCATCAAACTACTCACGACATAGATCACTGCTTGCTTTAAGTCTACTGCTAAAAGCATATATACAATGTTTGTGTGACCATCAATGTAATTGATAAAATGTATAGCCTACAAAATATCCCCATTAGCATACCTCTGTGCTTATTCAGTGTACCTGATTAGTTCTCCCCCCGACCCCCAATGTAGATAAGTAGGCCAATCTCTTTCTCTCTCTCTCTCTCTCTCTCTCTCTCTCTCTCTCTCCCTCTCCCCCTCTCTCTCTCCCTCCCTCCCTCCCTCCCTCTCTCCCCCTCTCCCCCTCTCCCTCTCTCCCCCTCTCCCTCTTCTTCTCCCTCTCCCTCTCTCTCTATATATAAAAATATATAAATATACATATATAAATATATATATATATGTAAACCAATAAAAGAAGGCCTAGCACTGAGGACCATGAAGAACCCAGGGAAGGTGGCAACCACCCTGCAGTGAAGAACAAATATTTTGATCATCAGTGCTTTCTATTGAAAGACTTATGTTCAAAAGAGGGAAGTGATAGAAGATAGTTTCACATAGTGAGGAATAGGGGAGTCATTTTGGCTTATACATGATTTAATTTGAATTTTATACTAACTAAAACAGCCTATTTGTAGCCTATCAAACATTATACACCTGCTTTAATTAGTAAAGAAAAGGGTTCATTGACCATAAGTTAAAAAAATAAAGATTAAAATGCCTCCCTTTCTGGGATGCCAGTGCTGCTATTCCTTCAATGATTAGACTCCCTGCTCAGAGCCAAGTGCATACTGACTTGATGTGTACATGCTGGGGTTTTTTGTTTTTTGGGGTTTTTTTTGAAGGTTGTAGGAAGGTATCCTTGACTTGTTTGATGTTCTTTGTTCTGATAAGATATAAAATAGTGCTGAAAAGAACCATGCTTCTCCAGAGCAGTTCCTCAGAGTTATCTGAGAGGCTGCCTCCCAGGCTATAGTCCTCAGTTTGGCTCAAATAAAACTCTTCTATTACTATTATACATCTTTTACTGATTGTTTTCATTGTCAGAACTTTCACAAGGACAGAAACTTGCTCCCTAACAGAAGGGAAGTTCTAGCTAGGTTTGCAGTTCCCACTACCAAGAGACAATTATGGGGATTCCTGGGAATGACTGGGTTCTGCTGCATTTGGATACCCAACTTTGGATTCATAACAAAATCCCTTTGTGAAGCTCTTAACTGGACTGGGGGAATGCCATAAGGAATTCCAGGTTACCAAAGAAAAAGTGCCCTGGTTTTAGGTCTTCCAGATATCAGAAAGCTTTCTGACTTATTTATGAGACACAAGGAGTCAGAGTCAGACTCTGACTTGGAGTTCTAAGTCAGAACCTGGGCAGCATAAGGAGACCTGTTGCATATTTCTCAAAGCCAGTAGATAGAGTAACTAAGGGATGGCCAGTCTGCCTGTATACTCCCCTCACTGTGTACTCCCTCCCCTGGCTCCCTCACTAGAACAGAAGAGAGGATATAGGTTAACTTCAGGAAGATTGAGAAAATACTAGGATTATATTATTGGATAATCCTACTGTTACTCTGAAAGCAGTCTTTATCTTGATTCCTACCACTTTACGCCCGATGAATACTAAATTGCCTATGCATGATTGTATTCAGATAATTCAGATAATTGAACAGATCTATTCCAGCCATTCTGACCTGACAGACTGGCCATTGAAGGGCCCTTTTCCAGACCTTGAGATGTTCACAGATGGAGAAGCTTTATGGACCAGGGATGACGCAAGTCTGGGTAGATGGTAGTGATTCATCAAAAGGTACCTCCATACAGAAGGTGGAGCTTATAGCCCTGATGAGATCCCTCTATCTAGGTAAGGACAAAAGTAATTATTTTCACTGATTCCAAATATGCATTCTTGGTGGTCCATGCCCATGGGGCCATTTGGAGAAAGAGAGCCGTTAACTGCAGAGAAGAAGGAAATTAAACATGCTAAAGAAATTTTAAACTTATTAGAAGCTTTCATGGAGCCAAAAGAATTGCTATTGTCCACTGCCCGGGACATCAGAAATTGACTGCTTGAGGAAGGAATCTAGCAGATCATGTGGCAAAGCTAGCAGCCAGGACAAAAACACATAGATCCCTGATGTGAATTTGACAAGATGCTATCCAGAGTATTCTCCTGATAGACCTAGGTAGTACCAATGAATGCGGATTTGATTGGAGTCCTGGCCATTCTCAGGATGCTGACTATAGGTACACAAGGGTGGATTTATAATAGATGAGGCAAGGTCCTCATACACAAACAGCTTATGGAAGATGTAATAAACTACGTACACCAGAGTATGGTAGAGATGCCACCCTCCAGTGGATTCAGAAGTTCGTTATAGGGCTTCTCTGGTGGCGCAGTGGTTGAGAGTCCGCCTGCCGATGCAGGGGACACGGGTTCGTGCCCCGGTCCGAGAAGATCCCACATGCCGCGGAGCAGCTGGGTCCGTGAGCCATGGCTGCTGAGCCTGCACGTCTGGTGCCTGTGCTCCGGAACGGGAGAGGCCACAACAGTGAGAGGCCCGCGTACCGCAAAACAAACAAACAAACAAAAAAAGTTCGTTATAAGACCAAATATGCAAAGGACAATTCAAAAGGTGATACAGGTATGCATCGTATGTGCTAAAAATAATCCTAAAACTGGGCCACCTCCAATCGTCAAAGGAGTTCAGACTCTAGGTGCTGGACTCAGGCAAAGACTGTCAGGTTGATGTCAGTGTGATGCCAGGAGCCACTAGGAACCTTGGGTATTTAACAGTATTTGTGGACACTTTTGCTTGTTGGGGTAGAAGCATTTCCTTGCTGGTTTGAAAAAGCTTGTGAGGTTGTTAACACCCTACTGAAGGAAATAATTCCAAAGTTTGGGTTACCTGTACCCATTCAGAGCGACAATGGAGCGGGTCTTCATAGCAAGAATAACTCAAGTATCAGGAGCCTTCATCGGAAATTACATGCTTCTTTGTGACCCCAATCTACCGGAAAGAATGAAAAACATGAATCGTACTCTTAAAAATACTGTAGCTAAAATTTGTCAGACTAATCCTGGAATAAGGCTTTACCAGTTGCCCTGCTTCAAGTGAGGGTAGCCCATAAAAGCAGGCTCCAGTTGAGCCCCTATGAAATGTTGTATGGGAGACCCTTCTATGTTCCAGAAATGGTTTAGGAGATCTGGAAGGAACTCAAAGTAAGGAACTAGACGCTGTCAATTATGTACAATTATTGGGAGCTACTCTGATATAAATAAGTTTGCTTCTAGAAGGTTAATGTTTCCCACAGATGTTCCCCTCTGCCACTTCTGTCCTAGAAACTGGGTCCTGCTGAAATCTTGGAAGAATAAACATCCAGAAAACCAGCTTCATCCTTGCCGGGCTGGACCTTATGAAGTGCTACTCGTGATCCATTCTTGGTGAAGATGAAGGGAATTAAGCCATGGATCCATCACACTCAAGTTTAGCCAATCCTGCAGAGATAACGGAGACACCCATCGTATCTCTAGGAATGCAACAAGAAAGGGAAACCACACTGCAGAAGGGAACCGGGATTGAGATCAACCAAACCTTGGCTGATTTTTCACCCCTGATACTGGCTTTCCTGAGTGGAAAAGTGAAGCCCTAATGCTCTTAAATGCTTTCCAGGAGGAAGTTTCGAAAGAAATAGAGGTGAAGGGGATTGCTGCTGTGGTGACTTTGGTAAAGTAAAACTCTTTAGAAAGCAATCTAAATAACTTGTCATGTTACCAGAATGACTGTTCTTCTTTGTTATGCTTTCTTTTTGTTTCCAACCTCCCAGGCTTGGAAAGACAATTCAGTGATTAGGATTTCTCAGACTTTGGTCAAAGCAGCTAATTTCTAGCTGTTGGCTAAGTCATCCAGAACTTTTTTCTGTATTTAATCTTGTTGCCCTTTTGGTTGTGCCGTGATCAGCTTCTTGACTGTCCCTAACTTCACTGTGATTTATGATAGAAAGCCCTCAGATATAACATGCCAGGTTAGGTTAATCAGAGAATTTCCTGCCTCCTGCTTTTTCTTGACTAGGCCAAAATTGGGTCTTCTCCTCATATCCTCAGATTAAAAATGAAATGACCCTGGCATCTACCTCTGTCAAAGTTCTACTTGGTCAAAATACTGTATAGAAACTGTACTTATTTTTCGCAGCTTATGTCCCTTCCATATTTAACACCTAAGTGTTTCAGCCAAACTGATAGTGATCGAGACACTCTAATATGCAAAAAGGTAAAACATACTCTCAAGGGCCACCCACACCTCTGCTGATTTGCAAATTAAACGATTCCTTCTGGATGTAGCCTTACACCTATCCCTGGCTTGACCGTGTCCTAGACAAAATTCCTAAAAAGAAGAGCCTAAGTTTTAACAATTCGTCTGGCATTCTGGGTGCCCCCTCATGGTACACCTTTGTCTGCAGTTTTGATGATCAGTCTTGGGCCTGTGACTGCCTCAACATCTGGTGCATAGGTGGTATTTGTTTATTGGGCTACTTAGTCACTCCCTTTTCTATCCACAATCCAAATAAGACCCAACATTGGACAGTTCTTTAAAATTGTTCTCTAGAATAAAAAAGGCCACCTATTTCCCTGGATATCGAGAAGATAGGTTTTGGTACATATTCAGTAGAGCACTTTCACCATGGTGGGGAGTTGGATCACATGAGCGCATGATTAGAAACTTTTCAGCTACCTTACAGGGAATAAGCCAATGAAAGTGCCTTATCTATGACTAACCTATGGAAGGAAATGGACTCATAAGCCAAAGTAGTCCTAGATAACCATATAGCTCTAGATGTCGTACTGGCAGGACAGGGTGGGATTGGTGCTATTGCTAATACCTCTTGTTGTGAATATATTAATGCTCTGTTGAAAGAGAAACCCATATAGACAAAATTAGGCAACAGGCTACGTGGCTACAACAAGTATTCCCGGAATTACTGCATCCAGACTGATTTTTAGGACGAGTTTCCTGGATTCTCCAAGAGATTAGACCTATTCTTCAGGGACTATTAAGAAATGGGTTATCTATACGTCTCATCCTCTTATTTTGGTTTTTAGTTATAAATTGTGCTCTTAAATGCTGTACCAAGACTGTTAAGGTATAAAAATTCTAATTATGCAAAATGTTAACTTGAAACCAGGAACAAAAGGTTTTCCAATGAATGCTAACCATTGTTAGGTCTGCACTCCTTATCAACAAGAAGTACCCAGAGTGGTCATTGCCCCTCTTCCCTCAAGATTAAGGAATGATCAAAATATGCCAGGACTGAAACCAAGGGTAATCATTAGTTAAATCCACTTCACCTGTAACCTGCCTTTACTAATCAAGGTCATTTTAATTGTTCCTACAAAAGACTTGCATGTCCTCCAAGTGGCATGTAGCCTAAACAATAAGATGTTTCTCCAAATTGTTCTCAAGCAACTGCATCAGCTGTGTCTAGTTCAGCTGAGCTGGTTAAAACTGGATGGGACCACCAGCCCTTCAGCTGGGCATGTGTGTGTGCACCTGGCGACCTTTTGAATGTGCAGGTGCCTGTAGCTTCATGACACTGGCACGGAGTGATGATTATCGTACCTTTTTACAGTCACTGCTCCCTGTGCCTTTATCCTTCATCCCACAAATACCCTGAGCCCCTTGCCTTTGGGGAGACATATTTGACAGTTGTTCTGCAGTCTCCTTGCTTGGTTGCCTTGCAAATACATCCTTTCTTTGCTGCAAATCTCAGCATCTCAGTGTTTTGGACTGCTGTGGATCAGGCAAAATGAACCTGGGTCAGTAATGTATTCGGCGAAGGCAAGTCCGTGAGAGAAGTCTAGATGGACCTTTTGCCCGTGGCTCACGGGTCCCTTGCAGGAACTGAGAGCCTGTGGACAAGTCCGAGCACCTGCCTCATCCGTTAGTTCTGGGACTGTCCCTGGATTTCTCTGGTGGGTGCTGCTGACCTTCAATGCTTTGTTTAGTTTTGCAGCGGAGAAACAAGTTGTTTTGGGGTTTGGGTTTGGAAGACACCTTTTGGGTGAGTAACCTTGACAAAGAAACACACGTGTGCCTAGGTGGTCTTTGCAATCCTGACCAGATGGTGGGTTGGAGGCCAACCTGGTGGGATTTGGCAGACAGTAGAAAAGGTTACAGCTGCTGAGGTACTCACTATCTGTGTTAAAGGCCTGCGGCTCTGTTTTTTGGTCTTGTTTTGGTCTGTTTGGACATGTCTATTTATGTCTGAGCGTCTTTATTATTAAGAAGTGGCTACTGGAGATTGAGCTTCTTGGTGATTGTAGCAAGGACCCTTAGAAAGATTTCGTTGCTGTGACCCCCCTGAAAGAAAAGCCCCTTCAAAATGGGAAACATTAATTCTCTTTCCTTTTGCAGCCCTCTAGGCTGCATTCTCTAAAATTGGGGAACTTTCAGTTATGAATTTGGGGAAAAGAAAAAGATGGTATTTTTTGGTAACACTGTGTGGCAACCATATCGTTTATTTCAATTTTTTTTTTGTGGTATGTCGGCCTCTCACTGTTGTGACCTCTCCCGTTGCGGAGCACAGGCTCCGGATGCACAGGCTCAACGGCCATGGCTCACGGGCCCAGCCGCTCCGCGGCACGCGGGATCTTCCCGGACCGGGGCACAAACCCGTGTCCCCTGCATCGGCAGGCGGACTCTCAACCACTGCACCACCAGGGAAGGCCAACCATATCATTTAGATTCTGGAGCAAAATGGTCTGAAAATTAATCCTTAAATTACAATACAGTGTTTCAACTAGACTTATTTTGTAAATGGGAAGAAAAGTGGGATGAAATACCTTACGTAGAGTCTTGTGTTTATTGTAACAGAATAAACCTGTGCAAATAAAATAAGATTGTTCCAATAGGAAGGAAAGGCAAAGAAGCCTGTTTGGCTTGATTCTAATGAAAAGGAGGATGACTTGCTACTAATTCAGTTGAACACTGACTGCTCTCCCTCCACCTTTACGTGATGCTGCCACTGCTCCTTTGCTTCCAGCGCCTGAGCCACAGCCTCAGGCTTGCTCTGCCCACCAACCCAGCCCTTGTCTTTGAGGATGGAGAAATAGGAATGGTCTCCCCCTCTCACACCAGCCAGGGTACTCAATTTGGCCAGGGAGGTACCCTAACTCAGGTGGGACGATATCCATTAAGTCAAGTTCCCATTGGGGGTATGAATGCTGAGACTGGGCAGCTGGTGGGGTTGATCTGGGTCCACTCCCTGTTTTCAACTTCACATTTATTTTTTTTGTTGTTGCAACACACAACCCAACCTGGGCAGATGTTCAAAATGTATTAAGTACCCTCTTCACTTCAGAAGAATGTAGAATGCTGCTGGATAAAGCTAGGAAGGAGGTAGATGGGCTTCATACAGAAACCCCTGGCAACCCACTACTGGCTGCTGCAAGAGTAGCTATGCCAACAATGAGTCCTAATTGGGATGTAAATGGAGGGGAGAGGCCAAAACTTGACCATTATGGAGACTGCACTCTTGTGGGATTGTGAAGAGGGGCACCAAACAAAGAAGCCATAATAAAGTGCAGGAAGCAAAACAGAAAGCCTGAAAGAAGATCCTTCAGAATTTCTAGAAAGGGTCTTTAATGCCTGTAGGCAATATACAGATCTAGACCCTGAAGCCCAGAGAATTTACAGATGGTTAATGACTATTAGAGAGCCCCAGATACACAGAAGAACATGCAAAAGATGGAAGGGACTTTTGGACTGCCTGTGTCTCAACTTGTTAAAATTGTCTTCAAAATTTTTAATGGCAGGGACCAGGTTCAGGAGAAAAAGGAACAATAGAGAATGAAAGAGGCTGCTCTGCTGGCAGGTGCCTTGACAGTGATGAGCCAGAACAAATTGAAGACTCCCACAAGGAACTCAGCAAAAGGTAGGCTCTAAGCCCCCAACTTCAACTCAAACGGGATACCCGATAGTGAAACCCTGCCAATGTATATGTTGCGAGCAGGAGGAACACTGGAAAAGAGACTGTCTCCAGGTTCTCCATGCCTCAGACCACTGTGTTTTATTCTTTACCCCATAAATACTCAGAGCCCCTTGCATTCCAGGAGGTGGATTTGAGATTTGTTCTCCCATCTCCTTGCTTGGCTGTCTCTCTTTGCCACAAACCTGGGTGTCTCAGCATTTTGACTTGGTGAGAGTCAAGTAAAACGAACCTGGGTTGATAACATTTAGGGAAATCTGAGTCCTATGACTGTAAATATTTTGTCCTAAATTAGGAAGCTATTTTCCCTGAGAAATGTCTTATCAGATTGTAATTTATTCTTGTGCTTTGCAGATACCTTCTTACACTTTTTCTCATAGTTGCAATTACCCATTACTTTGATACTGATTCATGACAGCCATCTTTACTTTCTTCTTTTCTTTCCTCTCTTTAAAAAAAAAAATATTTTTTATATCAGAGTATATTTGATTTACAATGTTGTGTTAGTTTCAGGTGTACAGCAAAGTGATTTAGTTATACATACACATAAATCTGTTTTTTCAGATTCTTTTCCCATAAAGGTTATTACAGAGTATTGAATATACTCCCCTGTGCTGTACAGTAGGTCCTTGTTATTATCTATTTTATATTTAGTAGTGTGGATATGTTAATCCCAACCTCCTAATTTATCCCCCCACCACCTTTCCCCTTTGGTAACCATAAGTTTGTTTTCTAAGTCTGTGAGTTTGTTTCTGTTTTGTGAATGAGTTCATTTGTACCATTGTTCTTTAAGATTCCACATATAAGGAATATCATGTGATATTTGTCTTCCTCTGTATGGCTTACTTCACTTAGTATAATAATTTCTGGGTCCATCCATGTTGCTGCAAATGGCATTATTTCATTCTTTTTTATGGCTGAGTAATAATCCATTGAATATATGTGCCACATCTTCTTTATCCATTCATCTGTCAGTGGACATTTAGGTTGCTTCCATGTCTTCACTATTGTAAATAGTGCCGCAATGAACATTGGGGTGCATGTATCTTTCTGAAGTATGGTTTTCTCCAGATGTACACCCAGGAGTGGGATTGCTGGATCAGATGGTAGCTCTATTTTTAGTTTTTTAAGGAACCCCCATACTGTTCTCCATAGTGACTGTACCAATTTACATTTCCATCAACAGTGTAGGAGGGTCCCTTTTCTCCACACCCTCTCCAGTATTTATTGTTTGTAGACTTTTGGATGGCCATTCTGACCAGTGTGAGGTGATACCTCATTGTAGTTTTGATTTGCATTTCTCTAATAATTAGCAACGTTGAGCATCTTTTCATGTGCTTTTCGGCCACCTGTATGTCTTCTTTGGAGAAATGTCTATTTAGATCTTCTGCCCATTTTTTGATTGGGTTGTTTTTTTGATATTGAGCTGTATGAGATGTTTGTGTATTTTGGAGATTAATCCCTTGTCAGTTGCATCATTTGCAAATATTTTCTCCCATTCTGTGGGTTGTATTTTTGTTTTGTTTATGGTTTCCTTTGCTGTGCAAAGCTTTTAAGTTTAATTAGGTCTCATTTGTTTATTTTTCTTTTTATTTCCATTACTCTAAGAGGTGGATACAAAAAGATCTTGCTGCAATTTATGTCAGAGAGTGTTCTACCTATGTTTTCTTCTAAGAGTTTTATAGTATCTGATCTTACATTTAGGTCTCAAATCCATTTTGAGTTTATTTTTGTGTATGGTGTTAGGGAGTGTTCTAATTTCATTCTTTTACATGTAGCTGTCCAGTTTTCCCAGCACCGCTTATTGAAGAGACTGTCTTTTCTCCATTGACAGTCCATTGTATAGTCTTGCCTCCTTTGTTGTGGATTAATTGGCCATAGGTGTGTGGGTTTATTTCTGGGCTTTCTATCCTGTTCCATTGATCTATAAGTCTGTCTTTGTGCCAATACCATAGTGTCTTGATTACTGTAGCTTTATAGTATAGTCTGAAGCTGGGGGGCTGATTCCTCTAGCTCTGTTTTTCTTTCTTAAGATTGTTTTGGCTATTCATGGGTCTTTTGTGTTTCCATACAAATTTTAAGATTTTTTATTCTAGATCTGCAAAAAATGCCATTGGTAATTTGATAGGGATTGCATTGAATCTATCACCCTGGGTAGCATAGTCATTTTGACAATATTAATTCTTCCAACCCAAGAACACGGTATATCTTTCCATCTGTTGTGTCATCTTCAGTTTCTTCCATCAGCGACTTATAGTTTTTGGAGTACAGGTCTTTGGCCTCCTTAGGTAAGTTTATTCCTAGGTATTATTGTATTCTTCTTGATGCGATGGTAAATGTGATTGTTTCCTTAATTTCTCTTTCTAATCTTTTATTTTTAGTGTGTAGAAATGCAGCAAATTTCTGTGTATTAATTTTGTATCCTGCAACTTTACTGAATTCATTGATTAACCTTAGTAGTTTTCTGGTAGCATCTTTAGAATTTTCTATGTACATTATCATGTCATCTGCAAACAGTGACAGTTTTGATTCTTCTTTTCCAATTTGGATTCCTTTTCTTTCTTTTTCTTCTCTGATTGCTGTGGCTAGGACTTCCAAACCTACATTGAATAAAACTGGTGAGAGTGGACATCCTTGTCTTGCTACTGATCTTAGAGGAAAGGCTTTGTTTTTCACCACTGAGAATGATGTTAACTGTGGGTTTGTCATATATGGCCTTAACTATGTTGAGATAGGTTACCTCTAGGCCCACTTTCTGGAGAGGTTTTGTCATAAATCGGTGTTGGATTTTGTCAAAAGCTTTTTCTGCATTTATTGAGATGTTCATATGGTTTTTATTCTTCAGTTTCTTAATGTGGTGTATCACACTGATTGATTTGCAAATATTGAAGAATATTTGCATCCCTGTGATAAACCCCACTTGATCATGGTGTATGGTCCATAATGTATTGTTGGATTTAGTTTGCTAGTATTTTGTTGAGGATTTTTGCATCTATGTTCATCAGTGATATTGGCCTGTAATTTCCTTTTTGTGTGTGTGGTATCTTTGTCTGGTTTTGGTATCAGGGTGATAGTGGCCTCATAGAATGAGTTTGGGAGCATTCCTTCCTCTGCAGTTTTTTGAAATAGTTTGAGAAGGATAGGTGCTAACTCTTCTTTAAATGTTTGCTAGAATTCATATTTGACACCATCTTGTCCTGGACTTTTTTGGGGAGTTTTTAAATCACAGTTTCAATTTCAGTGCTTGTGATTGGCCTGTTCATATTTTCTATTTCTTCCTGGTACAGTTTTGGGAGAATTACACCTTTCTAAAAATTTGTCCAGTTCTTCTAGATTGTTCATTTTATTGGCATATAGTTGCTTGTGGTAGTCTTTTATGATCTTCTGTATTTCTGTGTTGTCCGTTGTAACTTCTCCTTTTTCATTTCTACTTTTATTGATTTGAGCCCTTTCCCTGTTTTTCTTGATGAGTCTGGCTAAAGGTTTATCAATTTTGTTTATCTTTTCAAAGAGCTAGCTTTTCGTTTCACTGATAGTTTCTATTCTTTTCTTCATCTGTATTTCATTTATTTCTCCTCTGATCTTTATGATTTCTTTCCTTCTGCTAACTTTGGGTTTTGTTTGTTCTTCTTTCTCTAGTTGCTTTAGGTGTAAGGTTAGGCTGTTTGAGATTTCTTTTTTCCTGAGGTAAGACTGAATTGCTATAAACTTCACTCTTAGAACTACTTTTGCTGTGTCCCATAGGTTTTGGATCTTCGTGTTTTTGTTTTCATTTATTCCTAGGAATTTTTTGATTTCCTCTTTGATTTCGTCAGTGATCCACTGGTTGTTTACTAGCATATTGTTTAGCCTCCCTGTGTTTGTTTTTTACAGTTTTTTTCCCCTTGTAGTTGATTTCTAATCTCATAGTGTTGTGGTCGAAAAGATGCTTGATACGATTTCAATTTTTTTAAATTTACCGATCCTTGATTTGTGACCCAAGGTGTGATCTATTCCTGAGACGGAAGTGTATTCTGCTGCTTTCAGATGGGATGCTCTATAAATATCAATTAAGTCCATCTGATCTAATGTGGCATTTAAGGCCTGTGTTTTCTTATTGATTTTCTGTCTGGATGATCTGCCCACTGATGTAAGTGGGGTGTTAAAGCCCCTCTCTATTATTGTGTTACTGTAAGTTTCTCCTTTTATGGCTGTTAGCATTTGCCTTATATATTGAGGTGCTCCTATGTTGGGTGTGTAAATATTTATAATTGTTATATCTTCTTCTTGATTGATTCCTTGATCATTATGTAGTGTCCTTCCTTGTCTCTTGTAATAGTCTTTATTTTAAAGTCTATTTTGTCTGACAGGAGTATTGCTACTCCAGCTTTCTTTTTTTTTTTTTTTTTTATGCGTTACGCGGGCCTCTCACTGTTGTGGCCTCTCCCGTTGCGGAGGACAGGCTCCGGACGCGCAGGCCCAGCGGCCATGGCCCACGGGCCCAGCCGCTCCGCGGCACGTGGGATCCTCCCAGACCGGGGCACGGACCCGCGTCCCCTGCATCGGCAGGCGGACTCTCAACCACTGCGCCACCAGGGAAGCCCTCCAGCTTTCTTTTGATTTCCATTTGCATGGGATACATTTTTCTATCCCCTCACTTTCAGTCTGTATGTGTCCCTAGATCTGAAGTGGGTCTCTTGTAGACAGCATATATATGGGTCTTGTTTTTCTATCCATTTAGCCAGTCTATGTCTTTTGGTTGGAGCATTTAATTCATTTACATTTAAGGTAATTATTGATATGTATGTTCTTATTGCCGTTTTGTTATTTTGGGATTGTTTTCATAGGTCTTTTTTCTTCCCTTCCTCTTTTGTTCTTTTCTCTTGTGATTTGATGACTGTCTTTAATGTGTGTTTGGATTCCTGTTTCTTCTTTGTGTGTATATCTATTGTAGATTTTTGGTTTGCAGTTACCATGAGATTTTGATATAGCAGTCTATACAGTAAGTCCCCTACAACCTTCAAGTTGAGAACTTTCAAAGATGCAAACGTGAGTTCATGTCTCCAGTCATGTAAGTTAGTTCACATGTCCGTTGTACATTGTCACATGCATGCATCCTCTACAAGTAGTTGTGCTTTTGTGTATTTTATAGTCCTAAAGCATTTGTTGTAAAGCTGGTTTGGTGGTGCTGAATTTTCTTAGCTTTTGCTTGTCTGTAAAAGTTTTAATTTCTCTGTCGAATCTGAATGAGATCCTTGCTGGGTAGAGTAATCTTGGTTGTAGGCTCTTCCCTTTCATCACCTTAAATATATCATGCCACTCCCTTCTGGCCTGCAGAGTTTCTGTTGAAAAATCAGCTAATAGCCTTATGGGGATTCCCTTGTATGTTATTTGTTGCTTTTCCCTTGCTGCTTTCAATATTTTCTCCTTGTCTTTAATTTTTGTCAGTTAGATTAATAAGTGTCATGGTTGTTCCTCCTTTGGTTTATCCTTTATGGGACTCTCTGTGCTTCCTGGACTTGGGTGACTATTTCCTTTCCCATGATAGGAAGTTTTCAGCTATTATTTCATCAAATATTTTTTCAGACCCTTTCTGTCTTCTCCTTCTGGGACCCTTGTAATGGGAATGTTGGTGTGATTAATGTTGTCCCAGAGGTCTCTTAAGCTGTCCTCATTTCTTTTCATTCTCTTTTCTTTATTCTGTTCTGTGGCAGTGATTTCCACCATTCTGTCTTCCAGCTCACTTATCCATTCTTCTGCTTCATGTATTCTGCTATTGATTCCTTCTAGTGTATTTTTCATTTCAGTTATTGTATTGTTCATCTGCTTGTCCTTTAAATTTTCTAGGTCTTTGTTAAACAGTTCTTGTATCTTCTCAATCTGTTTCTCCATTTTTTTTTTTCTGAGATCTTGGATCATCTTTAACTATCATAACTCTGAGTTCTTTTTCACGTAGATTGCATATCTCTGCTTCACTTTGTTGTTCTTCTGGAGTTTTTAATCTTGTTCTTTTGTCTGCAGTATATTCCTCTGCCATCTCATTTTGTCTAACTTTCTGTGTTTGTGGTCCCATACGCTTCAGGATTATAGTTCCTCTTTCTTCTGGTGTCTGCTCCCTGGTGCGTGAGGCTAGTCTGAGTCTTGTGCAGGCTTCCTGGTGGAAGGGACTGGTGCCTGCCCACTGGTGGGTGGAGCTGGATCTTGTCCCTCTGGTGGGCAGGGCCATGTCAACGGATGTGCTGGCTGTGGGCTCAGGAAAGCTTTAAGCTGCCTGTCTGCTGATGGGTGGGGATGTTTTCCTGCCCTGTTGGTTGTCTGGCCTGTGGTGTCCCAGCCCTGGAACCTTTGGGCTGTTGGGTGGAGTTAGGTCTTGGTGTCAAATTGGTGGCCTCCAGGACAGCTCAATCCAGTGAGTACTCAGTAACTCCACCACCAGTGCTCTTGTCCCCGCAGTGAGCCACAGCCACCCCCAGCTCCCCACGAGACCTTCCAAGACCAGCAGGTAGGTCTGTCCCAGGCTCCTATGAAGTCACTGCTTTTTCCCCTGGGTCCCAGTGTACATGAGACCTTGTGTGCACCCTCCAAGAGTGGTGCTTCTGTTCCCCCAGTCCTGTGGAGTTCCTGCTATCAAGCCCTGCTGGTCTTCAAAGCCAAATGCTCTCGGGGCTCCTCCTCCCGATACCAGACCCCCAGATCAGGGAGCCTGATGTGGGGCTCGGAACTCTCACTCCTGTGAGAGAACTGCGATATAATTATTTTCCAGTTTGTGGGTCACCCACCTGGCAGGTAAGGGATTTGATTGTATTGTAAATGTACCCCTCCTCCCCTACCATCTCATTGTGACTTCTTTGTCTTTGGAAGAATATCTTTTTTGGTAGGTTCCAGTCCTTTCTTGTTGGTGGTGGTTCAGCAGTTAGTTTTGGTTTTGGTGTCTTCATGAGTAGAGGTGAGCTCAGGTCCTTCTACTCTACCATCTTGTCCCAAAATTGACCAGAATCTTTACTTCCTTCTTGCCAAAGATTTGAGTAGTAAATCATAGGTGTTCTAGTACATATTTAAATCATTCTTATTTGAGAGTCGAAGAGATGATTAGAAAGTGTTTTAGTGCTGCACTTATTAGAGCAATTCATAAACCCATGGTTATGGTTTGTCCCCACAAGGAGGGGCATATGGCATTGACAGGCATCTTAAGTGTCTTCTTGTACTGTTGACCCAACTGAAATGTTCATGAACCTCAGTTTTTACATTTAGAGTTATTTTTGCCCATATGAGAACATTAAGATTTACCAGGAGAATTCAAATACATGTTAGAGTAAGAAAATTAGTCCTTTGTGTGTGAAAACACTAAAGCTAAACTATGGTATTCCTTTGAACCTATAAACATTTTTTTTTTTTAGAGACATGATGAAATCATGCAAAACAACATTGATACACTTAAGGGTTTGGTTTGCTCGATTTGTACTTAGTACTCATTTCAACAAATGTTGCAGAGTTGAAGAATGTAAATTCAAATTGCATAGGCTTAAATTGGATAGCCAGGTCTAGTTTTGGAACAATGTTTCATTTTTATGCCAAAAGCATAGAATGCTTTTACTAACTGCTAGCAGTTTACTAACTGCTAGTATTTTAAGGTACAGAGAACAGTTCTGTGGATGGACAGAGGAAGAGACCCCTTACTCAGGCAGCTGGAAAATACATATATTAGCATACTGGGTTAAATAAAATGGATGAGAAGGTACTTACTACATGCCTGTCTCTTCACGGCTAATAAATTAGGAGCACGGCCATAGAATCCCAAACTTGAGACTTGGAGGACAGTTTGGCATTAAAACTAAAATTGTGTAACTACTGAAAAGAGCTAAAAGAATCGTATATATTATAAAAACTTTTTTCCAGGTCTGTGAAACAAAACTTAACTTGAACTGTAACTTCTATTTTGTCTATGTATCTTCATTACATATATAGGCATCTCCTGCTTAATGTTAGTAACCTGTGAAAATTAAAGTTTCTGTGTGAAAATGCTAAAAGAATTTATGATTCACTGCAGCCAAAATCCCCCAACCACTTTCCTAGAAATACAATTAAAACACAATAAAATGATGCTGGAATGTAACATGCTTAAAACACCTCTTCTTGATCATCAGTGAGATTTCCTTAGTGTGCAGTAGTCTTTTCTGTTGTGATTGCTTACTCACATGGATTCCTTCTCTACAATTTGACACTTGCTTAATCTTATTTGTGACTCCATATCACTAGGAGAAAACAAGAGCTAGTTGGCCATGGGAAACACTGTGGAAATGCATTCAGGACCAGCACAGGAGCTAGTGGCTGGTCATACTAAATATGATGTGCCGGGCTTCTCAGTGTTAGTGATGTCCCAGTGCACATCCACTTGGTCAATAGTGTTTGTGCTCTTCAAACATCTATGATTCCAACTATTATATTTGGAATATAACTCAAGACTGTGCCAACATCATTCAAAATGCTGTATTGAATTGTGGGGATATGAATCTTTACTATATAAACATTAGTTGAAAAATGTTGAGATAGGTACATTCTATGATGCTGGGGTATTGTTTTAGCTTTCTAGTGCTACTGCAACAAATTACCACAAACTTAAGTGGCTTCAAACAACATACATTTGTTATCTTACAGTGGTATAGGTTAGAGGTTGACACAAGCTTCACTAGACTAAAATCAAGGTGTCCACAGTGTTGCATTCTGGAGGCGCTAGGCAAGAATAACCACACCTTGCCTTTTCCAGCTGATTGAGATTATCCACATTTCTTGGCTCCTGCTGTCTCCCCTTTTCTCCCATTTTTTTTTTTTTTGTGGTACGCGGGCCTCTCACTGTTGTGGCCTCTCCCGTTGTGGAGCACAGGCTCTGGATGCGCAGGCTCAGCGGCCATGGCTCATGGGCCCAGCCACTCCACGGCATGTGGGATCTTCCTGGACCAGGGCACGAACTCGTGTCCCCTGCATCAGCAGGCAGACTCTCAACCACTGTGCCACCAGGGAAGCCCCCTTTTCTCCATCTTTAAAGCCACCAGTGGCAGGCAGTCTCATATCGCATCTGACTTCTTCTGTAGTCACACATCCCCCTGACTCTCTTCTCCTGCTGCTTTTCCTTCCACTCTTGCAGTTACAGGGGGCCCATCTGGATAATTTCTATTTTAAAGCCAGCTGATTACCAACCTTAATTCCCCTTTGATATATACGGTAACATTCACAGGCTCTAGAGATTAGGACATGGACATTTTATCTATCTATCTATCTGAAGTATAATTGATTTACAATGTTGTGCTAATTTCTGCTGTACAGCAAAGTGACTCAGTTATACACATATATACATTCTTTTTTATATTCTTTTCCATTATGGTTTATCCCAGGAGATTGGATATGGTTCCTTGTGCTATACAGTAGGACCTTGTTGTTTATCCATTCTAAATATAATCGTTCACATCTACTAACCGCAAACTCCCAGTCCATCTCCCTCCCTACCTCTTTCCCCCTTGGCAACCACAAGTCTGTTCTCTATGTCTGTGAGTCTGTTTCTGTTTTGTAGATAGGTTCATTTGTGCCATATTTTAGATTCCACATATAAGTGATGTGATATATGGTATTTGTCTTTCTCTTTCTGAATTCACTTAGTATGATAATCTCTAGTTAAACCCATGTTGCTGCAAATGGCATTATTTCATTCTTTATAGCTGAGTAGTATTCCATTGTATATATGTACTACATCTTTATCTATTCCTCTGTTGATAGACATTTAGGTTGTTTCCATGTCTTGGCTATTGTGAACAGTGCTGCTATGAACATAGGGGTGCATGTATCTTTTTGAATTATAGTTTTGTCTGGATGTATGCCCAGGACTGGGATTGCTAGATCATATGGTAATTTTATTTTTAGTTTTCTGAGGAAGCTCCATACTGTTTTCCATAGTGGCTGTACCAACTTACATTCCCACCAACAGTGTAGGAAAGTTCCCTTTTCTCCACACCCTCTCCAGCATTTGTTATTTGTAGACTTTTTAACGATGGCCATTCTGGCTGCTATGAGATGGTACCTCATTGTAGTTTTGATTTGCATTTCCCCAATAATTAGTGATGTTGAGCATCTTTTCAGGTGTCTACTGGCCACCTGTATGTCTTCTGTGGAGAAATGTCTGTTTAGGTCTTTTGCCCATTTTTCAGTTGGGTTGTTTGTTTTTTGTTATTGAATTGTATGAGCTGTTTGTATATTTTGGAGATTAAGCCCTTTTTGATATCATTTGCAAATATTTTCTCCCATTTCGTAGGTTGTCTTTTCATTTTGTTCATGGTTTCCTATGCTGTGCAAAAGCTTTTATGTTTGATTAGGTCCCGTTATTTTAGTTTTGTTTTTACTTCTGTTACCTTAAGAGACTGACCTAAGAAGGCGTTGGTATGATTTATGTTAGAGAATGTTTTGCCCATGTTCTCTTCTAGAAGTTTTCATGGTGTCATGTCTTATGTTTGTCTTTAAGCCATTTTGAGTTTATTTTTGTGCATGGTGTCAGGGTGTGTTCTAACTTCATTGATTTACATCCAGCTGTCCAACTTTCCCAGCACCACTTGCTGAAGAGACTGTCTTTTTCCCATTTTATATTCTTGCCTCCTCTCTTGAAGATAAATTGACTGTAGGTATGTGGGTTTATTTCTGGGCTCTCTATTCTTTTCCATTGATCCGTATGTCTGTTTTTGTACCAATATCACACTGTTTTGATTACTTTAGCTTTGTAGTATTGTCTGAAGTCAGGGAGGGTTATGCCCCCTGCTTTGTCTTTTTTTCCTCAGGATTGCTTTGGCAATTCTGGGTCTTTTATGGTTCCATATACATTTTTGGATTATTTGTTCTAGTCCTGTGAAAAATGTCATAGCTAATTTGATAGGGATCACATTAAATCTGTAGATTGCTTTGAATAGTATGGGCATTTTAACAATATTAATTCTTCCAGTTGAAGATTATGGGATATCTTTCCATTTCTTTGAATCCTCTTTAATTTCCTTTATTAATGTTTTGTAGTTCTCAGCATATAAGTCTTTCATATATACATATATATATGTATGTATATATATTGGGTGTGATTTTAAGATGTTGTTTTACATTCCTTTTCTGATAGTTCATTGTTAGTATAGAGAAATGCAACTGATTTCTGAATGTTAATCTTGTATCCCGCTACTTTGCTGAATTCATTTATCAGTTCTAGTAGTTTTTGTTTGGAGTCCTTAGGGTTTTCTATATATAGTATCATGTCATCTGCAAATAGTGTCCGTTTTACCTCTTTCCTTCCAATTTGGATACCTTTTATTTCTTTTTCTTGTCTGATTGCTGTGGCTAGAACTTCCAATACTATATTGAAGAGAAGATGTGAGAATGGGCATCCTTGCCTTGTTCCAGATTTTAGCGGGAAGGCTTTCAGCTTTTCACCATTGAGTATTGTGTTGGCTGTAGGTTTGTCATAAATAGCTTTTACTATGTTGAGATATGTTCCATCTCTACCCACTTTGGTAAGAGTATTTATCATGAATGGATATTGAATTTTATCAAATTCTTTTTCTCCATCTGTTGAGATGATCATGTGGTTTTTGACTTTTCTTTTGTTAATATGGTGTATTACATTGATTTTTGTATGTCAAACCATCCTTGTGAACTTGGGATGAATCCTACTTGGTTGTGGTGTATGATCTTTTTTTATGTGTTGTTGGATGTGGTTTGCTAATATTTTGTTGAATTTTTGTATTTATATTCATCAAAGATATTGGCCTGTAATTTTCATTTTTGGTGGTATCTTTGACTGGTTTTGGTATCAGGGTGATGGTTGCTTCATAGAATGTCTTTGGGAGTGTTCCCTTCTCTTAATCTTTTGAAAGAGTTTGAGAAGGATCAGTATAAGTTCTTCTTTGTATGTTTCGTAGAAGTCACCTGTTAAACCATCTGGTCCTGGGCTTTTATTTATAGGGATTTAAAAAAATCTATTTCTTCTTGATTCAATTTTGGTGAGCTGTATGTTTCTAGAAAGTTGTCCATTTCTTCTCGGTTGTCAAATTTCTTGCCATATAATTGTTCATAGTATTCTCTTATTTTTTTTGTATTGCTGCAGTATCAGTTGAGATTTCTCCTTTTTCGTTTCTTATTTTGTTTATTTGGGTTCTCTCTCTATTCTTCTTGGTGAGCCTGGCAAGAGGTTTTTCAGTTTTGTTTACCCTTTCAAAGAACTAGCTCTTGGTTTTATTGATTTTTTTCCTATTTTTAAAATTTCTATTTTATTTATTTCCTCTCTGATCTTTATTATTTCCTTCCTTCTGCTGACTTTAGTTTTACTTGTTCTTCTTTTTCTAATTCTTCTTTTTTGAATTTTATTTGATTTTTATACAGCACATTCTTATTAGTTATCTATTTTATACATATTAGTGTATATATATCAATCTTTTTCTAATTCTTTTAGGTGGTAGTTTATGTTGTCTATTTGAGATTTTTCTTCTTTTTGAGGTGGGCATGTATCACTATGAACTTTCCTCTAAGAACCACTTTGCTACATCCCATAGATTTTGTATTGTTGTGTTTTCACTGTCATGTGTCTCAAGGTATTTTTTAATTTCCTTTTTGATTTCCTAATTGACCCAGTGGTTTTTAGTAGCATGTTGTTTTGTCTTTATGTAATCATTTTTTTCTCATTTCTTTTCCTGTGGTTGACTTCTAGTTTCATGCTGTTGTGATCAGAGAAGATGCTTGACACACTTTCTATAATAACTTTGTTGAGGTTAGTTTTGTGCCCTAGTATATGGTCAATCCTAGAGAATGTTCCATGTGCACTTGAAAAGAATCTGTATTCTGGTTTTTTTGGATGTAATGCCCTGAAAATATCAATTAAGTCTAACTGTTCTATTGTATCATTCAGGATCTCTGTTGCCATATTGACTTTCTGTCTAGAAGATCTGTGCATTGACGTGAATGTGGTGTTAAAGGCTCCTACTATTATTGTATTCCCATCAATGTCCCCCTTTCTGTCTGTTAGTATTTGTTTTATGTATTTGGGTGCTCCTGTGTCAGGTGTATATATGTTGATGAGTGTAAAATCCTCTTCTTGTATTGATCCTTTTATCATTATATAGTGACCTTCTTTATCTTTCTTTAGGGCATTTCTTTTAAAGTCTATTTTGTCTGATATGAGTATTATGACTCCTGGTTTCTTGTCATTTCCATTTGCATGAAACGTCTTTTTGTATCCCCTCACTTTCGATCTATGTGTGTTCTATCCCCTAAGGTGGGTCTCTCATAGGCAGCATATTGTACGTTCTTGTGTTTTTATCCAGTCTGCCACTCTGTCTTTTTTTTATCCCCCAGATTTCTACATCTTTTTGTTTTTTACATCTTTATTGGCGTATAATTGCTTTACAATGGTGTGTTAGTTTCTGCTTAATAACAAAGTGAATCAGTTATACATATACATATGAACCATATCTCTTCCCTCTTGGTCTCCCTCCCTCCCACCCTCCATATCCCACCCCTCTAGGTGGTCACAAAGCACTGAGCAGATCTCCCTGTGCTATGCGGCTGCTTCCCACTAGCTATCTATTTTACGTTCGGTAGTGTATATATGTCCATGCCACTCTCTCACTTGGTCCCAGCTTACCCTTCCCCCTCCCCATATCCTCAAGTCCATTCTCTAGTAGGTCTGTGTCTTTATTCCCTTCTTGCCCCTATGTTCTCCATGACACTTCTTTTTTTCTTAAATTCCATATATATGTGTTAGCATACGGTATTTGTCTTCCTCTTTCTGACTTAATTCACTCTGTATGACAGACTCTAGGTCCATCCACCTCATTACAAATAGCTCAATTTCGTTTCTTTTTATGGCTGAGTAATATTCCATTGTATATATGTGCCACATCTTCTTTATCCATTCATCCGATGATGGACACTTAGGTTGTTTCCATCTCCTGGCTATTGTAAATAGAGCTGCAATGAACACTTTGGTACATGACTCTTTTTGAATTATGGTTTTCTCAGGGTATATGCCCAGTAGTGGGATTGCTGGGTCATATGGTAGTTCTATTCGTAGTTTTTTAAGGAACCTCCATACTGTTCTCCATAGTGGCTGTACCAATTCACATTCCCACCAGCAGTGCAAGAGTGTTCCCTTTTCTCCACACCCTCTCCAGCATTTATTGTTTCTAGAATTTTGGATGATGGCCATTCTGACTGGTGTGAGATGATATCTCATTGTAGTTTTGATTTGCATTTCTCTAATAATTAATGATGTTGAGCATTCTTTCATGTGTTTGTTGGCAGTCTGTATATCTTCTTTGGAGAAATGTCTATTTAGGTCTTCTGCCCATTTTTGGATTGGGTAGTTTGATTTTTTGTTATTGAGCTGCATGAGCTGCTTGTAAATTTTGGAGATTAATCCTTTGTCAGTTGCTTTATTTGCAAATATTTTCTCCCATTCTGAGGGTTGTCTTTTGGTCTTGTTTATGGCTTCCTTTGCTGTACAAAAGCTTTGAAGTTTCATTATGTCCCATTTGTTTATTTTTGTTTTTATTTCCATTTCTCTAGGAGGTGGGTCAAAAAGGATCTTGCTGTGATTTATGTCATAGAGTGTTCTGCCTATGTTTCCCTCTAACAGTTTGATAGTTTCTGGCCTTACATTTAGGTCTTTAATCCATTTTGAGCTTATTTTTGTGTGTGGTGTTAGGGAGTGATCTAATCTCATACTTTTACATGTAGCTGTCCAGTTTTCCCAGCACCATTTATTGAAGAGGCTGTCCTTTCTCCACTGTACATTCCTGCCTCCTTTATCAAAGATAAGGTGACCATATGTGCGTGGGTTTATCTCTGGGCTTTCTATCCTGTTCCATTGATCTATCTGTCTGTTTTTGTGCCAGGACCATACTGTCTTGATTACTGTAGCTTTTTAGCTACAAAGTCAGGGAGCCTGATTCCTACAGCTCCTTTTTTCGTTCTCAAGATTGCTTTGGCTATTTGGGGTCTTTTTATTTCCATACAAATTGTGAAATTTTTTGTTCTAGTTCTGTGAAAAATGCCAGTGGTAGCTGGATAGGGATTGCATTGAATCTGTAGATTGCTTTGGGTAGTAGAGTCATTTTCACAATGTTGATTCTTCCAGTCCAAGAACATGGTATATGTATTTGTATCATCTTTAATTTCTTTCATCAGTGTCTTATAATTTTCTGCATATAGGTCTTTTGTCTACTTAGGTAGGTTTACTCCTAGATATTTTATTCTTTTTGTTGCAGTGGTAAATAGGAGTGTTTTCTTGATTTCATTTTCAGATTTTTTCATCATTAGTGTATAGGAATGCCAGAGATTTCTGTGCATTAATTTTGTATCCTGCTACTTTACCAAATTCATTGATTAGGTCTAGTAGTTTTCTGGTAGCATCTTTAGGATTCTCTCTATATAGTATCATGTCATCTGCAAACAGTGACAGCTTTACTTTTTCAGTTTAGATTCCTTTTATTTCCTTTTTTTCTCTCATTGCTGTGGCTGAAACTTCCAAAACTATGTTGAATAAGAGTGGTGAGAGTAGGCAACCTTGTCTTGTTCCTGATCTTAGTGGAAATGCTTTCAGTATTTCACCATTGAGGACGATGTTGGCTGTGGGTTTGTCATATATGGCCTTTATTATGTTGAGGAAAGTTCCCTCTATGCCTACTTTCTGGAGGGTTTTTATCATGAATGGGTGTTGAATTTTGTCGAAAGCTTTCTCTGCATCTATTGAGATGATCACATGGATTTTCCTCCTTCAGTTTGTTAATATGGTGTATCACGTTGATTGATTTGCGTATATTGAAGAATCCTTGAATTCTTGGAATAAACCCCACTTGATCATGGTGTATGATCCTTTCAATGTGCTGTTGGATTCTGTTTGCTAGTATTTTGTTGAGGATTTTTGCATCTATGTTCATCAGTGATATTGGCCTGTAGTTTTCTTTCTTTGTGACTTCCTTGTCTGGTTTTGGTATCAGGGTGATGGTGGCCTCGTAGAATGAGTTTGGGAGTGTTCCTCCCTCTGCTATATTTTGGAAGTTTTTGAGAAGGATAGGTGTTAGCTCTTCTCTAAATATTTGATAGAATTCGCCTGTGAATCCATCTGGTCCTGAACTTTTGTTTGTTGGAAGATTTTTAATCACATTTTCAATTTTAGTGCTTGTGATTGGTCTGTTTCATATTTTCTATTTCTTCCTGATTCAGCATTGGCAGGTTGTGCATTTCTAAGAATTTGTCCATTTCTTCCAGGTTGTCCATTTTATTGGCATAGAGTTGCTTGTAGTAATCTCTCATGATCTTTTGTATTTCTGCAGTGTCAGTTGTTGCTTCTCCTTTTTCATTTCTAATTCTATTGATTTGAGTCTTCTCCCTTTTTTTCTTGATGAGTCTGGCTAATGATTTATCAATTTTGTTTATCTTCTCAAAGAACCAGCTTTGAGTTTTATTGATCTTTGCTATCGTTTCCTTCATTTCTTTTTCATTTATTTCTGATCTGATCTTTATGATTTCTCTCCTTCTGCTAACTTGGGGGTTTTTTGCTCTCCTTTCTCTATTGCTTTAGGTGCAAGGTTAGGTTGTTTATTCGAGATGTTTCCTGTTTCTTAAGGTAGGATTGTATTGCTATAAACTTCCCTCTTAGAAGTGCTTTTGCTATATCCCATAGGTTTTGGGTCATCGTGTCTCCATTGTCATTTGTTTCCAGGTATTTTTTGATTTCCTCTTTGATTTCTTCAGTGATCACTTCGTTATTAAGTAGTGTATTGTTTAGCCTCCATGTGTTTGTATTTTTTACAGATCTTTTCCTGTAGTTGATATCTAGTCTCATAGCATTGTGGTCGGAAAAGATACTTGATACAATTTCAATTTTCTTAAATTTACCAAGGCTTGATTTGTGACCCAAGGTATGATCTATCCTGGAGAATGTTCTATGAGCACTTGAGAAAAATGTGTATTCTGTTGTTTTTGGATGGAATGTCCTATAAATATTAATTAAGCCCATCTTGTTTAATGTATCATTTAAAGCTTGTGTTTCCTTATTTATTTTCATTTTGGATGATCTGTCCAGTGGTGAAAGTGGGGTGTTAAAGTCCCCTACTATGAGTGTGTTCCTGTTGATTTCCCCTTTTATGGCTGTTAGTATTTGGCTTATGTATTGAGGTGCTCCTATGTTGGGTGCATAAATATTTACCATTGTTATATCTTCTTCTTGGATTGATCCCTTGATCATTATGGAGTGTCCTTCTTTGTCTCTTCTAATAGTCTTTATTTTCAAGTCTATTTTGTCTGATATGAGAATTGCTACTCCAGCTTTCTTTTGGTTTCCATTTGCATGGAATATCTTTTTCCATCCCCTCATTTTCAGTCTGTATGTGTCTCTAGGTCTGAAGTGGGTCTCTTGAAGACAGCATATATATGGGTCTTGTTTTTGTATCCATTCAGCCAGTCTGTGTCTTTTGGTGGGAGCATTTAATCCATTTACATTTAAGGTAATTATCAATATGTATGTTCCTATTCCCATTTTCTAAATTGTTTTGGGTTTGTTATTGTAGGCCTTTTACTTCTCTTGTGTTTCTTGCCTGGAGAAGATCCTTTAGCATTTGTTGTAAAGCTGGTTTGGTGGTGCTGAACTCTCTCAGCTTTTGCTTGTCTGTACAGATTTTAATTTCTCCTTGAAATCTGAATGAGATCCTTGCTGGGTCGAGTAACCTTGGTTTCAGGTTTTTCTCCTTCATCACTTTAAATATGTCCTGCCAGTCCCTTCTGGCTTGCAGAGTTTCTGATGAAAGATCAGCTGTTAACCTTATGGGGATTCCCTTGTGTGTTATTTGTTGTTTTTCCCTTGCTGCTTTTAATATGTTTTCTTTGTATTTAATTTTTGATAGTTTGATTAATATGTGTCTTGGCTTGTTTCTCCTTGGATTTATCCTGTTTGGGACTCTCTGTGCTTCCTGGACTTGATTCACTATTTCCTTTCCCATATTAGGGAAGTTTTCAACTATAATCTTTTCAAATATTTTCTCAGTCCCTTTCTTTTTCTCTTCTTCTTTTGGAACCCTTGTAATTCTAATGTTGGTGTGTTTAATGTTGTCCCAGAGGTTTCTGAGACTGTCCTCAGTTCTCTTCTTTCTTTTTTCTTTATTATGCTCTGCAGTAGTTATTTCCACTATTTTATCTTCTAGGTCACTTATCTGTTCTTCTGCATCAGTTATTCTGCTATTGATCCCTTCTAGAGTATTTTTAATTTCATTTATTGTGTTGCTCATCGTTGTTTGTTTCATCTTTAGTTCTTCTAGGTCCTTGTTAAATATTTCTTGCATTTTCTCTATTCTATTTCCAAGATTTTGGATCATCTTTACTATCATTATTCTGAATTCTTTTTCATGTAGACTGCCTATTTCCTCTTCATTTGTTAGGTCTGGTGGGTTTTTATCTTGCTCCTTCATCTGCTGTGTGTTTTTCTTTCTTCTCATTTTGCTTATCTTACTGTATTTGGGGTCTCCTTTTTGCAGGCTGTAGGTTCGTAGTTCCGTTGTTTTTGGTGTCTGTCCCCAGTGGCTGTAGTTGGTTCAGTGGGTTGTGTAGGCTTCCTGGTGGGGGGGACTAGTGCCTGTGTTCTGGTGGATGAGGATGGATCTTGTCTTCCTGATGGGCAGGTCCATGTCTGGTGGTGTGTTTTGGGGTGTCTGTGGACTTCTTATGACTTTAGGCAGCTTCTCTGCTAATGGGTGGGGTTGTGTTCCTGTCTTGCTAGCTGTTTGGCATAGGGTGTCCAGCACTGTAGCTTGCTGGTCATTGAGCGAAGCTGGGTGTTGTTGTTGAGATGGAGATCTCTGGGAGATTTTCGCCATTTGATATTACGTGGAGCTGGGAGGTCTCTTGTGGACCAGTGTCCTGAAGTTGGCTCTCCCACCTCAGAGGCACAGCACTAACTCCTGGCTGCAGCACCAAGAACCTTTCATCCACACGGCTCAGAATAAAAGGGAGAAAAAGTAGAAAGAAAGAGGATAAAATAAAATAAAGGTAAATAAAATAAAGTTATTAAAATAAAAACATAATTATTAAGAAAAAAAATCTTTTTAAATAAAAAGAAAAAAGAACGGATAGAACCCTAGGACAAATGATGAAAACAGAGCTATACAGACAAAATCTCACACAGAAGCATACACATACACACTCACAAAAAGAGGAAAGGGGGAAAAATAATAAATCTTGCTCTCAAAGTCCACCTCCTCAATTTGGGATAATTCGTTGTCAGTTCATGTATTCCACAGATGCAGGGTACATCAAGTTGATTGTGGAGATTTAATCTGCTGCTCCTGAGGCTGCTGGGAGAGATTTCCCTTTCTCTTCTTTGTTCGCACAGCTCCTGGGTTTCAGCTTTGGATTTGGCCCCACCTCTGCGTGTAGGTCGCCGGAGGGCGTCTGTTCTTCGCTCAGACAGGACAGGGTTAAAGGAGCTGCTGATTCGGGGGCTCCGGCTCACTCAGGCCGGGGGGAGGGAGGGGTACGGAGTGGGGGCGAGCCTGTGGCAGCAGAGGCTGGCGTGATGTTGCACCAGCCTGAGGCGCGCCGTGCGTTCTCCCAGGGAAGTTGTCCCTGGATCATGGGACCCTGGCTGTGGCGGGCTGCACAGTCTCCCCAGAAGGGAGGTGTGGATAGTGACCTGTGCTTGCACACAGGCTTCTTGGTGGTGGCAGCAGCAGCCTTAGTGTCTCATGCATGTCTCTGGGGTCCGCGCTGTTTACTGCGGCTCACACCCGTCTCTGGAACTCCTTTAAGCAGCGCTCTTAATCCCCTCTCCTTGCGCACCAGGAAACAAAGAGGGAAGAAAAAGTCTCTTGCCTCTTTGGCAGGTCCAAACTTTTCCCCGGACTCCGTCCCGGCTAGCTGTGGTGCACTAACCCCTTCAGGCTGTGTTCATGCCACCAGTCCTCTCCCTGCAATCCGACCGAAGTCAGAGCCTCAGCTCCCAGCCCAGCCCGCCCCGGTGGGTGAGCAGACAAGACTCTCGGGCTGGTGAGTGCTGGTCGGCACCAATCCTCTGTGGGGGAATCTCTCTGCTTTCCCCTCCGCACCCCTGTTGCTGTGCTCTCCTCCGTGGCTCCGAAGCTCCCCACTTCTGCCACCCGCAGTCTCCGCCCGCGAAGGGGCTTCGAGTGTGTGGAAGCCTTTCCTCCTTCACGGCTCCCTCCCAGTGGTGCAGGTCCCATCCCTATTCTTTTGTCTCTGTTTATTCTTTTTTCTTTTGCCCTACCCAGGTACGTGGGGGAGTTTCTTGCCTTTTGGGAGGTCTGAGGTCTTCTGCCAGCATTCAGTGGGTGTTCTCTAGGAGTTGTTCCACGTGTAGTTGTATTTCCAATGTATCTGTGGGGAGGAAGGTGATCTCCGCGTCTTACTCTTCTGCCATCTTCCCCCCCTCCCCCACTCTGTTTTGATTGGAGCATTCAGTCCATTGACATTTAAGGTAATTATTAATACATCTGTATTTATTGCCATTTTAAACCTTGTTTTCCAGTCGATTCTATGTTTCTTCTTTGTTTCTTTTTCTTTTTATGGTTTGATGTTCCTTTTATGTTTGTGTCCTCTTCTTTTTGGCTTTTATGAATCTATTGTATGTTATTGATTTGTGGTTACCCTGTTTTTCAGGTATGTTGACTCCTTCCTATAACTGCTTGCTTTAGACTGATAGTTTTAGAATAGACATTGTAAGAAGAAAAAACAAAATCTACATTTTCTTATTCTCCTTCCCCACATTTTGTGATCTTGATGTCCTTTTTTACATATTCATGTTTATCCTTTTGCTGTTCCTTACGTTTATCATTGCTTTCACAAATAGGTTAGTTTTTCTTTTTGATCTGTAAACCGGCTTAAGTGATTTAATTTCCAATTGTGATTCCCTCTTTCCTATATCTTCTTGCTTCTTTTCTATTTAGGGAAGACATTTGAATATTTCTTTTAAGATAGGTTTAGTATTGCTGTATTCTTTTAGTTTTTGCTTATCTGAGAAATTCTTTTTTTTTTAATTTACTTTTATGGCTGCGTCAGGTCTTAGTTGTGGCATGCGGGATCTTTCGTTGTGGTGCACGGGTTCTTCATTGCAGTGCACAGGCTTCTCTCTGGTTGTGGCTTGCAGGTTTTCTCTTCTCTAGTTGTGCTGCGCAGGCTCCAGAGAGCGTGGGCTCTGTAGTTCGCGGCATGTGGGCTCTCTAGTTGAGAGGTGTGAACTCATTAGTTATGGTGTGCAGGATTAATTGCCCCGCAGCATGTGGGATCTTAGTTTCCCAACCAGGGATCGGAACTTTGACCCCTGCATTGGAAGGCAGATTCTTTATACCACCAGGGAAGTCCCTTCTCTCCTCCTAAGTGATAATCTTGCAGGGTAGAGTATTCTAGGTTGCAGATTTTTCCCTTTCAAGACTTTGAATATATTTTGCCACTCCCTTCTGGCCTGCAGCATTTCTGTAGAGAAATCAGCTGATAGCCCTATAGGGGGTTCCCTTGTAATTAGCTTCTTTTCTTGCTGCCTTTAGAATCCTCTCTTTAACTTCTTCCAGTTTTATTATAATATGTCTTGGTGTAGGACTGTTTGGGTTCATCTTGTTTGGGACCCTCTGTGCTTCCTGTATCTGGATATCTATTTCCTTCTTTAGGTTTGAGAAGTTTTCAGCCATAATTTCTTCAAATACATTTTTAATCCCCCTTTCTCTTTCTTCTCTTTCTGAAATCCCTATTTTGCGTAGACTGGCAAGCTTTGTATTTTTTTACATTATATTGGTCACATTTATTATATTATTCCATAGGTCTCTTATATTGCTTTCATCTTTTTTCATTTGGCTGTCTCCTGTTCTGATTGGGTAATTTCCATCACTGTATTCTATCTTGCAGATCACTTATTCTTTCTTCTGCATTATGTACAGTAAGTCCCCTGCATACAAATGAGTTCTGTTCCATGAGTGCATTCATTAAGTCTCATTTGTTCATAAGTCCAACAAAGTTAGCCTAGGTACCCAACTAACACAATCAGCTATATAGTACTCTACTATAATAGGTTTATAATACTTTTCAAATAATACATAATGATGTATTTACAACTAATACATAAAAAATAAACACAAAAATAAAACATTTTTAATCTTACAGTACAGTACCTTGAGAAGTACAGTAGTACAGTACAAGAGCTGGTGTACAGGGGCTGGTGTTGAGTGAACAGGCAAGAAGAGTTACTGACTGGAGGAGGGAGAGGAGGTGGGAGATGGTAGGATCATCAGCAATAGGAGATGGAGGGCAAGCTGCAATTTCACTCACGCCTGACGTTGATGGAATGCATGTTCACATCTTGGAAAGTTCGCAACTTGAAGGTTCGTATGTAGGGGACTTAATGTATTCATCCTGCTATTCATTGCCTTGAGCTCAGCTTCTGTCTTGGCAAATGAATTTTCTAATTTTCCTTGGCTCCACCTTAATTTCGAGTTCCTTTTTACAGTAATCTGCATTTCTGTTGATAGCCTTTCTTAATTCCTTCAGTATTTTCATTACCTCCTTTTTGAACTCGGTGTCTGTTAGACTGAAGAGGTCTGTTTCATTGTTTGTTCCTTCAGGGGAATTCTCTTGGTCTTTTAAGTGGGAGTGGTTCCTCTGCTTCTTCATTTTGCTTATACTATATTTCTTACTCTATGAGTTGAGAAGAAACAATTATCTACTGTAATCTTGGAGGTCTGTTTATAAGCGGGAGTGTTCCTGTGTGGGTTGTGTGCGTTTAATATTTTTTTGGTGTGAGAGCTGCTTTTAATTTGGGTGTTTTTTTTCCTTACCGTGTGCTTGCCATTATCCCCTTGACAGGGGGTGTGCGGGTGCGTGGCCCGTGCAAGCTCCTGGGAAGGCAGGGACAGTGGTTGGTGCCTGGTCATAGGGCTCTCGGTGGTAGAGGACATGGACATTTTAGATGTACCATTCCTCCTATGGCAGATACTAAAATCCGAAAGCCTGTCTTACAAGAAAATGTTAAATGGGGATATTTTCTGCTGAGTATGCCTATCCATAGTTTGTTTTTGAAAACTCAGATGCTCTTATTAAAAATGATTCTGAGGGATTTCCCCAGTGGTCCAGTGGTTGGGACTTCGCCTTTCAATGCAGGGGGTGCGTGTTTGATCCCTGGTCGGGGAGCTGGGATCCCACATTCCTCACGGCCAAAAAGCCAAAACATGGAACAGACGCAATATTGTAACAAATTCAATAGAGACTTCGAAAATGGTCCACATCAAAAAAGTCTTAAAAAAAAAAAGATTCTGAAATTCAGGTTAAATAAGACAACTGTATGACTGTGGATTTGTATTAAGTAAGGCTTGGAACAGTGAAAGCTATTCTTCCTATGTTATGCATCTGTATTCATTTGCTAAAAGCTGCCAAAGTACCACAGACTGGGTGGCTTAAATTTATTTTTAATTCTGGAGGCTAGAAGTTCAAGATCGAGGTATTATAGAATTTTCTTCTTAGGCCTCTCTCCTTGGCTTGTAGATGGCTGTCGGCCCCCTGTGCCTTCCCAGGATCTTCCTGTTTATGTCCTAATTTCATATAAGAGCACCAGTCCTATTAGATTAGGGCCCACCCTGGTGACCTTCTTCAACCTTAATTAGCTCATCTAAAAATACAGTCATAGTCTGAGGTACTGAGGGGACATGACTCAACATGAATTCCAGGGACACAATTCCACCCATAACAGTATCTAACAAATGTAATAATTAACCTGTAAAAGACTCTACATTCATAGAAGACCATTGATAGAGTGGGGTGGTCAGGAACAACTTGTGTGCACATGGTCATTGACATTACTCGGATGTAGAAATTTTCTAAAAAAATGGTGATTTATTTTGCTTTAACATACAATGGTAAATATATTGGGATCATCAAGTTTTAAAATTTGCTGGTCCTGCTTTACACATTATAACAGTAATGTAAGCTCATTAGTTCTTCCATTTGTAGGAAAGGGATCCAATGAACACCTACCAGCAGCTTGGCTAAAAATGGACATTAAAATCAGATACCACATTGTAAATATAAAGTACTTTTCTCCACCGCATTGTAAATATAAAGTACTTTTCTCCAAAAGTTTTGAAACAATCACTGCCTGCTCCACAGGACAATTTGGATTTTAAAAATGTTCCAGACCAGGAATAAGCATAACCCTGTGTAAGAATACTTATAATAGTTTAAACAATATTTTATCAAAGGCTTTTGCACTTGACATTTGAAAGAAACAGTAGCCAAGGAACTGCATAACCAAAAAATGAAAATTATATAAAATATTTCCACCACTATTTAAATGCCAGATTTAATCAAGCAATAGTAAAAAATATCAAAACAAAAAACATAATAATACAACCTTCTGTTTAAAATAATAGCACTGTTCTGCCTCTTTTCCACTGAATTTTACATATGAACAGACTATATATACTGTTTTTTCAGAGAAATGTCCATTTGGTCTGTCACACAAGTCAGGCTCACACTGAATCCTTTCGCTTCTGAGGATATACAATTCCATGATGTTTCCATATTTCCAACATTCTGGGTCAAGTGAAATGTCTGAAGTATAATACATTTCTCTTTCTCCTTTACACAGTGCAGAGTATACAGGCTTAGGTTATGTAGCTTCACTTTTACTCCAGGTCACTGTCTTTTTCTAAATTCAAGGCAGTATTCAATGGAGTGCAGTAGTTTGGCTTGTCGGAAGGTACAAAGCCGGGCAGACACACACACTTATAGGAACCTTCGGTGTTGATACACTTGGCATTCTTGCAGAGAGACATCCGGTTGTTCAACTCATCACATTCGTTGACATCTGCAATAAGCCAAACCACGCAGGTTAGCAAGCTTCAACATTGCTCCGGGAGGAAATGCAATCTACACCCTACCTGAGGCATCCGGCCTGAACACTGCCTGGCTGTTCTGTGCTCTCCCCCCAGTAAACTGCAGTCTTTCCCATTATTGTTTTTCAATTACATGCAAGAGAAATACTACTTTCTAGATCTTAAAAAGGTGATTATCCAGGAGGTTCTAGAATTTCTTTCCCTGTTTGTTATTTAACACAACAGGGACCATTTTGTCAGCTTGACTTTTTATAGTCAAACCTTAAGAAAGCTGGAACAACCATCCTACTTCTAAATTCCTCTCTGCACATGCCGAAGAACTGTTAGGTTGTCAAGAGAAATAAAGAGAGCCTCTGAGCAGCCTCTCTAAAGGTTTAAGTTACTTTCTTAGATTTCTTTCCACAGGAAAGAAAGGCTCTATGCACTTGAAACACCTTTAATAACCCAGGTTACCTTTTTTTTTAGACGTACCTCAGATTGAGACTAACAAAATTGAAGTGGGGAAACTACACGACGGAGCAAAACGGCCACAAGAATAGAGGAAAAAAATGCTACAAGTCAAGGGTCATTTAGCAAGGAGGCCAACGGGCTCAGGAACACAGCCTCAATCACACGGTAAGGATAAACATATTTTTACTGTTCTCTTAAAAGTAAGAGGGAAGGCAAAGTGAGAGTTATGAAAAGAACTTTCTCTAAAATGGAAGTTGTATTTTCTTTTTCATCTATATTCCCCTCTTGCTGGTGTCAGGTATTCAGGGAAAACATTTGCTGCAGAGTCAAAAGCTCAATTTAAAAGAGTCAAACTAATTACCCCAAACTTTCTGGCCTTTCCTCCACAGGTATGTACCATTTATATGAACTCTTAAATATCAACTTTTAAAAAATTTGTGGTAAAATATATGGAACATAAAATTGACCATTTTTTTAACCATTTTTGAGCGGAGAGTCCAGTGGCATTAAGTACCTTCACATTTTTGTGTAATCGTCACCACTGTCCATCTCTAGAGCTTTTCTCATCTTCCCAAACTGAAACTCTGCAAATCTTAAAGGTACTAGATTGTCTGAGGTCCAGCCAAAGGGCATTCAGGAAAAGGTTAATTTCCCAACAAATACATATGATTCTTACCAACACAGGTCATCTTGGCCATATCCAAGTGATACCCATCAAAGCAATCGCAGGTGTAACCTTCCTGCACCCTGACACAGCGCCCGTTTTCACAGCCGTTGAGGATGCCACATTCTTCAGCCTGTAACTCCTCAAAGCTATTTAAAAAACCTGGAAGGGAAAGGACAGGAGGCAAGTTACAAATTTTCAACCTCTTACACCGTTTTTGAAAATGACATGAGGTTAAGGTTATGGTTCATCATACATACGTATTTCCAATTCCTTAAAGATACCATTAAAATTTAAGTGTACACGATATTAAGCAAACTATTACCAACCTTGTGTAGGTTGTACAGATTAGCCCCACATCTTGAATTCTGATGTTCTACACTAAAATCACATAAAACGATAACAGCAAGTAGGGTATTTTTTTGCCCTTAATTATTAAAATTTTTTGTCTAAGATTTTAAATTTCCTGAGTTCTCAGTGGGGTAAATGTCAGAACATCTTTCAGGATAGAACCGATGGAACTCACTATGAGAGTAGACATTTGCTAAGATGCACAGGCATTGGAGGCAGTGCTCTTTCATGGGGAGTTCCCAGGAGTGGAGAAAAGCCAGGCTGGCCTTGCCATGTGAGGTCTGTTTGCTCTGGCTTTGGAATGAGCCTTACAAAAGGGCTCTTGGGGGATCAAAGGATAAAGGCAGTAAAAGGGACTCACAACATCCTGATAAACGAGAAATACGTCATATTTCTGTTTAGAAAACCAAAATTCTTTTAAAGAAACAAGGAAGCTCTTGTTTGGCTCTTTTTTTTTAAGATATCTTTAAACTGATTCAGAGCTAGAGTTTAGTAGTACAAAAACAATGTAGCCAGGCATCAAGAATATTTTCCTCTGTTTCTAGAAAGTTGTAAATATAAATCCACAGTGACCCAAACACACTGTTGATGTGGGGGGGGGGTCTCATCCTCTCCCCCACCTTCTGAAGGCACCATGTATTTGCTTTTTTTTTTTTTTATAAATTTGCTTTTGGATGTGTTGGGTCTTCATTGCTGTGCAAGGTTTTCTGTAGTTGCAGCGAGTGTGGGCTACTCTTCGTTGCAGTGTGTGGGCTTCTCATTGCAGTGGCTTCTCTCATTGCAGAGCACAGGCTCTAGCACAGGCTTCAGCAGTTGTGGCTCACGGGCTCTAGAGCACAGGCTCAGTCATTGTGGTGCACAGGCTTAGTTGCTCTGCAGCATGTGGGATCTTCCTGGACCAGGGCTCGAACCTGTGTCCCCTGCATTCGCAGGCAGATTCTTAACCACTGCACCACCAGGGAAGCCCCACGTATTAGCTTTTAAGGGGAAAAAAAAATCAACCTAGGGTCAGAAGTCTGTATCTGGCCTTTGAAGTAATTCTCAGGTCGAACTGCAGGGGGCAGCAAAATATCATTTCTCATGCAGGGCTGTAAGGTCTAACAATGATTTTAAAAATTAAGTAATACATCTAAAAAGGAAAAAAAATACGACTGGGCATCAAGACTGTCAGCAGATCCTGAAGCCAGTTTGAGAAATATTGACAAGAAAGTCAACCTATGGAAATATTTCAAAGTCCAGGTAACACAGCAAAGTCCATTTTAACTAGTAAAATTATGTTTATTATAGAAGTTAAAACATGAAATTAAAATTTGAAACTCCTACACACGCATTAATCAGACTCCCCAAAATACTTCTACAGGACTCTAAAACAACAGCAGTCAGCAAACGACAGCCCGTGCTCTAAAGTGAGCCTGCTACCTATTTTTATAAATGAAGTTTACTGGAACACAGCCTCACCTATTTGCTAATATCTGTCTGTGGCTGCTTTCCTGATTCCAGAGCACAGTTGAGTAGCTGCAAAAGAGACTATATAGCCTCCAAAGCCTACAAATTTTACTATCTGGCCAGTTATAGAAAAAGTTGATCTCTTCTCTAGAAAATTCCAGTTTTAGAAATACTGCTCTAACTAAAGGTGACACCAGTCATTAGCCCAACTTTCAGCAGAGAGGCACAAGATGATGAATAATAAAGGTGGTGTGATTCAGCCTCTCTTTTACTATCTTACCTCATACGATTTTATGTCTTCAGTAGGGCCAGAGAGCCTTTGATCCTGGTCTAGGAAGGAGGAGCTATTTCTCTGCAACTTGTAAGAAATTTAAAGGCCGTTACATAGTCAAAGCTGGGGGTCTTCGAACTGCATCTGCAACTTCCTATGTTGCTAAACAGGAAATTGACCTGATACCAACATGCTTATTTCTTAACATTTGTAGTGAATTTTAAAAGTTTTAAAGCAATGACAGCTTAAAAAAAAACTACATAAGCCAGAACATTTCAACATTAAAATTCCTGGCATCTGAACTATAGTGCATTAGAGGCTGTACACACAAGCCATGGGATCGTGTCAGAGTTACATGTAGATTTACCCTGGTATTTTGGATTTATGGGGCAGGCAAACTGTACTTTCTTGCAACTTTAATATTTCTTCTCCCTTTTTTTTTAAAGTAAATGTTTACTGACCTATAAATATATACACAGAAGTGTAGAAATCATAAGTGCACAGGCTTATAGCTGTCAATGTATTTAAGCACATTTCTTGAAGTAGTGCATGATTATTTGTGGTTGATTAAAAGAAAACCTAAGGCAGGGGTCCCCAACCCCTGGGCTACGGACCAGTACTGGTCCATGGCCTGTTAGGAACTGGGCCGCACAGCAGGAGGTGAGCAGTGGGCAAGTGAGTGAAGCTTCATCTGCTGCTCCCCATTGCTCGCATTACTGCCTGAGCTCCACCTCCTGTTAGCATTATGGTGAGTTGTATAATTATTTCATTATTATTTCATTATATATTACAATGTAATAATAAAGTGCACAATGAATGTAATGAGCTTGAATCATCCTGCAACCCCCACCCCCCCATGTGTGGAAAAATTGTCTTCCACAAAACCAGTCCCTGGTGCCAAAAAGGTTGGGGACCGCTGATCTAAGGTGTTAGGATGGGGGTGGCTGGGAAAAGGGAACCAGGGGTCCTTCTGGATGCTGGCAATGCTCTAGATCCACTCAGGTCTAGAAGACCCAACCCAGCCGATTTAATAGAATGCTGTTTTCATGTAAATTTTAAAGCAGTTTTAATTTGGCTGGAGGATCAATATACTGCATACTTTAAAAAACAAAAGGAGGGAAGGGAAAGAGGAAAACACTCTTTGGCTCAGAACTGAAGTAGCTCCAGAGGCAGCCACAAAGTTTGTGTTGCTCCTCAGGACCCAGGTCACAGCTAGTTTGCTTTGTGCACAGGTGAAAGGTCCCAAAGAAAGAACAGCATTGCTGTATTTTATAATTTCAGCAGTGTCTCCAAAGTCCTAACCCCAACTACCTGGTCTGCAGGGATTCTGTCTTGAAAATCTGGAGCAGCTTCACTTGCTGCAATGAGGCACCCTCTGCAGGATGTGGAACAGGTACCTGGACTCCACTGCTCTAGTCCCATTCTTGAAGGCAGACAACCCATTACCTACTGATATTTCAATTTGTACCATCCCATTTTTCAGACTTCACATAATTAGTCTGTATTTGAAAGCTCTGATCTCTCCCACAGACATATTCAGCTTGTGTGGCTTCCTTATCCAGGACACTCTGGTTGTACATTTAGGCATTTACTTTCTAAATGGGAACAGGATTCACACATACACGCTCCACCTCCCATTTGAAAAGTCTGCTCACAAATCCAGGAAAAGCGTCACACATCATTTCTTACTTAATAAACCCCCTCACAAGTGACATCATTTCTTACTCAATAAACCCCCTCACAAGTGAATTCTAAAGATTAATCTCTGACCAGGAGAGCAATCATTTTATCTCCCATTCTAAGAGAATGGACTTGAGGACATGGGGAGGGGGAAGGATAAGCTGGGATGAAGCAAGAGAGAGGCATTGACATATATACACTACCAAATGTAAGTAGATAGCTAGTGGGAAGCAGCTGCATAGCACAGGATGATCAGCTCGGTGCTTTGTGACCACCTAGAGGGGTGGGATAGGGAGGGTGGGAGGGAGACGCAAGAGGGAAGAGATATGGGGGATATATGTATACGTATAGCTGATTCACTTTCTTATACAGCAGAAACTAACGACATTGTAAAGCAACTACAATAAAGATGTTTAAAAAAAAAGATCAACTCAGTACAGTTAATATTTACCATTTCCTTGTATGAAAAAAGACTACAATATAATAACCAAGCTATCAAGAAAACTGACCCTTAAATTAGGCCACCATTTCATGGGTAAAAAAATGATTTTGTCATGGAAATTGTAAGATTTTTCTTTAAAGAAAATAAACGTCCCAAAGCAATCTACAGATTCAATGCAATCCCTATCAAATTACCAATGGCATTTTTTTACAGAACTAGAACAAAAAATCTTAAAATTTGTATGGAGACACAAAAGACCCCGAATAGCCAAAGCAGTCTTGAGGGAAAAAAGCAGAGCTGGAGGAATCAGACTCCCTGACTTTGGACTATACTACACGGCTACAGTAATCAAGACAATATGGTGGTACTGGCTCAAAAACAAACATAGATCAATGGAACAAGATAGAAAGCCCAGAGGTAAACCCACGCACCTATGGTCAGCTAATCTATGACAAAGGAGGCAAGGATATACAAGACAGTCTCTTCAATAAGTGGTGCTGGGAAAACTGGACAGCTACATGTAAAAGAATGAAATTAGAACACTCCCAACACCACACACAAAAATAAACTCAAAATGGATTCGCGACCTAAATGTAAGACCAGATGCTATAAAACTCTTAGAGGAAAACATAGGAAGAACATTCTTTAACATAAATCACAGCAAGGTATTTTTTGATCCACTTCCTAGAGTAATGGAAATAAAAACAAAAATAAACAAATGGGACCTAATGAAACTTCAAAGCTTTTACACAGCAAAGGAAACCATAAGACAAAAAGACAACCCTCAGAATGGGAGAAAATATCTGCAAACGAAGCAACGGACAAAGGATTAATCTCCAAAATATATAAACAGCTAATGCAGCTCAATATTAAACAACCCAATCCAAAAATGGGCAGAAGACTTAAATAGACATTTCTCCAAAGAAGATATACAGACTGCGAACAAACATATGAAAGAATGCTCAACATCACTAATCATTAGAGAAATGCAAATCAAAACTACAATGAGATATCATCTCACACCAGTCAGAATGGCCATCATCAAAATATCTAGAAACAATAAATGCTGGAGAGGGTGTGGAGAAAAGGGAACCCTCTTGCACTGTTGGTGGGAATGTAAATTGGTACAGCCACTATGGAGAACAGTATGGAGGTTCCTTGAAAAACTAAAAATAGAATTACCATATGATCCAGCAATCCCACTACTCGGCATATACCCAGAGAAAACCATAATTCAAAAAGACACATGCACCCCAATGTTCACTGCAGCACTATTTACAATAGCCAGGTCATGGAAGCAACCTAAATGCCCACCGACAGACAAACGGATAAAGAAAATGTGGTACATATATACAATGGAATATTACTCAGCTATAAAAAGGAACGAAATTGGGTCATTTGTTGAGACGTGGATGGATCTAGAGACTGTCATACAGAGTGAAGTAAGTCAGAAAGAGAAAAATATTGTATATTAACGCATATATTTGGAACATAGAAAAATGGTACAGATGAACTGGTTTGCAGGGCAGAAACAGAGACACAGATGTAGAGAACAAATGTATGGACACCAAGGGGGGAAAGCGGTGGGGGTGGTGGTGTGATGCATGGGAGATTGGGATTGACATGTATACACTGATGTGTGTAAAATTGATGACTAATAAGAACCTGCTGTATAAAAAAATAAATAGGGCCTCCCTGGTGGCACAGTGGGTGGGAATCTGCCTGCCAATGCAGGGGACACGGGTTCGATCACTGGCCCATGGAAGATTCCCACATGCCGCGGAGCAACTAAGCCCATGTTCCACAACTACTGAGCCTGCACTCTAGAGCCCGTGCTCTGCAGCAGGAGAGGCCACGAGAATGAGAAGCCCGTGCACCAGTCGCTGCAACTAGAGAAAGCCTGTGCACAGAACAAAGACCCAACACAGCCAAAAATAAAAACAAATAAATAAATTTATAAAAGTAAATAAAATTCAAAAAAAAAATAAATAAAAGAAAATAAACGTAATAGCATTCCCACCAGTGAGACTCATAATCTGATCTGGTGGTTCTCAAACTTGAGTGTATGTAAGGCTTACTCAGAGGGCTGGTAAAGCCGATTGGTGGGTCTCACCCCAGTATCTGATTCAGCAGGTCTACAGCATAGCTCGCAAATTTGCATTTCTTACAAGCTTTCAGGGACTACATTTTGAGAACCACTGACTAAACTTCAGAACCACAATTTAGTTCCAAAGTAACTAAAAATGTTGCTTACGGTCCTGAATGAAGTAGGGATCAGCTTCGGGAGCGTACTGTTCACTGAAGTCGACCAAGGCATCCTGTCCATATGGCTGCCGGCGTCCCGTGACAGGGATGTTACACAGCTGGGCATAGTCATCTAAGAAGGAAATGACAATGAACGTGACACACCGTCGCTGTTTGCTCACACCTGGATGCACCCAGTCACCGCGTGCCCCATCTCCCACACACACCCCTGATCCTGAAACATCTCAATATTCTTTATGGGTGCTCTATTCATCCACATACAATTCATGCTGTACAGCATAATTAAGATTCTGAATAGCAGACCCAACACAGTAGCTGAACAGTTGGTAGAATGTGTCCCAGGAGAGTAAAGGACTGAGAAAATGAGCCATCGGAGACTGCTTCAAGCCTTTTGGAAGAACGGCTTTATCTGAACCCATCAGGTGTTTTCATCAAAACATTTAAAGCGTATAAAGTAGTCATTCATACAGAGATACACTTTTCCACTCAATAGAGAGAGAAAAAAAAAATGCATCTCTGGTGATCCAAAAACGAGACACAACCAAATGAAGATGCAACTAAATACCATTTGAATTTAGTACCTACTATTATACTTCTCTACTCAAGACCTGGTCCCTTATGAATAACATTATAGCAGTGATGATGATGATCTCATCATAACAGTAATAGTGACATAATGGTACTAGTAATAATAGCTAAGAGTTGTATAACGTTTGCTCTGTGCCAGATACTGTTTTAAGCACTTAATACACATTAATTCACTAAACTCTTTACACCACCCTATGAAAAGCTACTATTATCTCCATTTTACCAATGGGAAATAGAAGCATGGAGTGGCTAAATGACAACTGGTATGAGGCAGCGCCATACTTGAACTCAGTCATGCAGCTGAAGGGTGTACACTTAACATGCTTCCTCTCCTACATCTACCTTGCTCCTTTGTAATTCTTGTCTCTGGCTCTTCTGCACCTCAGCTAAATTCATCTGCAGTTACCACTTCTTGAGGCCACGTTCCCATTCCCACGGCCATCTGACTTAACTCCCCCTTTAGTCCTCCTCACAGGACCCACCTATAGCACATGGGATCTTGGTTCTCCACATGTTCAGCGATGATTGTGCTTTCAGTGCATTTCACGGCCTCAGGCTCTTACCCGTACTTTGGAGCAGAGTTATTTAGAAGGTCTAGAGAGGAAAGCTTTAGAAGAGATATCTTCATGCTCCAAACGCACATTTTATAGAAAATATACTGCCCGAGGATTCATCTAGCAGTTGGTGAAAATTCTGGGGCTACCTAGACTTCAACATCTCTGCCGGAACTGGGAGCTGCAGGTCAGCCGGCCCCAGGACTGGCTGGACACTCAGGGCAGCCACACTTGTCTGGACCACAGATTGAAGGAGTTTTCCTCTATTTTAGTTCCTTCTGTAACAAAACTAAAGAAAAGCACTGAGGCAAGTGTGTGAACTCTCAAGGCTTTCTTCCATCACCCTCCTCTTAAAGGAGTCAAAGGTGTGTGTGAGGTATGTGTGTGTGCGCGCATGTATGTACGTGCACACACCCGCACATTCTCCCCTAAAGTGCAGAACGGGAGCGTAAAAGCAGAAAAGACCCTGAACCCCTAGACAGGGTAGGATCATGGTTGCCCCTTCCTAAAATTCTTCTTGTGGGAAGCATTCCAGGAATGGCGCACACCCCCATCCCAGCCATCCCCGAGCACTTCCTCACGAAACCATTTCATGAGAAATATTAATTTCATTAAGGAAGTAGCTAAACCTGGAGAAAGACCGTTGACTCACAAAAATAAAGCTTCAAACAAAGAGAACACAAATGGTTGTCAGTTCTGCTTCAGGTCTGAAAGAGAAGAATTAAGGATTTCCCTGCAAAGGCAAGATCGCAAAAATGTTTACAAGTTTCACACACTGAGGTCATTTTCTCTCATGACTTTTTATATATATTTGTTGTACATCTGAAAGGGAGACAACATTTTGTATCCAGGCAACAGTTGTGATCAAGAGTGGATATTAAAAAAAATTAATTCATGCTCTTATTTTGCAAACCTAAGTCCAGAGATGGCTGAGCAGTATATGCTCCTCTTCAGCATCTCGCTCTCAAGTCCCGGGCCCGTGGCTTTTCCCCTAGACCACGCCTCTTCCACCAGGAAATGACCTGGTCTCCACCCTCCAAGCTCTCACCGTCTAACATCACAAAAGGAAGGGATCAAATGGGAGGGGAGTGGAGGAGGAATGGACTTCTGTTCCTGTGTGATGTTTAGGAACAGCTTCCTAGAAAAGGAACACTTGACCTGAAACTAAGTAGATGAGAAGGATTTACTTAATAGAAGATACTTGGGATTCTAAAAAGAGTTTACCCAAAGGCATCACAGAAGCAAACTGTAAGCTGTGTTTGGGGACTACCAAGTAGTTACTAAGAAAGGCTCTGGACGTGACCCAGGCCGTAAAGGGAAGCAGAGGAGAGTAATGGGCGGGGGACCCTCTGCGGTTTGCTGCATCTTCCTTCCCCTCCCTTCATCCCTGGACATGCATTTTTCTCAAGTTTCTAGAGCTTACTGTCCTTTGCTGCTTCACTTTATCTAATACGTTACCAATCCAAACGTCAAGATTTTTGGTCAGTTATCAAAACATCATTTCTATATTGAATGTACTCTCTTTTGTATTTGAAGATGTGCTACGGTCCCATCAACACCAAGACATGCATTTTGAGTTATTTTTCAGGGAGCATGATGGGTCTATCCTAATCCATCCATGCTGCCTCTCCCATTGCACACATCTGCTCTCATTCTTGGCCAGGGTCAAGGGTGAATGAGCACGGGGTAATGAAAAGAACATGGGCTTCGGAGGCAGAAGCCGGGGCTCAAGTCCTGACTGTACCACTTACTTTCCAGCTTAGCAACTGTGGGCAAGCCTCAGTTTTCACATCTGTCACATGGGGATAATTCCTGTTTGCCTCTCTGTTACTGGTGTATTAAAAAATGAGATGATGTTATGGAACTGTTCATAAATTTTGAAGCACCAAGGAAATGGAGGTTACAATTTTTTTTAAGGTAAAATCACTCATGTCCCTGCTGAACACCTGGAAATAAATGAGGATTTGCAAAGACGGTATCAGAATGATTGATATAACATAGTGTTAGCAAAACTTTAAACGTAGTTGTCAATGGGCAAAGACCTGTACAATAAATTAAGAGCAATGAAAGCACAGTCTCCAGATGTTTTTAGATATTGTTTCAAGATTTGAAATTTTTAAATAGATGGAGGAAAACTCCAACTCAGTAAACAGAGAAAGATGTCTTCATCTCAAAAATTATTGACTGCCTGGGCAAATTTAATCACTTGATCAGACAGTGATAAGGTATCAGCAACAACACATTATAACACCAGATCAACGAAACTCAAAATACAGGGGGAAAAACTGATGTTCAGCAGTTGTTAGTATATGCTCGACCCCTTTAGAAACGCCTTGAGTAGCCAGTAGGTTTCTCATCATCTTTTAAGGCAACAACTGGAATATCGTGGAGTTTTCTAGTGAATCCTGGGTAAGGCGTCTCCTCCAGGATCTGGACACATGCACCTTTCTAACATGTGCTGGATCTCTGAGCATCCCAAGCCACACCAGAGCTCACTGAGCTTGGCGGCGCTTGGCCTTGGTTATCCCTAGGGCTGGGTCACGGCTATAGTCCAGCTGGGGAGGCAGTGAGTTGTGGCTGGCTGAGGCTGTGGAGCTGGGAATAGCAGATCCCTGAACTGTTGCCACAGCTCCTGATGGCGGCCCATGAGAATCTCGTGGCTGCCACTTCATCCAGCTCAACATGTCGAGATGAACACATTTTTTGTCCCTAGAGTTTTTTTTCCTTCTGCAAGACACTCCTTACTTAAGCAAGTTGACAACAATTAAGCACCTAGTTGTCTGGGGCTTGGTGCAAAGGAAGAGCTCTGCTTAGCAGGGCTTGTACTTTGTGAGGCAAATGCCATTTCTGGGACAAAATGTGTCCGTCCAGGATCTAGCCAAATATGAATGTGAAATGAATAGGAAGTAGAAATATTCACACCTCAAAGTCCCCCCATTCATTGCACTCCTCACCTCTGCAGGCACAAATGCTAAGCTCTTGATCAAAGCTATGAAAGCCACACATGGGATGGTGTGGGCTGCCATCACTTACGTGGTCTAAACAAGATCCAGGCCATGGATTACGCTCAGTTCCCTGGCATGGCAGATTCACATGACAGATGGTACTGCTTTGATTTTAATACTAAATTGAAAAAAAAGTTTAAAAATTGCCCCCCTGGAGCCAAGGGGTCTGGGGCCCCCGCTGTCAGCAGCAATAGAAAGCACATTATCATATCCTGGCAGGAAATCTCCTTCCTTATGACAGACACATCTGTAGGGCTGGTCTGGACAGTCACACATCACAATGCCAGTCAGGCATGTGAGGAAACTGGGAGGTGAAGTCTGACTGAGGCAGATTAAATTCAGCTGCTTTTAGAAATGATGAAGAGGCTGCGTTTTGTTCTCCACACATCAGGGATGAAAAGCTAATGCTCTAAAGTTTGAAGTGCATGATTTTCCAAAAAAGGAGAAGGACCAATTCATATGCATAAGGAAAAATGGGTCATATTTTACTGAAACTTCTAGATCAGGTGTTTTTCCTACAGGCCTCCACATGTACTATTAATTGATGATGGTGTTTGGAAAACATACACACCAGGAAATGGAGGACGGAGACAGGGAGAACGGAACGAATATTTACCTGAGCGCATGCTGAGCCAGTAGTATAATTGACACTTTTCTTTGAAATTAGCGAAAGCTATGGAATTAGAAAAATGTTGACCATTTACAGAACATACCATCCAGTACTGATGACAGAAGAAGGAACGTAAGAGAGAGGATTCTACTGCTGATGCCACACCCTGTGGAACTGGACATGTGTTTAGGTGTCTGCCTGCTTATGCTTATTCTCAGAGAGTACACTCTTATCCACAGTGCCTGGTGAGCAGGCAGTAAACCTGCTTTCCTGATGTTAAAACTTGCTGAGTTGTGAGAGAAAATTAGGTATCTGAAAAAGCAGCAGTCCCCAACCTTTGTGGCACCAGGGACAGGTTTCGTGGAAGACAATTTTTCCACGGACTGGGGGGAGGTTCAGGTGGTGATGCGAGCGACGGGGAGCGGCAGATGAAGCTTCGCTCGCTCATCCGCCGCTCGCCTCCTGCTGTGCGGCCCGGTACCAGTCCGCGGCCTGGGGGTTGGGGACCCCTGCTAAAAAGAGAAGCACCCAGAGTCAAAAGCCCGGGGTTCTAGTCCTACTGCTTCCATCATCGGATGAATGGATAAAGAAGATGTGGCACATATATACCGTGGAATATTACTCAGCCATAAAAAGAAAGGAAATTGAGTTATTTGTAGTGAGGTGGATGGACCTAGAGTCTGTCATACAGAGTGAAGTAAGTGAGAAAGAGAAAAACAAACACCATATGCTAATACATATATATGGAATCTAAAAAAGAAAAAATGGTCATGGAGAACCTAGGGGCAAGATGGGAATAAAGACACAGACCTACTAGAGAATGGACTTGAGGATACAGGGAGGGGGAAGGGTAAGCTGGGAGGAAGTGAGAGAGTGGTACGGACATATATACACTACCAAACGTAAAATAGATAGCTAGTGGGAAGCAGCCACATAGCACGGGGAGATCAGCTCAGTGCTTTGTGACCACCTAGAGGGGTGGGATAGGGAGGGGTGGGGAGACACAGGAGGGAAGAGATACAGGGACATACGTATATGTATAACTGCTTCACTTTGTTATAAAGCAGAAACTAACACACCACTGTAAAGCAATTATACTCCAATAAAGGTGTAAAAATAAAAATAAAAATAAAAAGAGAAGCACCCAGAGTCAAAAGCCCGGGGTTCTAGTCCTACTGCTTCCTACCCTTCGGACTAGATACCTTCCTTTGAGCTGTGTCTGTTGAACAGGATTATGGTACTGTGCCTTAGCAGCATTACAGGCAGTGCATTGCTCCATTCAGTGATCGACTCACTCATCCAACCAGAGGCTGAGAATATTACAGGCAGTGTGGAGTTTGGGAGAGAGAGAGAGGAAGGATAAAATGACAGTACACTGACATGTGCAATAGTGCTTGAAGAAGAGGTAATGCCTAGAGTCAGCCAGGAAGAGCTGGGGAAGCCTTCACTTTGGAGATGAGCATCTACAGGAAGGGGGTCAGCCAGGTGAAGCAGAGGAGGGAAGGTAACTCAGAGTCATAGGCATATATAATAGATAAGAAAGTCTTAGGGAAATGAAAGGACCACATAAACGCTGCCTACTACCGATCCCTGCTAAAGAACAATCGAAAAAAGGAAAGTTAGCGAACATGCACTATTAAGCTCCTGTGTGCTAGGCACTGTGTACCTTTGCACACACTTTTCCCCTTAAATCTCAGAATCCTATGAAATAACTGTAATTAGCTCCTTTCGTTTCTGATAAGGAAGCCAAGGTTTATAGCATAACTGTCCTAGCTTAGTTGAAGGATTGACTCTGTTGGTCTATCTGCAAAACCATGCTCTTTCAATTCCACAGCTGCCCTTCTGAAACCCTTAGAAGAAAATTATTAAGTACATTCCCTAGACTGTAAGCATCAGGTAAGTACTCAGTTCAGCAATAAGCATTTCTGACTAAAATTCCAGGGAGAGTAATAACCGTGAATGCTGGTGAGCTCAGCCCCACCAGGGTCAGCTTTATCATTAGCAGGATTTATATTTATTGAATTTGCTCAATTTATTAGGTGGAAGAGATCAAATTGCTTAATGTTCAATTAAATTGTACTTGTCGAGGAGAGGGAAGTAATGAAGTCTAGTCTCGGCAGGGTTTACATTCTGTGGGACGCCTGTAAATGTTAATGCTCTAAGGAAACTCACAGGCTGTAGGCCAATCAAGTTCCCTCACCTCCAACCTTCACCTAATGCTGCCCCTTCCAAGTTCAGTCACTCCCAGCATTTTCCATCACGCTGCTGTTTATGTAGCCAGACTATAACCGGAGAGAGAGATTTGTTGGGTGTGAATGCCAAAACAATGGAGGTTCCATTTAGAAATCCATTTCTAAAACCTGGATTCAAAATTTATAGACTTGTAACAGCATTAAATTATGCCACACATAAAAACCTTAAAATAATGATTGATAACATGAATTTCTCAGGAAGGACTGCATGAAAGGTCTCCCCCATTTCTAAGTAAACAGGGCTTTAGAAATAAAACATTAAGTCTTGCATTCAGGCAATCTCAGAGGAAATTAGGAATGAAGTAACTTCTAATATTCGATAAGAGACAAGACTGGACAATGCAATGAACAGGCAAATAGGAGGAAAGTTCAACATGTTAATTTTCTAAGCTGACCTACTTCATATTTTTCCAACTGGAAGGACAGATAAACTGTTTCATTTCCTGCTTTCCTGCTCATTAAGTACTACTCTGAAGTGACAATCTGAGAAGTCAACAATTAGGTAAAATAGATATTATATGGAAGGAATACATTTTGTTTTTTCTATTATGTTTTTTGCATTAATCAAGTAAGAATTATTTTAAAATTTGAGCCACACATGTGCTTAAGATTAAAGAGAATGTTGTACAACATACGGAACATACACTAAATGCCACTGAATTATTCACTATAAAATGCTTAACTTTGTCATGTGAATTTAACCCCAATTAAAAAACAAGTCAAGAGAAACAAAAAAATGTATTCTTTAAAGTCTGGTATTCATCTAACCTTTCTACTTTTAATTGGTAAAATGAGAAAACAAGACTAGTTGATCTCTAAGGTCCTTTCTAGCTTACATATTCTACAATTCTAAGCAGACATTTTTACTATTAGGCTGCAAAATATTGGGAAGACAATCTGTCACTGAAACTTGTGGGCTATAATATGAGATAATCACCGCCAGATGGCGCTATTGTCTTCAGGTGATGCTCACACGGGTGTTCCCAGACGACTGACAATGGTGGAATTGAATGCACTGTAAGTAATCACGGACAGTCTAACCTCATTCATTTTCCTGCTGAGGAAACGGAGGTCCAGAGAAATTTAATGATATTTCAAAGGTCAAGTCAGGTTAAATTTTCAAAATATTGTTTTCTTTTAATAAAACTAAATTATTAAAATCTAAGGGTAAAAATAATTGTATCTTAAGTTTTGAAGCTGTTCAAAACTCTCGATGAATATTCAGAAGTATAGACCTCAAGTTTATTAAATAAAGATGTACTACTGGATCATCATTTGAAAAGCAAGTTCTAGGTAATTAATGCAATATTAAAGTACTGCTAAACATAATTAATAGATTATTCATAAATATGTATCCCATTTAATTATAGGAAATAAGCTAAAGCTGCAAAGCAAAACTGAACTGTTTTAAGATCTGTAACTCTGTTTTATGATTTGCTCATTTATTGCTATTTATCTTAACCTGAAGTAACTCCCTTCTTACCTTCCCCTCCGGATCTATTCAGAATCAGATACAGTCCTAGTAACTCCTCCCTCTGGCAATGACTTATTTGGCTACCTTGGTAGGCACTGAAAGATTATGATGTGAATGGTAACTTCTAGGGTTGAACAGTGCACAACCAACACAACTGTTCATAACAGCTCTGCTTGCCACTGAGACTTGAAGCTCAGAAGGAAGCATAAAAGAAGGCCTTGTTGTGCCTGGAAGCCTTCCAATGAGCTAATCTTTTGTAATTTGCTTCTTAAGACACTGGCTACTGATGTTGAGCAAAATAATTATCGTGCTAGTTTCTGCTCCTTGCAGATTTATGCCAACACGCTTCCTAAGCACTTCCTAGATGCATTCCTCACAGTCATAAGAGGTACAATCTGTCTGCTGCATGAAGGGAGAGGAGATAAAATTTCCCTCACCCTTCCTCTGCCAGGCATGCCTGCTCTAGCCATGAGGTCAGCATATAAAAGACATGGGCAGCCAGTGGCTTTTTTCCAGCCATAGTTGTCTTACAAAGTCAATTAGGAAAAGGTCAAAATAAATACAACATTATTTGATTTCAAAACCTCAAACACAGAACAGGGCTTTAAGCAATCACATACAGTGATATTTTTCATAGTCCCACTCAGCACAGTTCATTTTCTTAGAGTACATTTCAACTATCAATGAAGAGAAAAAAATCCTATCAGCAAAATTTCTTTAAAATACATGAAAGTAAAATTTCCACTAAAAAGAAAATCAACAACAAAAAGGCATTTCTAGAAAACTGAATGCCTAGTCATAATGTCTGATTTCAAGGTAGAAAGTTTAAACTGCTAAAAATTTGATTGCTTGTTAGTGAAAAATAAAAGTGCTGCTTTTTGTGATCTGATGGTTCATTTTACAGCATATCTTAATTTCTCTACTTTGGCTTTACATTAGAAAGATTCTAATAGATAGGCATGATTATAATAATAATGCAAGTTATTCTCCAGTCAGAATATTTTCAATAACAGAGCATGGCCAAATACCTTCTTAGCACTTCAATGTAGTATAGCTATTAAGAAAATAAGCCTTGAATAAAATTGATACCCCAACCCCCCGAATAGCCAAAGCAATCTTGAGAAAGAAAAAGAGTTGGAGGAATCAGGCTCCCTGACTTCAGACTATACTATAAAGCTACAGTAATCAAGACAGTATGGTACTGGCACAAAAACAGAAAGATAGATTAATGGAACAGGATAGAAAACCCAGAGATAAACCCATGCACATATGGTCACCTTATCTTTGATAAAGGAGGCAGGAATGTACAGTGGAGAAAGGACAGCCTCTTCAATAAGTGGTGCTGGGAAAACTGGACAGGTACATGTAAAAGTATGAGATTAGATCACTCCCTAACACCATACACAAAAATCAGCTCAAAATGGATTAAAGACCTAAATGTAAGGCCAGAAACTATCAAACTCTTAGAGGAAAACATAGGCAGAACACTCTATGACATAAATCACAGCAAGATCCTTTTTGACCCACCTCCTAGAAAATGGAAATAAAAACAAAAATAAACAAATGGGACCTAACGAAACTTCAAAGCTTTTGCGTAGCAAAGGAAACCATAAACAAGATGAAAAGACAACCCTCAGAATGGGAGAAAATATTTGCAAACGAAGCAACTGACAAAGGATTAATCTCCAAAATTTATAAGCAGCTCATGCAGCTCAATAATAAAAAAACAAACAACCCAATCCAAAAATGGGCAGAAGACCTAAATAGACATTTCTCCAAAGAAGATATACAGACTGCCAACAAACACATGAAAGAATGCTCAACAGCATTAATTATTAGAGAAATGCAAATCAAAACTATAATGAGATATCATCTCCCACCAGTCAGAATGGCCATCATCAAAAAATCTAGAAGCAATAAATGCTGGAGAGGGTGTGGAGAAAAGGGAACCCTCTTGCACTGCTGGTGGGAATGTAAACTGATATAGCCACTATGGAGAACAGTATGGAGGTTCCTTAAAAAACTACAAATAGAACTACCATATGACCCAGCAATCCCACTACTGGGCATATACCCTGAGAAAACCAAAATTCAAAAAGAGTCATGTACCAAAATGTTCACTGCCGCTCTATTTACAATAGCCCGGAGATGGAAACAACCTAAGTGTCCACTGACAGATGAATGGATAAAGAAGATGTGGCCCATATATACAATGGAATATTACTCAGCCATAAAAAGAAACGAAATTGAGCTATTTGTAATGAGGTGGATAGACCTAGAGTCTGTCATACAGAGTGAATTAAGTCAGAAAGAGAAAGACAAATACCGTATGCTAACACATATATATGGAATTTAAGAAAAAAAAATGTCATGAAGAACCTAGGAGTAAGACAGGAATAAAGACACAGACCTACTAGAGAATGGACTTGAGGATATGGGGAGGGGGAAGGGTAGGCTGTAACAAAGCGAGAGAGTGACATGGACATATATACACTACCAAACGTAAGGTAGATAGCTAGTGGGAAGCAGCCGCATAGCACCGGGAGATCAGCTCGGTGCTTTGTGACCGCCTGGAGGGGTGGGATAGGGAGGGTGGGAGGGAGGGAGAGACAAGAGGGAAGAGATATGGGAACATATGTGTATGTATAACTGATTCACTTTGTTATAAAGCAGAAACTAACACACCATTGTAAAGCAATTATACTCCAATAAAGATGTAATTAAAAAAACTTATTTCCAACAGCAACAAAAGTAAAAATAAAATTGATACCCCAAAGTCCAAATCGTACCCAAACTAAAATTTCAGAAGTGTTCTTATCACCAACTTTCCATCAAATTCCCCTCACATTTAGCTGTTCTATAATAGTTGTTGAGGCCACTGAGACAGCTTCAACCAGCGTGCTGGTCCTTCCCAGCTGGCATCCCAAACCCTCGCTGACTCACACCAACTCCAGGGAATTGGGTTTGGGAACTGCAGCCCAGTTCCAGGACACTCCTCCCAAGTTCTGTCACCAACAGCTTAGCAGGAAATGGAGTAAGTTTTCCCCTTTATGAGAGTTTTTTAAATTTTCCTTTTTAGCTTTCCTTACCCTGAGACAAATCATGTTTCCTAATATGACTGCAATATGATCATAACCTGAACATGGCTTACTTGCCCATTGCTTTCTCTTCCTTTAAAGCACCTGCCCCAAACAATGTTGTTTTAAGAATCCACATTTGGCTTCATTTCTAGTGTTCTTCCTCTCACGCAGTCCCTCTTTTTGTGCCTGGCCTTTGTATCATTCATTCCTGTTTATTCACTCCCTTCCACAAGTCCAATATCTCTTTCCTGGTTTTCCCTGACCTGCCATAAAAGCCCTGTCCAGCCGGGGGTCCTGATTGAGTGTTCAGGATCCCACCTCCTCCCTGCCCTTTTCCAGTGTATATCTGGGGAAGGAGAAGAACGACATTTCACTCCCAACTGAAAATAAAGACCTTTGCTTACGTGTGTGTTTGTACAGGATGGTAGTGGGAGCTGGAGAAGCTCTACAAATATTTTCTTTAACTGGTTCTCAACCTTTTTTTCAATCCCAGTTGTGATGGCTAATATCATGTGTCAACTAGGTTAGGCCACGGAGTGCCCAGATGAAGTTGGTCAAACATTATTTTGGGCGTTTCTGGATGGGGTTAACATTTACATTGATGGATCTGAGTAAATCAAATTACCCTCCATAATGTGAGTGGGCCTCCTTCAATGGGTTGATGGCTTGATTACAACAGAAAGACTGGCCCTCCTATGAGAAAGAGAATTCCACTGCCCACTGCCCAACTGCCTTTGGACTTCAGACTTCATCTACAAAACTGGCTCTTTCTGGCTGACGGCTTTTGACCTGGAACCTCGGCTTTCTTTGGGCCTCCACAACATCAGGCCACCCTAGAGATTTTGAATTTACCAGCTTCTATAATCACATGAGCCAATTCCTTAAAATGAATCAGTGACTCAATCGAACCCTGAATATTGCCCCAAACCTTCTTTACTGGGTCAGGGGAAGTTTGTCATTTGTGTGGTAGAGAATTTCAATTAAGGTGAGCACATACCTTTAGCAGAAGGTACCTGATTCTTGAGGGGAGTTATGTGTAGTTAGAGAAAAGCTTTTATTAATTTTATCTGCCCTATTATTCCCTTGAGAGTCACTGCAATGGAAGGTATTGCTTATAAAAACAGTACACATTAGGAACACGTGGGGTCCCCTGTTAACATGGAAACAATAGAATGTGCTCTGCATGTCACACATGGCTACTTAGACTCACACTGTGCGTATACACATCCCATGTCCTGGTCTTAATTCTCTAATAACTGGCAATCACACTCATGAATTTTTCTACCCAGTAACCTTAGCTGGCCTAAGATGATAATTCTGCTACACAGATAATGACATACATTAAGTTTAGAATATTAATACTTTACTGTGAAAGTTTTAGAGTAAGGGTTTTTTTTGTTGTTGTTATTTAATATGTCTATAATGTTTAAGAGAACCATATACTAGATAATCTGATGGGCCTTGTGATTTCAATTTGAAATATCTAGGATTTTATATTACATGAGAATTCACAGAACTCTATTAGGTCAGTAAGTATTTAGATTCATTAGGGAATTCAATTTGTTGCATTTTAAGTTTGATTTATTAGATTGATAAGAGCTGCTTAAATACCTAAGAAGAAAATGCTTATTAGGATTGGAGGCTGCCCTTTCAGGTATATAAAATGCATGAGATAAAATCAAATACATAAAATTTATAAATCAGAGGCCAAAGTGTTAGAGACTTAATTAACAGAGTTTTGATATAGAAATAACTCTCAAGGAAAGTTTAATCTGTTCCTTGAGCTATATAAACATTAATCACAAAATAAAACTTGATCTTATTTTATATAAAAATATTGGACTTATAAACAGAAGGACAAAATGTTTACGTTGAACTTAAATTCTTAGGTAAGTCCAGGTTTTAACATTGATAAATTGGATACACTGAATGTTCATTTAAAACCCAACCCTGAATGGTCTTTTCCAGGCACAAGGCCTCTCTCAGACGTTATATAATAACTCACACTGGTAGCCTGGGAGCCTCGAGGGGCACAGAAGCAGCAGGTTCTCTCAGCGGCTGCAGAGATTATCTGGCTCTGCATTAGTCCCCAAACTCTCACCTGCCCCTCATCGTCTTTGACTCTTGCTTACTTTCAAAGAGGCTTCTAGCACTGTATAGTGAGGTAACGATGGGGAATAATCATTAGCTCAACTCATATCCTGGAACAAGATTTGATCTATGATCATCGCTAACACCTACGAAGCATTTACTGTATGCCAAGCATCTAACATGTGTTAGCACATTTTTAACCCTCAGACAATCCTTAGGAAGATGTTGCTACTACCATTTTACAAGTGAGGAAACTAACGTAATGATCACATTTAATACCAAGGCTCTATGTGCATAATTCACTACTAAATTTTATTTTGCAATAAGCCTTTTATAGTGAGAAAAAAAGTACTTTCACCCTTTCCGGAAAAGTAAGGGGTAGCCTTCTAAATAAATACAAAGAATCTTTTCAATAAGAAACAATATAAATTGTTATATTCTCCTTACTTGTCCTTCCATATGGTATCCAATTCAGTCTAGTTCCATGGATACCAAGAATTCTGTCCCAAAGAACTGGACCACTTACCTCTGAGAGTATTCTCTCTGCATGTACAGTGTACACATACGGTGGCCACGCAATTTAGGAGGCCTTTTATGTCTTTCCAGTTTGGTTTACATTCTCCACTATAGCTTATTAATAGCTGCACTTGCTTTGATCATAATAATCAGGATCTATGATCACAATGATAAATGCTTTCATACTTAAAGAGTATTAATTACCATAACCTCAAAAGAGTTCTCAACTTCGCATATAGGAAACTGAAGCAACTCGCCCAGTGCAATTGACAGAAGCAGCGCCAAAAGCAGAACGAGATCCCTGGACTGCCCAAACCAAAGGCGGTGACCACTCACTGTGCTTCACATGTAGGATGTTCCAGAGTTATTATTAACATTCTTTGGAAACATAGTTCTTGGAAAAGCCTTTAAACTGTGACTGCTGAAAGGCCTTTTGCAACCACTGCCCAACTACAATATTTTTTCAAGTTTAGTCCATGAGTCAAATCCCTGTCTTCCTTCACACCTCCAAGGGTATTATGAAATTTCTTACACTCAGATCTTCGGGAACATGTAAGAGCCATGCACAGACAGGAAAGAAATCACTAGCTTAACTGTTCAAAGACAGATTCCAGATTCTTTCACTCTTGCAAAACCATATGAAAAGACGGGGTAGATAAGTTACTAGGAAGTATTAAAAAAAATAGTGTGTCACGGGAGATGATGAATTTATTACATATCTGTACATCTGAATGAGCAACGTTGAGGAATGAACTTCTAATTTAGCGGTACAACATAATTTTATATCATGTCAGTTCTACAGAATTTTACATTTCCTGTAAATACAGACCGTACGTCTGCTCCAAAATTTATTGCCTAGATGTTGCCTTGTAGGTGGTTCAAGTAAAAAAATGAAATGAAGGAATACGTAGATAATTTAACTGAAACTGAAGACAGGCAAACTATAAGTAATTTAGACTGCATTTCAGACACGGTTCTTACTAACTGTACCTTGCATATAATAGTTTACTAAATATGTTGTTATTTGACTTTTTAAAAAATAAGAATTAGACATAAATCTATATTATGATCTATAGGATTCTTTACTGACAGAATTGATTTCAAATTTTTCTTATGCTGTAATGATTATATTTTTCTTCCTGGCACTCAAGTACAAGGATAATCTCTATTCCCACAACCAGAGTTTTCTTATCAAATCTATCTATATATCTATATTTTTGAATTGCTCTGTCAGCAAAACTGAGAGGACTGATGCCTCCACATTTTGATCAACAGCAGTGTTTCACAAAAAATTTTAAGTATTTGCCAATTTCTTTTGTGGCACTTCAGTTTCCTCGGAGATTTTTTTTTTTTAACCCCACTGTGACCTTTCTATGCCTGACCTGCACCTAGTACTTCAGAGGTTAAAACACCTGTGGTGCAGTACACTGTATCAACCAAGAGGTGGCAATCTCTCAACGCACTAAGTCTCCCCTCAAAATTTCTTCTACGTTTTAGATCAAGACTTTATCAATTCTTTATGTTCAGTTTGTTCACAATAAGTCTAATTATTTTAATAATTTACTTAACAGAAGTCTAATTATTTTAGCAAGATAACCACAGACACTGGGATCCCTGGGTACTTTAGATTCCAGTGTTCAAATGTGTCTAATTTTCTTTCATTTGCAGGTCAATAGGTTTTTATTTCCACGAGATAATAGCACCCTACATATCTTGTAACCCATAGGTACATTTTTCCAGAAAATTTTGAGTTTATACTTTTAAGAGTAGCAATAAATAAAAACATTAAAAGTTCATTTTATCTATGTGCTAGGCATCACCAACAGTTTAATTCACTGAGGATTACTGACTTGCTTTAATCCATTAATTCATCAAGTATGTATTGTTATCTATTACGGCCACCGTGTGCTCGACTCTGATACAGAGTCTAAGTTGGCTAAGCTTACTGACTGGCTCTAAGGCTGTAGAGTTTCTCTCTAAGCACACAACGCATGAGGAAATTGAAAAAAAATCTCATCTTTAACTTTTCACTTTGTTACTTTTATATTCTAAGTGATACTATTTATCTAAGATGTGCTTTGAGACCTTGGGGAGATAGGGACTGGGGTAACACTAAAGTGGTTGATAGCACGGATGCCGAGATTTGAATCTGCCACTTCCTGGTATCTGACCACGGATGGTAATCTTGTGTGTCTCAGTTCCTCTCCCCCCAAAAGGAGGTAATTATATACTTACCTCATAGGATGGCTTGGAGAATTAAATATCTTAATTGATGGTAAGCCTCTTGAACGGTGCCTGGCATTGTGTTATACACATGTCAGCTACCATCATTTGTTACTCAGGTGGAGACCCAGAAAAACCAAGCTACATAAAACTCGTATTCAATAAACTCCAGATTTGAGGGTTCATGACTTCCTTCTAGCACAGCACTGAAAATTTCCAGAAAGATCAAACAATGACCACCCTTTCTCATTCAAAATATGGACACAGTGCTTTGTCTTTCCTGACTTGGTTTTTCGAATAGCTTTTTCTCTCAGAGGCTGGCCATGATATCATGATAAAGAACCCAAATTTGATGGTCCTCCCAAAGCAGTTCAGCCACTCCCCCAAACCAAGGGAAAAAAAAAATTTTTAAGAACAGGCAGGATTAGAGGGTATTGAGAGGGGCAGGAGAAGAAGAGGACGCTGGGGCAGGAATAAGAGAAACTCCAGGGCTTCCCTGGTGGCGCAGTGGTTAAGAGTCCGCCTGCCGATGCAGGGAACACGGGTTCGTGCCCCGGTCGGGGAAGATCCCACATGCCGCGGAGCGGCTGGGCCCGTGAGCCATGGCCGCTGAGCCTGCGCGTCCGGAGCCTGTGCTCCGCAACGGGAGAGGCCACAGCAGTGAGAGGCCCACGTACCACACACACACACACACACACACACACACACACACACACACAAAGAGAAACTCCAGAGGCTGAGGAGGGGGAGGATGTCAGGACACGACCACTTCAGCAAACTCACTGCCGGGCCGCCCTCAACCATCTGAAACCTCCTAATGCCTGGTGTCTGGCCTCCCAGACTTTAGCTGAGGATTGAAATGGGAGCCCCAAGCAGCTCCAGAAATGTACTGCATGGTACAACTAGGCAATTCTTCTCATGTAAAGTTACCCTGACACAATCCATCAGCCTCCACTCACTCACCCTGCATGTGGTACCAGTCTGCACCTGGTACCAATCTGCAAGTTGCCATCTAACTTCAGAGAACACTATTTCAGGAGCCACTCCTACCTCCTCCAACTACCAGTATTCTCAGACGCAGTTGCTGCCTTAGTGAGAATTAGTGCCCATAACCTATTGGACCAGAAGTGTGAAAGCCTGTTTGGGAGCCAAAGCTTTACTTTACACTGAACTTTAATGCTCAAAGCTGATGACAAGCACTGCGATTTATTACTTAAATTCCTCCAGCACTGTTTCCATCAGTAACTAATTGTTCCCCAAAGCAGTGCTGCACTCCTCGGGAAACTGGAAGGTTCAGTGCCTGACAGGCTGGAATTCATCCAGTGCTTTTATTAACAAATAGACAATATGGTCCTTTCTCAACTATCATGTATTCCTGAAGAGCAACATTTAAAAGGCTCAATGGCAGAATGAGCAAATCAGTTTTAAAGTTCACACGTTCTCTGCTTCCTCTACGAAAAATTAATAACGGCATTAAAGTCGGTTTTAACAAAATCTGGCTGAATGCTGCTACGTGTCTCTAGAACCTTGCTAGTGTGGTCTGAAGACCAGCAGCAGCATTGCATTGGGACTTAAGAATGCAGAATCCTGCCCACCCACCTCCACCTAGAAACCAGTATCTTTTATTTTTTTTAATAACATCACCAGGTAATTAACAGGCCCATTAATGTTTATGAAGCAGTGGTCTAGAAGAGAAAGTTTTATATGAGGACAATTATTTCTGCATTTGTCTATCCTTAATTTCTTAATTCATGTTCAGATGCTATTAAGTAAGTGTGTTTTTCATAAGAACCTTAGATTTCAGTTACATTTGAAAATGCATTTGATCTGACTCACCCGGCAGTAGTAGCATTAGGTGCTACAACCTTCTAAATGCTTACTACGTGTCAAGCGCTATGCTAAGTGTTCATGTATTAACTGATTCTTACAACAACCCTGTGAGGCAGGTGATATTAGTTTCTTGCGAGGAAACTAAGGCACAGAGAGACAGAGGAACAAGGCTGTGTAGATAGAAAGTTGCCAAACCAGGATTCCCACCCAGGCAACCTGGCTCCAGAGTCCATATGCTAACCCCTCTGCTCTGGGTCTTCTTGCTTGCTATACTCGGGCAGAAACATGCTCAACGGGAGACGGTTTGGCGTAGATATGACCAGAACATCAGGTACCAATCAAGGAAAGGCCAGCTAATCACAGGGCCTCTGGAAAAACTGCCTAACTTTGCCGTGGGCTTCTCCCTGGATTCAGGGTAGAGTATCCCTAAGTCTAGTTCAAGGCCCATAATTTCAGGAGTATAAAAGAAATACTCCTTCGGGGATGTCTAACTACTTCCTATACTCCAACAGAAACAGAATAGTGTTTTTCAATATGTGTTTCCTGGAACCCTGGGGTCTTTCACAGATACCTCGAGAGGCTAACTAGTTGTTCTCCCTACCGGTAGCTCCAGCATCTTTGATGTTAATGAATTTATATATATTGGAAGTTAAAATAATAATTCAGTTGACAAAAGACTACCTTTTTCTAAAAAAAGAAAAGACTGAAAATCACTGATTTTTGAGGATTTGGCTGACTGTAGACTAGTGATTCTTTTTGGAAAATTCCAGTACTGTGCATATATAAGCTAGAAAGAGTGCAGTAAAGATACTAAGCTTTTTTTTTTTTAATTTGGCACGTGGTACCACTATTTCCTCGTACCCCATACTTTCCTAAAAAATTAGACAGTATATACTTGTTCACATGGATTTGTTTGGATTTACATTTAAAATTTTGTTTTGTAAAGCCTCAGTTAAAAATAATTGATGCAATATTCTAAAATTCATTTCTAACACCAAAATAACTTGAATATTCCTTTAAAAACTTAGATTTGATTTGCAAAGGCAACTAGCTCATCAGATTTTCATTCAGTAAATACTTAATATCACAGCATCAGGACAGGGACAGAACAAAACGAAAATATATGCAGAACCTTTCAGAAAGAAGTTTCCAAAAAGCCAAATGTTGGGGTTGTGGACAGAATATGCACAACGCTCCTACAAATCAGCAAGAAAAAGACACACAAAGTCCAACCAAAGAAATGGGCAAAGGATATAATTCACTGACAAAGGAATACAAATCATCTATAAACAAGGAAAAGATGCTCCAATTCCCTAGAAATAGGGAGACGCATATAAGATACCCTTCTTACCCATATGATAACAATTTTAAAGGCTGAGAAGATCTAGTGGTAAAAGGGTATGAGGAAAAGGTATTTCAAACACTGTCAATGTGAGTGTAAATCTGTCCTGTATTTTTTGGAGAGTAATATAGTATAGTATTTTCCTTTGTAGGAATTTTCTTATCAAGACACTTCCACAGCTATATATAAGATACATATGTGAAGGTTCACTGCAGCATTGTTTATAATAGGAAAATCAAGACTGGGGAAGGGCAGGGGTTGGGGGAGACAGACAGCCCAAATGTCCAGTGCTGGAGGTGATTAAATAAACCATGGTACAGGCATACCTTGTTCTACTGTGCTTCGCTTTACTGTGTGTTTTTTTAATTTTTTTTAACAAATTGAAGGCTTGTGGCCGCCTTGCATCAAGCAAGTCTATTGCACCATATTTCCAACCACATTCGCTCACTGCCTGTCTGTGTCACATTTTGGAAATTCTCATAATATTTCAAACTTTACCACTATTACTATATTTGTTATGGTATTAGTGATCTTTGATGTTACTATTGTAATTGTTGTAGGGTGCCACAAACCCCACCTATATGAGACAGTAAACTTAACTGTTGAAACAAAGGATTTAGAATATTACATAAAACTAATTGAGAAAGCAGTAGCAGGGGTTGAGAGGACTGACTTGAATTCTGAAGGAAGTTCTACTCTAGGGAAAATGCTATTAAACAGCATTACATACCACAGAGAAATCGTTTGTCAAGGCAGAATCAACTGAGGTGCAAACTTCACTGTTGGCTGTTTTAAGAAATTACCACAGTCACCCCCATCCCCAGCAATCACCTCCCTGATCAGTCAGCAGCTACCAACAGCGAGGCAAGACCCTCCACCAACAAAAAGATGACTTGCTGAAACCTCAGGTGATGGTTAGCATTTTTTAGCAATACAGTATTTTTTACTGTCATGTATATTTTTTTAGACATAATGCTATTGCACACTTAACAGACATAAACATTGTACAGTGTAAGTTTAACTTTTATATGCCCTGGGAAACCAAAAAATTTGGGTGACCTGCTTTATTGCAATATTCACTTTATTGTGGTGGTCTGGAACTGAACCCATAATATCTCCAAGGTATGCCTGTACATCCATAAAAGAGTCTGTGCAGCCATTTAAAAGTTACCATCTTTCACCAGTTCTAAGATACCCTAGATTTCAAAATACATCCTGATATAACAGACACTAAAATGTGAAAAAATTGCTTGTGGCCATTAATAGATGTCATCAATTGTAAGATACCCCCAATTTCAGAGATGCTAACGAGTAAATCAAAAAACGTGTGTCTCAGATCGATGATATGGATTTCAGCTTTAAATATTCTCTTAAATATAAATTTATAATAACTAATATAGATTAAAAATATAACAATAATTAATGTATAGAAAAAAGACTTGGATAATTAAAACCGACTGTTAAGAGTGAACATCTTCAGAGGTACAAGCTATTAGGTATAAAATAAGTTATAAGGATATATTGTACAATATGGGGAATATAGCCAATATTTCACAATAACTATAAATGGAGTATAATGTTGAAAAATTGTGAATAATTACATTGTACACCTGTAACATATGGTACATCAACACTGTACTTCAATTAAAGAAAAAGAGTGAACACCTTCAAGGAGTGGAGTTCAGCTGTGATGGGGTAGATGGAGGGAGACATAACCTCTTTGATTACTTCTTTAGAAGAATGATATATTTTTTAAAAAAATTAAACAATATAGCACAGGGAGATCAGCTCAGTGCTTTGTGACCACCTGGAGGGGTGGGATAGGGAGGGTGGGAGGGAGGGAGACACAAGAGGGAAGAGATATGGGAACATATGTGTATGTATAACTGATTCACTTTGTTATAAAGCAGAAATTAACACACCACTGTAAAGCAATTATACTCCAATAAAGATGTAAAAAAAAGAGTAAAACATACATATAAAACATGCAAAAAAAAAAATTAAACAATAAAAACACTGCCTAAGTAGAAAGGTTTGAGGTATTCAAGCATCGTGAGAAGATGACTCAAGTCATATATATTATAGTCACTTCCTTAGGATTTCACCTTCTTCTCCTTGTGGCAATCGCCTCTCGGGACAGAGGCTATAGTGACACTAATAATATACCCCACTCCTTGTGTTCCTGCCCTATCTACAACCTCCCAGTTCTCACAACAACCCAACAAGACAGATGCCTCCATTAATGAGCTGCATTGGGTGAGGTTCTTTTTCCCCAAGTCACGCAGCTGCTGTGGGCAGCTCTGAATTCCAGATCCAGATTTTCTGGCCCCAGAACCCATCCTCTTTCCATTTCTGGGCTACTATCATTACCATCTATATCTTTAAGAGGTTGCTCTTCATCCTTTGCTGTTCCTTTTCCTTTTCTGGCATTTCAAATTACTTTCTTTTTTTGTGCTACATTGGTTTCAGTTACTTCCAAGCTAAAAAGCTAATTTATTATTAAATATCTTGAAGATTACATTCTAGTTAACTAACAATTAATGCAGTTCCTCTTTTCAAGCAATTCTTCCCCTCTTGGCCATTCTGAGAATCTGTTCATTATAAACTCTTTCACTTTATATCCACACAGTATTTTTCCAGCTTTAACAAATCGGTTCTACAGTCAAAGACAAAATGCTATACTGAACACTTTCAAGTGATTTCCTTTAACAGGCAGTAAGTAGCTGCAGCGTCAAGAAGAGAAATAAGCAATCAGCGCACAACCCAACAGTCACCAAGTAGCCCAGCCTGGGAGCCAAGAGTCAGCACCTTCCAGCCCTCCTCCCACACGAGGAGAGGGGAGGAAACTGAGAGCTTAGCCAGTCCCATTTTTTTCCCATTTGACCAAAGGTTTTAACCCCAGGTCTAAAACTTAAAAGTCAAGGAGATTTGTTCAAGTACATTTTACTTACTTTCTACTCTCTTCCTTTATGGTTCTAACCCTTCTGTGATCTCTCCCACAAAGAGGTTGACATAAAAACTTGGGCTTTGACCTATATTGTCTATATTAATACTTTTTGCTCTAAGTAGAAACTGTTAGAAATGAGAAGGACTGTAGGGAAAAAAAAAAAAAGAAGTATCAGGAAATATAAATTCTAAAGACCTATGCCTCCAACTGCTAAGATGCATTATATTTCTTTGGGTCATTTAGCATTCTTTGGGGAAATGGAATGAGGGTTTCAAAAATTAATGACAAGGGCTTCCCTGGTGGCGCAGTGGTTGAGAGTCCGCCTGCCGATGCAGGGGACGCGGGTTCGTGCCCCGGTCCGGGAAGATCCCACATGCCGCAGAGCGGCTGGGCCCGTGAGCCATGGCCGCTGGGCCTGCGCGTTCGGAGCCTGTGCTCCGCAACGGGAGAGACCACAGCGGTGAGAGGCCCGCGTACCGCAAAAAAAAAAAAAAAATTAATGACAAGGTCTGGATTGGAGGTAAACCAGGAGCCAGATGTTATGCAGTCCTGCTCTTCCACTCCCTAAACAGGCACGCGCGTGCACACACACACCCCTCTGATGAAGGCAAGCTATCAGGAGTGCAGGTGAAGATATATAAGTAAAAGAGGATTGTCAGGCTCCAAAGGATACTTCCAAAGGCCTGCAATAGAAGGAACTAGGTGAGGGCTCACCTGAATCTTTCATGGGGCAGAGGGCGCACTGCATACCCCAGGCCTCTCCATACAAACAGCAGCACTCAGTATATGTTGTCTGCTTGCCAACAAGAGGCCGGCTACACACATACTCATCACTCAGATGTTCCCAGCACAGATCTTGGTAGACATCGGTTTCTTCAATTTGTTCTGAAAGGGAAGACATGGTTCCATGACAATTGCACTGTTATTCCTATTTCATAAACACTGTGGTAGAAGCCAGCGAGTCTCAAAGTTTCCATCCCTATTTCTAAGAGTGACTTCCAAGCAAAAGTCTGAGGCCAGTCTGGGTCTTTCCATGGATCAAACCTCTGTCATCTCCAACTGGGTGTCACTCCAATCAGCTGAAATTCAACCTGCCCATCATGTTCCAATTAAATCCTTCCCTCTGTTGCCTCCATCATTACATAAAATCCTCCACTATCTTGCCTGTACTTCATAATCCCGACGGACTTCTTATTCTTCTGATCTTTGATGTTTCACATTTACTCGTCTGTCAAATCCTACCATTTCTTTCTACATAAAATTTTTGGGATTCATCCTTTTTCATCCATTTCATTTGCCGAAGCCCTGAACTAGTGACACTTCATCCTAGGGTCCTTAACGCGAACCTTTCTACTTTCCAATTGATTTCAACCAAAGCGGTCTCCTGAATGTGCTGATACATTGATCAATTAAGCCATTGATCAGACAGTGGCACATTACCTTCTCGGGGATGAACAAGGATTCCTACCGATGGACTTCAGAGCCCTCCACCAATCTGATGAATTCTGCCCTCTGCTCTGTCCAGCCTCACCTGTGTCCTCCAGTCCAGTCAAGCAAACCTAATTATTTTTCCCTCAACTTACATCTTCCTCAGTTGCCTTCAGTGGTTCAATGCGATCAACCCTCAGACACTGAACAGCTCTGCCATCTGCTCAGCCACTCCGTATTCTGTTGTCTATTAAATCAGTATGTGCAAGGTGTTAAATCTCCTACATATTGATGATACGCATCTTATTCTTTCTCTTAGCATCTCATTTTAATTATTTCAAAATACCCAAGGAATCAATTTTTAAATTTTCCAACAGCTCACATTTCAGTCAAAAGGAAAACCTTATGACATTTATTTGGACACAGACTTGCATCTCATATCCAAACATACCATGTGATTCAGTTGGTCGGATACATCTTTTTTCCGAAGCATCCAGGATCATTGGGTGGGTACAGAAGCAGTTATAAGAGCCTTCTGTATTAACGCACTGGCCATCGATACAACTGTTGGGGTCTTGACACTCATCTATATCTTAAGAGAAAAAAAATGAAAGAAAATCAGCAATCAGCTGCACCTCATCCACTTAACCACACTTAATACACTGCTAAATTTAGTCCAGATTCCAGGGGCTGCCACATTTTAATCAGCTACACGTCATCATCCAAAAGAGAACAGCTCCGACTATAAAAATGTTAAGTTGTATTGATTGGAAAAATAACACTGCCCTACAGCTGCTGACATTAAATAAGGAAAGAAAACATTTAAGAACAGGATACGCTTAGAAATTCAAGATAAAATGTCTCTTTATGACAGTTTTTAAATTATTTCCTTTTGCTATGTTTTTCTGCCTAGTGTATATGGTTTTCTGCTTAGGCATTAAAGTCTGGGTCAGTATTTAAAACTGACTTTCAGTGCATGGTATGAGTGATGAAACAGGAGGCTCCCCAGACCAAAAGAACACTTCAGTTATACCAGTGACCTGAAGTATAATTCTACATTGAATATTAACTCTTTGAAATCTATTCAAATAGTAGTATGAAGGGTTTTTATTTTCTTAAATATTGCTCAAGAAAAAGATCCATAAAACATTTACAGATCTTTTCAACACATGATTTAGATTCAAAGAAATTGCTTTTATATGTAGCATTACTTATTTTTCCCATGTATTTGCATAGCACATCACACTATATCCTCTTAAAACTTACCAAAGCACTGCAATTTGATGGGATCATAGTATGTCCCCTGCTTACAGTAGCATTCATAACCAGGCTGAGTGTTCAAACAGAAGCCATTTTTGCAGATTTCTTGTCCAAAAAGCAGGCATTCATCTGCATCTATGGGGGAAAAATGGAGAAATATTTAGAAAGAGGAGTTATTTGGGGATTTTCAGTTAAATAGAAGAGTCTAACCAATATTGGGCAAGTTAGATATTATAATATTTATATTACAAAGAGTCTTAAAAACACAGCAATATCAAATTCTTAAAGTTAGGACTAATTCACAGAGGTAGAAATATAATCAGGCTTCTCTGTTTAAGGAGCAATGCCCAAAACATTATCAGAGAAGGTATATTTGTAAACAGAGCTTCGGAGATGCTACCTCGTATCTGATGAAATAGTCTACGGGTTCCATAATGGCACCAGTAATATTCTCTGAAGAAAACAGCCTTTAAGACATGTGCCTTTCTATAAATGTGTATTTTGGCCCATTAACTAGTTGAGATGAAGAAAACTCCCACGAAGAGTTTGATGCAACTTGATGGAAGTCTTCTTTCTTGATAATGAGCTAATGAAAGCACAGTTGCTAAGAATGCTGGCAGACCCATTCCTCCACAGAATTTACAGAGCTTATTGTCCACAAACCTCAGTTTACTCAATGGTAAACTGGAGATAAGAGGAACATCGACCTGATAGGATTGAAAGGATTCAATGAGAAAATCCATGCAGAGGACTCGGTATACTCTCAAAAAGTGTGATCTATTGCTTTTGTGCAAGTATTATTAGCATCATTTCCAACATTTTAAAGCTAATGTCATCTAGTCCTCATTTAAAAAACTGGAGACTTCATAGATAAATTGCTCAAAGTTACACAGCTGGAAAATGGCAAAACCAAGTCGACAATATATGACTGTTTGAATCCGAGTCTAATATTCTTTCAACCATTTACAGCACTGCTAAGACAGGGTGAAGAGGAATTTATTTTTATTTTAAAAAAGAGGATGACTTTATGGTGAAATCAGGGCTCCACTTCATAGCACAAAGTGAAATTTAACTACATCTCTGAAAGAACATAGTATATGATATTTGCGAATTTGAAAACTGTTAAACACATTTTGCCAACTAACTCTTGTTATTTCACTGAATTAACTCATAGATGTACTTAAAAAAACACATAGAGAATTTCTTATCCAGCTGCTGAATTATACCATATTAGTAAAGCACTGGTTTGAAAAAATGGATAGACAATAAAAATGTTTTTAGTTTGTTTTCCAGCCACTTAACAGTTTTCAATATTAAACTGTAAAGAAAAAAAAATCACTTTGTATATAAAAGGTCATAATAGGGGCTTCCCTGGTGGCGCAGTGGTTGAGAGTCCGCCTGCCGATGCAGGGGACACAGGTTTGTGCCCCGGTCCGGGAAGATACCATATGCCGTGGAGTGGCTGGGCCCGTGAGCCATGGCCGCTGACCCTGTGCGTCTGGAGCCTGTGCTCCACAACGGGAGAGGCCACAACAGTGAGAGGCCCGCGTACCGCAAAAAAAAAAAAAAAAAAAAAAAAGGTCATAATATCTCTATCACTGAAATGTTAAAAGTTAGTGGTTAATGAGGAAGTACTCATATCTGTAGTTTAAATTTCACCAAAATTAAAAAGCTGCACATTTATGTTAGAATTACAGGCTAATAGCATTAAATATATAAAACACACATCTACTTTTGCTTTCTTCCTTTCCATTCCTTATTATTCATCTGTGGCCATTAGTAAATGGTCCTAGCAAAGTAGGCTGCTTTCTAAAAAGGCAAGAATCTTTGCTTTGTTGATGACCATTAAAGGCCAACATGATGATGGTCAAATTTATATTGGTTCTAACATGATTTCTAATATAATTCTACAATAAAAGAATGAATTTATTAAGTACAGAATTTTGTGTTAAGTACTTTTACATATGTTATCTCATTTAATGCTCATGACAACCTTTGAAACATTACTCCTATCTCAGAAGTGGAAACTCAGAATCTTAAGTGAAGTCCCACTGTCATACAGCCTTAAATGTTCTAGCGCCCAAGTCACGGTTCTCCCTAGAGTCCACTGGAGCCTTCTTCCAATGGTAGGATTCAAGGCTTTGTAATTAGTTCCCACGGCGGAAAAGAATTCTTCTTCTGTCTAACCCAAGCCACACGTTTACTTGAATGTCAAATATGCACACCCATTGCAAATTAGTTTCTGCTTGATTCTGACCTTTATAGTTCTCGCCATCAACGTCGTAAGAGGATTCTCCAGTGGGGACAAAACCTTTCCCTCTAGGACACATTTCAGTGAATTCAGCTGATTTCAGGAGAGATAAGGGGGAAATAAAGTTGAAAAAAAAAACCAACCAATATCTTCCATTAGTATGTTTTAAATTCAGTTTTGCTTTCTCAGACTCAGAGACTTTAAGGCAAATCTTGCCATCTAATTCAGACAAAAAAATTCAGTACAATCTCAAAAATTACAGACTAGGTGTAAATAAACGTAATGACTTCAGAAGTATAATTTACAAAAATCCTTGCTAGTTCACCCATATATTATTTACACATGTTTTAGCTATGGGTACTATGGTGTGTTATGACTTAGTTCTCCATTACTGTGGTCTCTAGTATTTTCAAATTTCAATAAGAATCCAAAATCCTAGCTTAAATATGCAAGCTCCAGTTAGGAATAATGCTGTGTCATTGTTAGCAAAAATGATTAGTTTTACCTTAAAAATGGAATCTTTCTGCCAAAATATTATATGGAATATCACTATAACAGCATATTCTGTGAGAAACAGAAGTTTAAGAATTCATACTGAAGTGGGATAAGGGTATGGGTCCAGCCCTGAATGAAACCCACTCTAAGGTAATCTCACTTCAATTTGACTATGGCAGGTACCAATAGATGTTACCATTTCAAGGCTTCAATAACCCAAATGAGAACATTCCAAGGCCCATGAACACCACACAAGAAATACCAGTATGAACACAGCACTTAGCTAATTCTTACCAGTTCCCAAGACCGGGCAGGGGAAAATCTCACAGTTATCTCCCCACCCAGCACCAGAGGTACAGCAGCATTCTTGTTTGGTGACATTGGGGGCCAGCACGTTGTCACAAAGACTGGCGTCGTTTAGATTATAGTAGCACTCTTTCTTTTCTTCTTTGGGTTGATCTACTTCTAAGTCTAAAAAGAGCAGAGAAAGTAAAAAAGAGTGTTGACAGGATACATCAGATCCACCTGTATCACAACAGAATTGAAAACACAGTGGTAAAAAAGATTGGACGTGCCAATGGCACTTCATTTACAGAAAGCTGCTTTACACTTTATGTTGGATTCTTCCACTTCAAGATAAAAATGCACGTGAATCCTGAATTTTGGTGGATTTCTAACCCACCCCAAGAGTGTAAGTCTGTCAAAATCATTTCCTTTTACCTTAACCAATTACTTTATTCTTGCAAATTTGGCTGTGAGTACAGTTTCCATATCTGCTTTCTTGCCAAACATAGGGTCATTCTTTACTGAGCTAGAACACCTACGTAAATCAGTGAAAATATTCGCCAACACTGGACCAGAGATATGGGGCCACACATAATATTTAACCCTTAGATGGTTATTGAGATAACCATGCCCCCCCAAATTTTCTCAACAGTACAAAGCAGAAGAAGACAAATAGAAAAACACTGCAGTAACCTGAGTCTATTAAAAAGAACCCTTTCATTACTAGAAATCTACTTATAGTGCTGCAAATATATGATTCTGAATGAAACAATAAGAGCCAGCTAATCCTCAGGGTAGAATTTCAAGGCTGGGTTCTAGTCCCAGCTCAAGTGTATCCTAAAGAATACATTGATATATTTCAACAGAGTCTGTTTAACCCTCTGTGATAAAAGTCAAGGTGATATGATAGAATACAAATGATAAGAACAACTCCACCTACTTTCAATTAATACTAAAAACGATTTAATTCCATCAGATTTGAAGTCTACAAACAAGTTTGTGCTTTTAAAAAATGATAAAAAAAACCTCTTCCCTACTAAATGCTATAGAGTTCAAATTACTGCCCATGATCCAGTTAGAATTTCTTATTTTAATTTTATGCTATGTCAGATAAACTGACTACTGCCGTCACAATTACTTAGATTAATACTAATGAAATATTTTCATTAGAACTGCTATCTACAGACTCTTAACCCAAAGAAACTATAGGGACAAGGGGATAACACTTGCCAGTAAGGATAAGACTTTAATCTCAATACCTACCTTTTAAAAAAAAGTTGGCAGATCATTATACTATGAGGAAAGTTTAATGATTTATTTTCATAATAGTTTCCTATGTATTTACTTTGGCAGGGTCAAACTGACTACGGAAACCTGATTAATATGTCATATAACAAAGGTATTCTTAAAAATGTAAATTCATAAAATTCTATCAGAAGAGCTACTGCCCTTTATTTCCCCGTATGGCAGTAAAAGCCAGCAAACAAAACTTCGACCTATATATTACTCCCAGAATGCAGAATATCAATGAGAATGTAAAGGATCCCTCTCACCCTTGGTTCTGGCTAATTCTCAGATTATTCTACCTTTGACAATTCAGCTTGGACTCTAACTTAGTCTTAATAGCTGATGACGAATTCAAACCTAGAATAAGTGTCCAGGAAAAAACTGAAATGCGGATTCCTATGCAGTTTATGAAGTGGTTTTAAATCATTTCCTTGTGTGTGAAATTGGATAAAACCTGCCACATCCCTCGTCTCAACTAGCTTTTCAAGTGTGCAGGGGACAGACATGTGCTTTGCCTGCTTTCATGGAATGGATCACCATCACCAGTTCATTCCCTTCAGGCGGGGCTCCAAGCTCTTACACAGGGTATTATTGAGGAAAATTAAGGGTAGGTATTTTAAATTAATATGAAATCAATCATGAACCCTGTAAAAAATTTTTATAAACTTTCTCCCAACATGTGTGAATAAACTGACAGACTATTACTATGGACAATTCCACTCATTTTATTCAGTTTGCCTAAAACACAGTTATTAACGAGTGCACTTAGAAATATAAATCAAGTCAGCAACACAACTAGAGTTTTGCCAATCAGGTTTACAGTCTATGTTAAAAGAGTGCTCAATAATTGTTTTTCTCTTTGTACAAAGTTGTAGCTATGTCACAGTTTTTATTACAATATGGAAACATTGTACAGTAACACTTCAATGAAGGCTGCTATATTCATAGGTAATTAGAGACCACAGGCTTCTGAGTCAAAAACTTCATATACATTTAAACACTATTTCTACCATGTTTTTTTATACTCACAGAAATAAAATAGTTTTTTCTTTTTTCTTTGGAAGGAAACTCAAAGGTGACTGCATAGGGAAATAATCAATATCACTGTATTATTCAGGTTCTACATTGGTTATTACAAGTTTTGCTCTTATTTTCTTTCCAAGCAGTTTGAAGCTTCAATGTTTACACAGCTGAAATTGAGGGTTAGTCAGGCCCTCATCCCTGTTTGGAAAGAGATGCAAATTCCTTTAAAAAAAAAACTGGTCCACAAAGGTCATTCTGTGAAAAGCTACAATTTCCTTATCTTCTTAACCTTTAAATAATTAACCGCCTAGAGCATTTTTCCACAGGGGGAACACTCCAATCAGTAAAGACATGTAATGTGATTTCTTTAAAAAATCTCTATGAGCTTGTCAATGTCGTTAGGGGAGGAATTTTTCTATCACAAAATAACTTTAAAAGATCAAGTCAAAAATTATAGAAGGTGCGAAGCTCAGAAAAGAATGAATTCTATTTTTCGGAAAGATTTTATGAATAAGGTTAGCCATACTTCGTATCTCATGCCATAGACTTCTAGGAAATATATTACTTCACCTCCAGTATTTTCAGATTTGATTTTTCAATATGTATTAAGAGGTTAGCTTAACATCTGTGTATAAAAAGCAATGTGTATATTTTAATCCCAGGGGTATGTATGGCTGGTGATAAGAAATGACTTTTTGGACCTCTCATGTGTGTGCCTTTTTTGAAGAAATTTTCAGATGCCTTTTCATGTGATACACAAAGTAACTCCATGAGCTAGACGGCACAGGTTATAGAGCATCCTCACTTTTTGGAGGAGAACATTTAGGTTGGGTCCAATGTCCAGTGCCTAATGCTTTCCCTAAACCTCTTCTGTGGGGCTCAGCTTAACATTTCAGCGAGCATGAGCTTGTTTTGCTTTGCCTTTGCCCAGGGGGCAGCAGACAATCCTGCTGATGTAGAGTTCAGTGACAAAGCAGCATGCAGCGTGACCCTCTTCCCTTGCTCTGAATATTTAAAGACAGGGTTTGAGCAGTAGGTACCACTGGTGAACTGCCCTTTCTAGAAGCTCTTCTCTCTTGCTTTGTCAGAAAGAAGAGGATGTGGGTGTGCACTTACAGGATTATTTTCTGCTTTAGTCTTTCCCTAAATATGTCTAATCTTAAGCTTGCTGTTGGAGTGGGGAGATCTGGAACATTTCTTTGGTTAGAGTGGACACAAACATTCTAAATGGCCCTTGCCTTTGCTTTCACTTTCCACTTGCAATATTTTGTGAAGGCCTTCAGATGCCAATCCCCTCCATATCCTTCTGAGACAGGATGATGACAGTGACCCAAAAGTCACATCACAAATACGTGTGAGTAAACAATGCCCCCAAATGAAACACCTGCCCTAGTCCTGAAAAAGATATCAATTTATAAAAGTCTGTGTCTGTAATAATGTTCAGCAAATGACTTTGAATAGGATTACTCAGTAAGCTTTCTCTTTATTTTAAAAATCACCACAGGCACTAATGTTTTAGTATATGTGCTGCCGAAGCGAGCACAGCACTAATGTTTTATACCAACTCATAATTTTATGAGAGAAAGCATTCCAGTGTAATAATCCAAAGGGAGTAAAAGAGAACTTGGAAATTCATTTTTTTCCCCTAGTTTTCTCATTCAAAGACTTGGAAGATGAGAAGTGTGTATGTGTTTTAAGTGGAATTTAAAAGAAAGCCATTGGTGAGTTTCAGAAAATAAGCACTGACAATAGGAATGGACTGAACATGAAGGGATGCAAATAAAAAGGAAGATCGTAGAAAGGTGGTAACTTCAGATAGTAAAAGACATGGAAGAAGTCAAAATAAAGTCTAGAAAGTGAAGTGCGAGAGCAAAAATACTTTCAAAGCAATGCCTATCCTTAAAGAGGTCAATCAGGTGGTCAGGTATGACAGTGCAAGGAAAGCAAGCTGGGTGTGTAAGCCACACTGTAAAGGGTCAGGGGGCAAGGCAATCCTGGAAGGCTGCCTGGAGGAGCTGACATTTTGAGTCAAGTTCTTGAAAAATAAACTTTAAAAAAATTGGCTAGAAAGTAAGGTGTGACAGAGGTGAGGAGGAGTAAAAAGTACAACTCTCCTTAGGTCTGTGTGGGTAGAGCGGGCAAGGGGAGAAGTGGTCTGTGGCAGGAGTCACAGAACTGATTTTGAGAACAAGAGAACAGGGCAGCGTTGCATTAACATGTGAACAAGATAGGTGTGTTTGTGACTTAGGTGCTGAGGCAGAGGACAATGCCAGTCTCTATTGGAAGAGAGTCGCCTCAGCCTTGCCAGGTGGAATGGAGGATATTTTTGGTTTCGCTTTTTCTGGTGAAGAAGTTAGAAGACACCGGGAGGAGGGAGCCTGGGATAGGAACAGGCTGGGGAGACGGTGAGAAGTGAAAGTCTCAATGATGGAAATATTATTAGAAACTGGAGAAGTCAGAAGAAAAGCGGGCAGACATCGGTGGAAGAAGAGACTCCTGAAGGCAGAAAAAAGCGGCCCAGAGAAAGAAAACCGGGAGACGCACACTGGGACGAGGTGCAACAGGCAGCACAGTCGGAAAGGAGATGACGTCACAGAAGCATGAGAGCGGTCACAACACCCGCACACGTGCATGGCGAGGCCCTGTGAGGACGACCTCAAGAATAAAGCCACATCTGCAGCGACATGTAAAATGTCTGGAAATGTTTAAAAGGAACTGTACAAACCATTCCTCTCCAGGCCTTATTGGTAGTGAATTCTAGGATACAAAATGCATTTCTAATGCAACAGTGTGGTGTCTCTTGTATTAAGAGGATAAAATGGTTTATGTACATGGTTTACTTAACTGATATGTCAGTTCATTCAAATATCAACACCTCTTTATTAAAAACTCATTTTAGATACTATACACAGCAAGCATAAAACTTCATGAAAATAAAAGCACCATTTGGTAGTAAACTCTTCTCACTCTTGTTTTTGAAGGTGGGAAGAAACCTGACTTTTTTTTTTTTTTAAATAACAAATGAGCATATCTTCCTCAGCCTTAGCTGAGGAGTAAGACCTCAGGAGTTTTATGGCATTTTACAATGTCATGTCATGTTTTATGGCATTTTACAATTCTAAATACTGTGGTTTCACTGTCTTTAATTTTTTTCCTACCAAAGGTCTTTTTTTTCCAATCAGAAATTATTTAAAAAAAATTCTTCCAAAGTTAATTTATTTTACAGGTTACCTAAACACATTAAAAAAAAAAAACACCGCACTGTGCCAAATATAATGGTTGAGTGATATTATATGTGGTCCCATGCCTTTAAAAAATATGTACATACACAAAACCCGTAGTGGACCTCTCCAGGAACAGAGAACAAGCACGCTGTTTAGGTTCAATTGTCAGAACCACGAGGATGATTTGCACAGTTTCCTCTGATAGCAGGGACCTGCTCTTTTTAAATTTTTTTCCTCTACTTGTAATTTAACCAAAGCACATAGGGGTACTGTCCCCTCTACCTAGAAGTGTGAATAGATCAATTAAGTGTGGTCCATGATATTTTTTTTTTTTTTTTTTTTGCCGTATGCGGGCCTCTCACTGTTGTGGCCTCTCCCGTTGCAGAGCACAGGCTCCGGATGCACAGGCTCAGCGGCCATGGCTCACGGGCCCAGCCGCTCCACGGCATGTGGGATCTTCCCGGACCGGGGCACGAACCCGCGTCCCCTGCATCAGCAAGCGGACTCTCAACCACTGTGCCACCAGGGAAACCCCCATGATACCTTTGATAAAATGAATAATTCTTACTCTGCAGAACGAGCTGGGAATGAGATGATGGGATACAGAAGGAACACATTCTCGAATGCGGAGAAGCCTATTACTCAATAGGCTACAGTGTCTGCTGTAGGTCAGGCACGATGCCTAGCAGTGAGCTGGGTGACAGACAATACAAAGAGGAATGAATGACTGAGGATAAAGGGTCCTGTTACCCTGCTGATGGATTTGGACTTCATGCTGGAGGCAGGAATGAGCAGCTGAAAGGGGTTTAAAACCAGATGTATGTTTCAAAAATGTCAATTGGCAGCAATGTGGAACAGGAACTGATGGGAGAGGCAGGGAGAGAAGTCAGAAGGCAAGTGCCACAGTCCAGGGAAGATAGGCTGAAGGACTGGCCCAGGGCAGTGGTAGCAGAGGAGCAGAGAGATTTGAAGGATACTGTTGAGGTAGAGATAGCAGAATGTTATGATGGCTTGGATGGATGGAGAGAAAAAGTAAAGTATGACTTCAGGATCTATAGTATGGCTGTTTGGCAATTAATGAGTGTACACAGGGAGAGTAACAGGTTGGAGAAGGAATGGTAATTAATTTGCTTTTGGATAATTTTAGGCAGAGATGCTTCCAAGACACCCTGGGAGGAAGGTCCAGTAACAGGCAGCTGGAAATAGGAGTGTGGCACTCAAGAGAGAGGTGGAGAGGCATAGACATTCACTTGGTCATCCACACCAAGTAAGTAATACTCCAGGTAAGTTGACTTGGAGAAGAGGATAAAATATCCCAGGAGAAGAATACAGAGTAAAAAGAGGGTTAACCATGCAACTCTCTGGGACGTTATTACTTAAGGAATGGCGAAAGAAAGAGTCAAGGATGAGACAGAAAAAGACCAGAGCAAGAGGTAGGAGGATACAGGGAAGAGTAATGTCCTGAAATCAAGAAAAGGGAAAGGGGGAGGGAAGATGAGAAACTACTGTCACAAGAGGAAAGAGTTTCACCCGGATGAAGGGTCTGAGGGCTCGATCTCAGTGCGTTGAGGATCAACTGGGAGACAGTTCAGTGGAGGTAGGGATGCCCCTTCAAAGAATCTGGAGGTCAGCATGGTCACAGAGATTATCCCTGGATGGTAACACAGCAGGGGATTTTCTTTTTTGATATATTTTTGTATTTGCCAATTTTCTAAGAATATGCATTGTTTCAATAACGAGAACAAAACAAAGAAATAAAGTGAAAAGGAAGCCAACTTTTAGAAGAATGTGCTGTCACGGGATCCTCAGCCTTGAGAAGTAGAATTAAGGGGAAAGACCTTGGAGTCGGGTTCCTGGGCCAGTTCTGCCAGTCGTTAGCAATATGGCCCTACGTATAACATTTAGAACTTCTCTCTGGGCCTCAGCTTCCTCACCTGGAAATAAAGTTGCTGGGCTGGAAAAACACTAGGGTGTTTTCTAGATGTAGAAGTCTAGGACTTAGCTTGCGATGTGAGAATAAGCTCTCAAATATATTAGAGAAAACTGATATTTAAGGAAACCCTATCATGAATTGTGTGAAGAACCATTATTGTATAATACAAATAATCTTTAATTTCTGATCTTGCTTATTTATAGATCTTTAATTTCTGATCGTTTATTTATAGATCTTTAATTTCTGATCTTGTTTATTTGCTTGTCTTAAAGTGAAGAACAATTATTACACAATGCAAATAATCAGCCTGATTTACATGTTTTATAATTTCTGATCTTGTTTACTTTGTTTTCTTAAAGCAAGGCACACCTGCATTAATTATAATATATATTTTTGTGTTCCTTTCATTATACCTTCTGTTTTAAAAATAAAATTCAGTTCTCACCACCACAGAGTCTCCCCTCTGTGCACCAATCAAGACAGAGAACAGCATTTTGTGTGTAAGGCTTGAAGGCTGCAGTTGCCAACACTAAATATTTACTGCTACCCTTAGAGTGCCCAAGGACATAAAATTTTTATTGAGTAATTATCACAGGCACTGAGGAAATAAAAGCATCAGGCTATATTTCATAGCCATACCCTCTTACAGGTGATGAGTGGTCTGATACGGACATTTTTTAGTTATTTCTGTTTCAGGTGCTTTTATGCAACGTATAGCAATGTAAATTAGTGGCCAAAGGACCAGGTAATGAAAACATTAGACCAGACCTAAAAAATTAGGTGGGAGCCAACAAGTATTTTAGAAATAAAAATCCTGGGACATTAAAGTTCAAAAGTACCTTCAAGGTCACCTGGGACAATGTCACGCTGGAAGTAGGAGCCCTTCTGCCAGCCAGTGAGTATCTCACCTGTTCTTGGACACCTCTAAGGAAACACCCACGATTTCGTGAGACAGGTATGTGCTGACTATCTCTAGCTATTGCAAAGTTCTTCTGCGTACTGATCTGAAACGTGCCTTGTTGACGTCCAGCCCCCGTTCTGTCCTCAGTAAGATACCACTTCAGATGATGACGCTACTGCTTCTTGTTGGAATGTCTGCTGTCCTGGGGAAATTTTAAAGCCGAGGAGATATTACAGCCTAGAGAGCAAATTTATCTTTCTTTTCCTAATTACCTTCCAGGAGGGATGAGATCTAAGCTGTTAGTCTATCATGTATATAATGAAATTAATTTGAATCCTATCTTGATAAAAACTTTAACTTCAATTTGGTACAAAATGTTTTGTTCTGTATAACAGCAGATTCTTTGACTGGAGTATGATACAAACTTTTAACTAGCCTCCACTTAACCACCTTGTTAGATGAACTAATGTTCTCCTGTCCTCTGAAAAACATCCTGGCTGATGCCCACAAGCAGGTGGAAGGCTCACAGCCAGCTGGCTGTTCTCAGGTGGGTCAGCATACTTCTGTACTGACGTGTTGAGCGGTATGCCAACGGAGACTCAGCTATGTTCATTCTCAAACACTCTGTGCCAATGTATTGATTATTGTAATTACATAATTAAATAGTATATAAACCAATAAAATATGAATGAGTAGAAGAGTTGTTTCTAGAACAAGTTAAACCTTTAGAAAGACTAAGGTTAAAAAAAGTAAGAAAGAAAAGAAAAGGTTATCAAACTAGGAATGGATAATACAACTGCAGAAAATCGAAAAAAAAAAAGTGAAAACCTAAAGTGACTTTGCACTTATTTACTCAGCAAAGGCCTTTAAATTCTTACTCCCTTTAAAGTGGGCAGTGTAGATAATGCATAATAGATATGGTTTATGCAAGACAAGCCCATACAGAATGCAAACGGATTTCCACCCGAAGACAGACCTTGGCTCTTCTTCGGAGACTGGGGAATAAATGTACATTACGTGCTTTAAGTTAAAACTTAAATATTTAAAAGATGTGTTATCTGTCTTTATGATTTCCAGTTTTAATCACCTTTTCCAAACAAGTGAGCTATGATGAAGTCTGATGAAGTGTCAGGGAGGGAAACTCTTGCTGCAGTTTATAGCCGATCTATCTCTCAGGATAGAGAATTGCTAAAATGAAGATGTTATCATAGACAATCTGAAGACTCCATACAATCAGTTCGCATTTGCCAAGAACCCTACAAATTGAGGTATGGTAGAAGTCAGAATTGCCAGGAACTATACAAGTTAATAAGCTTATCCAGTTACTAAGGCAGATTCTACTGACGTGGACCAATAAAACGACTGAGTGTGTACAATATTTGGCAGAAGCAGAGAACTATGGGGAAAATAAGCAAGAAGCTATTAAAGGATCAGATATAATGTTAAGCGGAAAGAGAAACTAACTATGTATTCACTGGCAGACAAGCTTTATGAAGCTGAGTATTCAAAATGCTGTTCTTTGCAAAAGTAGGAGAGTACTTAGTGAACTCTGACTGGAAGAACTTTCCAGAAAGAGTCAATGAGAGAACAAGGAGATAAAGAGAGCAAAAAGGCAAAGCAGGTGTTAAGGACTTGGTTACAGAAGAACTTAAAAAATAGGAGATGAGGAACAAGGCTTACAAAAAGAGCCACTGTAAAGTTTTAAGAAGTAGTTTACAGTGAGCTAATCCAGTTCATCAAAAATGGTTCAGATCGTCTCACGATCCTATTAAAGCATTATTTTTTTTATTTTTATTTTTTTTTGCGGTACGCGGGCCTCTCACCGCTGTGGCCTCTCCCGCCGTGGAGCACAGGCTCCGGATGCGCAGGCTCAGCGGCCATGGCTCACGGGCCCAGCCGCTCTGCGGCATGTGGGATCTTTCCGGACCGGGGCACGAACCCGCGTCCCCTGCATCGGCAAGCGGACCCCCAACCACTGCACCACCAGGGAAGCCCCTAAAGCATTATTAATCTCTACAAAAGACACGAGCAAACTTTAGGATCCCAGACATGTACCTTAATTGAAGCTGTGTGAACTGAACAAACCACTTCTTGACATTACTAAAACATTCCAGCAAAACTGTATTTATAGTTCAAAAAACCCACCATATCAGAAGAGGTCACAAAAGGAAGAGAAATAGATAACTCTTATGTGTTTGGATTTTAATAATTCATTTTAATACTTCATATAGTACTTAGTTATTAACAAATGGCTTTTATGTATATAATTTTTAAAAAAGGATAAAACTCTGTGAGGTAAAACTAACCTTTGTTTTATAGGCGAGAAAATTGAAACTCATAGATGTTGAATGATATGCCCAAGCTTACATAGCCGGAAAATAGCAGACCAGAACCCTGGTCATTCCAGTTTAAAGTATTACAAAAAGTTTGGAAAATAAAGGAAAAAACTAAAATTTCTATTAATTCTAATAATTATCTTTTTACATTGTCTTTCCTTCCCTCCCTCCACAGACTGTGATCACTGGAGTATCTTTTTTTTCACCTGACATTGTACAACATGCATCTATCATGACTACCTAACCTTCATATAGATGACTTAATGACTATACAATATTATATGTGAATTATTCCAGTCAAAATAATACTACGGGGAAGGTGCTACTCTATAGACCCAAAGACAAATAAGAGAAAGGCAGTTACTTCACCAGTCCTGTCACTGACCAGCCAGGTGTTTGATTTTTGGTTTGTTTTTTACCATTACAAGTAGAGCTAAAATGAAAAGTCCTTTCTTTATGGCTCGTGCGTTGCAGGGGTGGTCACTGAAGGAAGAGCAACCCTTCCCTCCAGAAACACTCTTTCCCGTCACAGTGTTTTTGAATTACTGTCTGTACATTTAATTCTGCACCATCACCTTTCTATATTTAATCATTGAGAAGAAAATGTGTGTGGATGAAAATATTGTTATATTTTATTCCCTACTGCTTGCAAAGATAATTATCTCACACAGAACAAGTGTACCCTATTGAGGAAGAGCGAAAGCTTTCTTAGAAGCATAGATTTCTTAGAAGCATAGATAAAATCAACTGGGATTGAGCAAGATAGTAACACAGTCTATGTTTCATTTTATTTGGGTCTCAAAGGACCATTTAGTCTCCTGCTTCCCTCAAAATACAACCATGCTTTAGCCACATGGCATAAACTAAAACGGTGATCTGGAAGTTGATGATGTATCTGGAAAAGCATCAGCTCTCCATTTCAATATGTGCCATGATGACACAGCCTCCATCAAATTTTAAACAAACACAATCATAGCCACTCTCTCGGCCAAATTCTGGGGGAAAAAAAGCAAAAAACACCTAAGAATTCCAAGTGGAAGGAAGTCTTTGTAGGTCCTGAGGGGCCTTTAAGTTGCTTTCAATTTAGAGAAGAGTCAAAATACGTTTCTCCAAGGGCCAAGAAAGAAGAATTATGCAACGTAATGAGATGTTGCCATATTAAAGCCGGGGCTGACGGTTCTGAGTTTTAGGCAATTCCCAGCCAATGTGCTCATCATTTTGGATCCTTCACCCTCCCCATGGCGTCTCCGGGTTGGAAAGCACATTAGAGGCCATGTAGCTCCAACAGTCATCACCCACATCCTAATTCCACTGATAAGGCAGGCTCGGAAAGAGCATGGAAGCTTCCAGAAACAGCACGGCGCCAAAATATTTGGTTATTTCTTCCTCACTCCCAGAGTGTTTGGCCCAAACCTGTGTAGGTACAGGTCCCTGAGAGAAGCCCTCCGTCCCGACACAGTGTCACTTACCTGCCGAGGCCCGGGAGCGGCACTGCCCAGTCATCGGGCTGTACTCCTGGTTTTCATCAACGCACACACACAGGAAGGACCCTTCTACATTTTCACAGAAGGCTTCACCACACACGCCACTGAGCAGCTCACATTCGTTCACATCTGGAAAAGGGAGCACAGATCAAGTCAGACGTGTTCCTCACTCCTGACAGCTCTTTGTTTTACCAGCTGTGCCAAGACTAGTGGTGTCTGCTGGAAACAAGGTGACCCCCTGGGAGCAATCAAACCCTTCAGCTATTTGGGGGGAGGGGCTCCCAGAGGCAGGGCTGAAAGCTTTGGTTTGTGTGAAAGGACCATGAAAACACAAAGCAAAGTTTCCAAACTCCGATCCTGGCTTTAAGGAACAACTCGGAATTGTACTGCAAGCATCGTAGGTACACTTTGTTTAATTTTCTCTTCCCTGACTTTTTGACATAATGAGGTCTTAAATAATATGACACTTCTCTCTCAGTTCTTAATTCAAGGAAAATTAGCAGCAGTGGCACGTCAGAAACTGCAGAATTCTTTAAGTGCATTTTTAGAAATTGTTTTAAATCTACTCAAATGTCTAAAACTATAGTTTCCTAGCAGCCAAAATGTCCATAACTTAACAACCAGAATTCAGGTTGTGTATCCCTTTGAGAACTGAAGGAACAACCCCTGTAAGTAGTTACTGGGCTATATTAATCATTCATGGGAAACAAACTGGTCCAGTAACTCCTCAGTGATTTCACGATGCCTTTAAAAATTCTGTTTGGTGTTCCACAGTGTCATTTCTATTTTGCCAGATATTTTTCTTTTGTACTTAAATATACTTAATTAAAACACTAAAAACTCACAGATAAGTCCATTTTATTTAAGTACATAGCCATAAAGAAAGGCTAAGTTTATGTTTGCCCTTGCCCAATACTACTTTTTACCCATTCTCCTCGGAAGAAATTTTATTAATGAGTGTCCAGTTAAACAAAGCACCTGACTTGGCATCTGAAATGCTCATGTATTTTATGCATTAAATGTGATTAAACATCTACAAACATCAGTTTTCATGAGCACACTCTGAGATGGTTTATACAAAGTTAAAAATTTGAGCAATTATCCAAATCATTCAGGAAAAAAAATACTATTTTCACCTGCTATTCCCAGTTAATTGGACAAAAAGTTTATGTCTCTTGACTTATTTGGATAATTACCTCGGTTTTCCATTTCACTTTGTATATAAACAGATATAAATCCAATGAGCTGAGTTTTGCTTATGAAAAGATATTATGACAAAGTAAAGCAGACAGTTTGTATATTTAATCAACCTGGACAGTCATAACTTAGACCAGAAAAATTGACTTTAGAAATTTGCCAGTTTGCATTTATCAATTTTAGGTAACTGTCAAATGGAATTTTCTACTTTCTAACTTGTAATATTTCCAAGGCCATTGAAGTCTCTCCTACCAGACTGTACATTCAATCAAAAAATATTTTCTAGTTTATTTCTATGGGTCAGACTGGGGAGACAATGATGATGAGTCAGGCAGGCCCAACTCCTGCCTGCAGGGAGCTTACTGTCCAGTCAGGGAAATTAATCATATACTCATACAGGCCAGGAGAAGTGCTGGGAATGAAAAGTACAGAGCACGATGACAGCATGCAACAGTGGACCTTAAGTGCAGGGGTGGGTTAGGGAAGTGATATAGGAGCCAAGCTCTACCTGAAGGATGCGTAGATAAGAAGGCTGGGCAGCCAGGGTCCAAAGCAGAGGGAAAAGTGTGGCCAAAGGCTACAACCCCAGAGGGCTGATTCATCTCTTAAACTCTATAGAACACCCAGAGTGGTGAGGTACATATAAGAGGTGTTCAGTTCATACTTTTCAAAGAGAGAAGAAACAGACAAATATAACGATATTTGTTGGGTTCATTAACATAACAAATATTCCTTCTATAAGGGTGGTATTTTATGGGTCAAAATGAAGCATCAACATGGGTTCGGTGTGCTCCTCTGACTGGTTAGAAATGAACATTAACCAGAGGCCCAGGAGCTATGTGGAGTCAGTGGTTTGACATCTGATACCCCATTAGGTAACAGTTAACATTTACTGAGCACCTACAACAGGCCCAACATTAGGCCCAGCAAGGAGAGAGAGACACACAAAATTCTCAATCACACGGAGCTTATTGCCTTGGAAAAGGCAGCTGCAGGCAGTACATACATGATTAAATTCTTGCAAAAAAGGTTGTAAGTACTATAATAGAATTTGTTCAAGGTTTTCCAGAAGCAGGAGAAGGGATCACAGCTCAGCTGGAGGGAGAAGTGGAGCAGGGATGGTATCTGGGAGGAGATGACCTCTAACTTCCAGCTTTAGGAACGCATGGGATGGATCTAGGCTCAGGGAAGGGGAGGCCAGGAGGATATTCCCAGCAGAAGGAGCAAACAACAGCCTAATAACTTCCCAGTTACGTGAACAACCATAAGCAGTTTTATGCTGCAGGAACGTAAATGGGGAGGAAGCAGGTGGTGAGGCTGAGAAGGTTAAGTGGGGGGCCAGACCACATAACCTATTAAGTCAAAATATTTAGTGAATAGCAGATGGTTTTTACCACTTGTTTTTTAGTGCAAAGGAGACTACAGCAGGAATTGGAACAAGTGTTAACGACAGTGTTAGCTTAAAGGCGGTTACTATTCAAGTGCTTTTATTGTTCAATTTCTAGATTTTGTGTTTCCAGTTTAATCTGGATGGGAAATGAACTGGTGCTTTAATTGCAAATTGCCAAACTAAAAAGTTAACTGACTCCTCGTCAAGTGTCATCTGCCATGTAACGACCAGAGGTTTCCTCCTTAATTAAGAATAAAGAAAAAGCCTTGTTATCGGTAAAGTTATGAAAAGAATACCCTCCTTCCCATTTAACTGCTCTAATTGCAAACGTTTCATAATGAATTTCACTTAAGGAAATCATGGCTGATCAGAACATGAACTATAAAGTATCTTCTTTTATGTGAGCATGTGCTGGACCATATTCTAGGACATCTGACGATATTCAAGATTCCTTCCAGCTCCGATGATCCCAGAAGAGATTGAAGAAATATGCTTGCACAACCCAAAGCATCATTTTACGGGTGTCATTCCTGGAAACAGAAACTCTTGCCAACACTTTTCCTTAAATGCACTTGCCTAAGGGAGGTGCATTTTGAAGACAGACAAGCTCCACCACACACCAGACTCTATTTCCTGTGCAGGAGGGACTGAAGCGTTCCGCATACCCAGCTAAGAGTTTAAACAGATGCTCTTTTTAATATACATTTAAACCCAAAGTTATGCTTCTCTATTTCTGAATGTCCCTAACCATTTCAGAAGCCACAGGATCTTTTTGCACATCTCCAAACCGTACGACAAGATCAAATTATGATGCAATTCTGCCCAATTATCTTGCTTCCATCTCTCCTGTGGTTGATGACTTTGATTTCTTTTCGATAGAGAGATATGAAACATGTCGGGAGAAAAAAGTCTAAAAACTCACCCACACACCCTTGCCCATCCTGTGGGGCCTGAAAGCCCTGATAACAGAGGCAGCGGAAGGAGCCAGCTGTATTGTCACAAAACCCGTGACTGTCACAGACAGTGTTGTTTACACATTCATCAATATCTGCAAAAAAGACATTGACCATGAGACACAAAACATAGACAGACAAACACCAGCTATTAATGGACAGAGGTGCTCAACACACCCCGATTAGTATGAGACGATCATGTTTATACAGAATGAGCTTCTAAAACATTTTACATATACATAAAATGTTTTGATGAACATATCTCATTAGACAAAATATTGGGTTCTATGAGAAAGAAAACATTTACTTTTCCTCAGGAAATGTTTTCAAACTGAAATGACTGCTGCAGTTGCCACGGTCAGTGTTTTCTAAATGTTTTCAACCCTTTATTTCCAAGGAGAGGAGATCCCTACAGCGGAAATATGTGAAAGTATTGTCACCTTTTGCGATTGCTGTAAATGCTAATAGTTCTATCTGGCGAATTGGGAGCTGAAAGCATTGGCCTGCCTGGGCAAAGGTTTATTCAACCCTAGAGATAAGCTTGGTCAAGTCTAAACAGCATTCCCATGAAGGGGGCTGGGAATGGGGGGTGGGATTAGGGGGAGAGGGGAAGGGGCAGAGGGAGAATTTGATCTGATAAGTTCAGCGGTGTAGCCAGCCAGTCCCAGTTATTCTAGAAAAAAGACTTTATTCACAAGAAACACTTTCCTGTCACCAAGTTATAGCCACTCAGGTCCTAAATGTCAGTGCTGCTCCAACTGATTAGCCAGTGGCCAACTTGTGAATTCACTTTGTTCTCTATAAACTTGATGATAGTAGTCCTGTGCTTTCTATCCCCTGTTAAAAAAGATGTTCTCATAAAAGTGATGTCTCGGGCTTCCCTGGTGGCGCAGTGGTTGAGAGTCCGCTGCCGATGCAGGGGACATGGGTTCGTGCCCCCGTCCGGGAAGATCCCACATGCCGCGGAGCGGCTGGGCCCGTGCGCCACGGCCGCTGAGCCTGCCCATCCGGAGCCTGTGCTCCGCAATGGGAGAGGCCACAACGGTGAGAGGCCCGCGTACCGAAAAAAAAAAAAGTGATGCCTCAGTGGTGAAGTTACAAGTGGACTTTTCAATACAGTTCTTCCTTACCCTCACAGCTACTCACTTTCCTCTCCACTCTCCCACCCCCATCACTCCCGTTCTCCTTGTTTATGGCCACACTGCACGTTCCACCCTCCAGGCTCCCTGTCCTCTCTGCCTCTGGACTACACAGGCCCCAAACACAAGTTTTTGGAGAAACAACCAAGAGAAAACGCAATTACGGCATCCAAATACATGTGAAGAAGATTTCACGTTTATGTTCAAATAAAGAAATAACAAACGATAAAGAAAATGACAAGTTAAATTGCACTCGACAGAATTTAGTTGGGTGGAGTTCATACTAATAAAGTTGAGTTTTCTCTTTCTAAAATTTTAAACACCAAGTCAAAAATTTTTCAAGAAGATAAAGAAGATGCATGCAATGATATTCAGCAGCTCTCTCACTTCTCTTCCTAATTGTCCAACACTATCAAGCATAACTTCAGAGACTGTCTCACTTCTGAATTGTAAAATATGAGTGACTACAAACTTTTCTTAATTTTCTCAACTCAAAACTGTGTCCGGGGCCCCTTCTCCATCCCTACCAGTCTCTTCTTCCTATAGTCCCACCTGCTCATCTTTCTTCTGCATCTTCGATCATTCCTCCCTGGCTCCTTCCCTCACTGCCTTCAAACATGTTAAAATCTCTTGGAAAAGCTTTCATTTTACCATGATGTCACCAACCTTGTTTTTCCATTCCTTCTATCATTGCAAAACATATCAAAAGAACTATCTACGTGCATTGCTTTTATCTCCTAATATACTTAACAGTAAAAAGGAAACAGTAAAAATACTAATAACATTAATAATATTAGTACATTTCTAGAATTACTATAATTTACAAAATAACATGTATAAAGTGCTTAGAACATTGCCTGGTATGTAAGGTAGGACGTGTACATGTTACCTACTATTATAACTATCATAATTATTACTCGTCCTCTTACTCCTCCCTTAATGACCTACAATCTGTCTTTCTAACTCTTTATCCCACGAAACCCTTTTGAGAAAAAACACCAATGGCCAACCTATCGTTAAGTTCAATGACCATTTCCCAGTCAATCATCATCACCCTAGACCTCCATGTCTGGTCAACATCTTCTCCTTGAACTCCCTTTTCACGACCCCAGGCAGAGTATTATTCTCGTTCTATCTTTAAACACTCTGGCTCACTCTCATCCTTTTCCAGCCTGAAGGTGGTGTCTGCCAGGGCTCAGCCCTCCCTGGGATCTGCTTCATCCTCAGCACTCCCTTCTTCTCTGTTCTCCACCCTTTCCACACTCTCCAGACTCCACAGGGCACAAATCCCCAGAACTTTGTCTCCAGTCAGGATCCTTCTTATTCTTGATCATTTCATCTTCTATCATCATCTCAAACTTACCAAGCCTAAAACCACATTCACTGTCTTCCTACTAAACCCGACTTGCTGACCTTCGTGAGCAATCCCTCTCACCTCTATCCTTCCTTTTTTGCCTCTTCATCTTACCTCAACTTCAATGGAAAAAGTCAATGAAATTATTTCACATCTTAAATAAATGAATCTCCCTTGCAGCATCCAACACAAAGACACTCAATAAATCTGCCCTGATGGATTTTCAATGTCAGCATCAGGCTGGGATCACAATTGATTTACTAATCACAACCATGAGAAGGGTAACTGCACTGTGTCATCAAGTCACTTCACACAGGCCACTGCTAATTTTAGACTTCCTGAAATGGGCACTTGTCGAAGAGATTACGTTATTCACTGAACCACGGGATTTAAGGGCTGGAAAGAAACTCAGAAGTGCTTTAATTACCACTTACGTACTGACGGTCTCCCAGTCTCTCTCAAGGGCTGGCCCTCTGTCCTTTAGAACCATTTATCTAATATCTATTGGACATGTTCATAGTAAGTGAACTTACTCACCACTTCTCCTGTATTCCCTTCTCCCGAGAACCCAACGCGTCACCCCAGCCATGAACCTTAGTGTCAATCCTTCCCTCTCTCCTTCTCCTCATGCCTCCCCAATCATACCCTCTTATCTTTCCTGATATCCCTCATACTCCTATTTGGTTTATCTCTGGTCTTGTCTGCCTCCCTCTAATCCATTCTCCACCAAACTGCAAACCTGCCAGGGACATTCCGTAGCTCTGAATATTCCACCTCTTCACGGCTAGAGAATACCAACCACTCTCCTTGGCAGAGCCCAGAGCCCCGAGCCCCCTTCATCGTCTGGCGTCTGGCTACATGTCTGGCCATGGTTCTTAGCTAACCTCCTTCCTAATTTATGCTCCAGTCCTATGAGGATATGCAGTAGAGTTCTTTGAAAACCCTGGAGTCTTTAATTTCTCACTGATTTTGTGCACATCTCTTCCTCCACTAGAAATTCTCCCCTCTGTCCGCTTTGCTCAGAAACTCTCCCTGGCCCTTGGTCAGCCCAAGAGACACCTCCTGTGTGGTCCCTCCTGTGTGGCAGATTTCAGGGACCCTTCTTTGTACTCCCAGAGTGTTTGGGGACATTACCGTGCTTATCAGGGCTACTTTTGGGGTTGGGGAACCTTCAACTAAACCTCACCAGCAACTTATTCCCTACGAAATGGGACAGTGGACAGCAAAGGAGGAGGAAGGGAAAGCAGTGCCTGGAAACCTGGTGGCTTTTCAGTCCAGATTCTGGAAGTAAAAGCTCTTGCTTTCCTTTTTATGAACTCTGTGCACTTACAGATGACGATTTCTTGTTAATGACTGCCAGCTCAGGGACTGAATAACTGACCTTAAGGTGAACAAATCCTGAGCCGGTTATGAATTACTGGGTGTCTTGCAGTCTCAGACTTACTGTAATAGTGATTAACAGAGAAAGTTTAGATGAGCAATATTTTGGATTTCAACGAATAGGAAAAATAGACTAGCTCTTCAACAACTAATATTTTATGAAAACGATATATTCTAACTTTCAGCAGGTTCATGTTTCAACAATGAGGTGAAGTAATAGCTTAATTAGAGGGTGTTTGTTTCACTTCTCTAATGACATATTTAAAAAAAAATATCATTTCATTAGAATTTTTTTTGATGACATGAACTCTCAGAGATTTTTTTCCATTGTTAGTCCTGTCTATAAATAGATTTATAAGAACTGCTACAACTAATATTAACTCTAAGAATAAAGCTAAATGTTAAGAGAATTTATTATTATGCTAGAATAAAAGCCTGATCAAGATGCAAACTTCATTAAATGGATGAGTAAAAGCTATCCCATTTTTGCTGAAGTTGAATTTTGAATATGAAACTAAATTTTGAATGATTCATATATCACAGATTTTCTTTTTGCTTAATTAAGGATGACTCTGTTAAATTACTAAAAGGATTTTGCTTGGGCATCTGTAAAAGCCATGCATGATATTATCTATCACCAGTCATACTGTCCACCAGGTAAGTGATACAGGAGTAACCGTCCAGAGATCTCTCAGCTGACAACCCAGATGAATTTGATACACTACTGTAAAAATTGATTTCTCATGCAAGTTTTTGTTAGTTATATTTTACTAAGCAAGGCAGATATAAATATTACCATTTCAATGGAAATGAATTCAAGAAAAAATTACACAGACCAAGGAAAGCAGATCACTGATGTGAATTTTCCAATAACAAGATAACCTAAATGTCAGAAAGAGAAGTAGAGCATAGTCCTGGATGAACGGAACTGCCAGGGGCTCATTTTTAAAGGAGCAATGTTGTCAATGACCAACAGGCCCACACTTTGAGGGTCTTAACCACTGTCCTACTTGGTAGATCAACTTTCCTTGTCCGTATGCTTTTTACTTAGTCCATTTTCTCAATGGACCAAAAGTTTTTCAAAACCTACTGACTGTTATTAGGGATTCTACATATAACAGCAGAACTCCAACCTTGTACCATGTCCTTCGATTCTCACTTAGGTAAAGTGAACTACGAAATAACATGAACGTATGGAGAGGAAACATGATTTTCTAAAAGGAGCTGGGGTCAAGTAAACTTTATTTACTAACTAAGAAATTACAACTGTGTTCAAAGACCTCAAACAATGAAATTCATAAAAAAAACTCAATGATTCCATTAGATGTTCTGTGTTATATGCAGAAAAGTCCATGTGCATGGGGAAAAGGAGTATTTGGGTATATTTTGTCAAATAAATGATGTGGTTTTCTTCTTTTCAGATATGCTCTTCAGTTTTTTGTTTTGTTTTGAATTAACAAGAGTCTTTCTCACTTTCTTAACATCTCCTACCTTTGTTTTCTTGCTTTTCCTTTTCCTTATTCTGAGCAAGACATATCCATCTATTCAAGGAAGGAGCTCTCTGACGAGCCTTCCTTCTGCTGCCAGGGCTCTCTAGAGAGGTGCATGATGGGAACGGGGTGTCATTTTTGATAAGGGATGACTCATAGGAAAATCCCCACAGCTCTTGGATGGTTGGTAAGAAAAAGCCTTCCTGTCATCAAAGCATTTTTATTATTTTTTTTAAAAAGATTTTTTGGATGCGGACCATTTTTAAAGTCTTTATTGAATTTGTTACAATATTGCTTCTGTTTTATGTTTTGGTTTTTTGGCTGTGAGGCATGTGGGATCTTAGTTCCCCAACCAGGGATTGAACCTGCACCCCCTGCATTGGAAGGCAAAGTCTTAACCACTGGACCACCAGGGAAGTCCCCATCAAAGCATTTTTAGATGAATGATAAGGTTTATCTTAATTCAAAGGGACTTTGAAGTTTATCCAGTTCAATCTCTTCATTTTAAGAACCAGAAGACTGAGGCCTAGAGAGGGGAAGTAACTTGCCTCAAGGTTACGCAGTCAACCAGTGGTACAACTGGCAAAGGAGCAGAGCTTAGTGAAGGAACAATCTTCAGAATCTAAGTTTGTGGCTGTATCCACCACATCTTCTTGCCTCCCACCATGGTTATAAAACTGAGAGGATGAGCAGAACTAACCCAATTGTGAGCCCATCAAGTACACTGGAGTGTGTCCACTATGAAGGTGCAAGTCAGAACACATACTCCTAGACTTACCACTTACTGACATACAGTTTAATCAAGTAACCTCCTCTTGTCCTTCAACAAGGCCTTGACATCAAGTATCATCATACCTGAAATCTAAAGATCTGAGGTTTTGTAGGTCCTGAAGACGCTATTTTTCTAGAAGACCCTTGCAAAGAAAGACCCATCAAGCACCAGGGATGTGTAACCCACAGAATGTCCCAGGACCATGTCCAGCATTGGTGCTCTTTGGATCTCTCCATGAGAAGGAATGACCCACTGTTTCAGCCCAAGGCTTCCTGCCCAATTGGAATTGTTTAAATGTTTGGCACTAGACTCTTAGGAGAATAGAGCCAAAGAAAGGGGGCTTACACTGGAAGGGATGTAGGGTTCCTGCTTCAGGAGAAATGCAGCCCTCAGACTCTTTACTGAATGGAACAGAAGCAGACCAGGAGACGGTAAATCCCAGCCAAGAAGTGGGACTGAACAATGTTAAACCGGCTGAATATCTGCCCAAAGGAATTTTTAAATGGCATGGCTATGGGCCCAAAAGAGATTAAGGTCTCTCTCACAGCATAGGAGAGAAGCCAGGATTAAACGGAAGATGAGCGCAGGCCTAAAGAAAAAAAATAAAGTTTAGCCAATAGGAAATTAAAAACTGGATTTGGAGACAGTCCAGACAACACAATAGGATATGGAAAGAGCCTTTTAAAAAAGGTCCACTGAGGTCTGGCAACGTCAACAAGGCTGAAGAATATGGGCCTTGTTATGGAAAATAACTTTGTTCTGGGAAATGGGGATGAGCCAGAAAACAGCAGAAGACGACATCCTTGTGCAGAGTTTGACTTCCATGCTGTTGCCTGACAGAGAAGTTGGGGAGAAAACCTGTGGACCTTGATGGTCACAAGTATGTTTTGAAAGCCAGTGGCCTAAGATCAGCAACGAGAAATGACAGATGTATAGCAAGTTATTTCAAATCCAACTTTCTAGCCCCAAATTCTGGAAAACAAGGCTGGCCAATGAGAGATCAATTTTTTTTTTTTCCAGCCTTGAAACTCACTACTTTAAAAGAGATTTACTTGAATTATTCTTTAAAAATTACCCAGAGCAGCCTCCCAAATGATATATGGGAATAGCTAGAAGTTCCCGAGAAACAAAACTTAAACTCTGCTCTGATTTTAATCAGTCATTACATGAATAACATACATTCACCAGCCACAGTTAAAGATAACCTAGTGGAAAACCACCCTAAAATCACAATCATTATAATCCCAAACTTATCCAAAGACACGGGACTCATCCTTGGTCACCTCCCCACATACAAGCATCCCACTCCTCTGATTTTCTCTCTTGTTCTATCTCCAACCTCTCCCCTCTTTTCCAACCTTACTGGGGGCCTCCTCATCTCTCATCGGAATTCCTGCAATGACATTCTACCGGGTTTTGTGCTCTCAGCCACTCACTGCCGCTCCAAACCCATCCTCCACAATGAGAGAATGATTAACCTATTGAAATAGTCCAACCAAATAATTCTTTGCTTAAAGCCTCTTCAGTTTTTCTCCAGGGATAACAGTATCAAGGCCCATGCCATGTGCCTTCTGGAGCTCATCCATACTCGCTTCTCAAATTATTTGCTTTCCTAGCTGGCCCCTCTGCCTCTGCATCTTCTACTGCCCTTTCCCCGTCTACTGGATCATTCCATCAGGATCAAACACTTCCTGCTATCATCTTAAAAAAAACAAAGAGCCTCAGGGCACAAAATCTCTTCAGCTAGAACCATATTTCTCACCCCCTTTAACAGTCAAGGTTCCAGACTTTCCTACATGTGCTGTGTCTACTCCATTAGTTCTCATTTGCTCCTGGGTGGCTCTCATATATCGTACTCCACCAAAATGGCTCTTGATAAGGTCATCATTTTGTAAAATCCAAAGGACTCTTGATTGTCACGTTAATAGATCTCTCAGTGGTGTTTAACACACTTGACAACTCTCCTCTTCTTAAAGCAGGCTCTTCCCTTAGATTCCATGGTCCTATATGCTCCAGGGTTTTCTCTTAATCCTCTAGCCACATTCCACAGTCCTTCTCTTTTACTTTACCCCTAGATGTGTTTTTCAGGGCTTAGTCCTAGGCCTTCTTTTCTTCTCATTGCATGGTCTCTCTTGATGGCCTCATCCATTCTAATAGCTTCAACGCCATCTATATCTGGGGACTTCCAGTTTGTATCTCCAGCATAGACTTCTCTTTCAAACACCAGATCTAACTTGATCCAATTGCTTGACTGTCATACCCACATGGACATCTCAAAGGCAACTCTAGTTCAATAACCCAAATCGTACTTCTGATGTTAAAATTTTTTTTTGCTTAATTTTTCACCATGTCAGCAAACAGTGCCACCAAATATCTAATTGTTACATTCAGAACCAGGGATCTATCTTCAGTATCCCTTTTCCTCCTTACCCTACATCCAAACCAGCACTATGTTCTAATCCAGTACCAGGTTCTCTCTCCAAACCATTTCTTGAGTCATTCGTTTCTCTCCATAATACTGTTACTACTCTAGCTTGAGCTACCAACATGCTTGGTCTGAACAACATCTGAGAAGACACCCTGAGTTTTCTCTTGCCCCTCTAATCCCATTTTCAAATGTCCCCGGGGCAATATACACTTCAAAAATATAGAGTATTGAATAGCATCAAACCTGAGAGTTTACTTTATATACCACCAAAAGAGAAAGAAAAAAGGCTCTGCAAATTCAAGTATTTCATACTGCTTATTTTTAGACAAATCACATCAACTGGAAGAAGCATTCCAATATTAAAGTATGAAAAAATATGCATCTTAGAAATGATGAAATATAGTATATCACTGTCCTGCTTAAAATCTATCAGTCTATTTCAATTATTCTTAGAATGATATTCAAACCCTTAATGTCTCCTGTGAGGCTTTGTACATTCCATCCCCAACTCTCCAGTCCATCCCTCGCTGTGTCTCCCTCCCTCTAAGTACCAGGCATTGGTCTTTTTCACCTCCCTGAATGCACCTAGTACTTTCCTACCTCAGCGCCTTTGCCCTTCCTACAACTCCACCTGGGGACGCTCCACACCACCTCCCTCTTCCATGGGGAACTCACTCCTCAGGGCTCAGCTCAAATGCCATTTCTTAAGAGACCCTTCAGGTGAAATAAGTGAGCTTTCCCTCCTCTTTCCTCTCATTGACTCTGTTTTTTCCCTTGCAGCAGCATAATGATCTGTGGTCATATGCTTTTTGAAACGTTTACTTGTGTATTTACTGCTTGCGCCCTGCAAGTGCAGTTCCTAGAAGGCAGAGATCATGTCTGTTTTGCTAATCACTGTATGTCCATAGCCTTGAACAAAGTCTGGCACATAATAGGTGTGTAATGGCAACATTAAACATAATACTGTTGAATACAAAAGCAAGCAAGCCTTCCACAAGCCAGCCTTTGCCTACCTCTTTAGCTATAGCTTATGTATCACTTTTTCCCCCATCACACATGTTCAACTGAAACTAATTTAATTGCTATGTCCCAAAATCCATGCCATATTTCATGTCTCAAAATCTTTGCTAGTGGCATCTGTTATGCCAGGACACCCTCCCCCCATCCCTTCCCCACAGATCTCAGGTCATATTTTTCACCTAGATAATGTTCCTCTACCCTCCAAGCTCTTCTAGTCTCAGCTGGAGCTTCTTAGAAGATTTTTGGACCCAACCTTGTGTTGAAAATGTGTCTACTCACACAGGCTCTTCCTAACCCTCACTAAACACTTACGAAGATCTTAGAACGATGGTATATCACATCATCACCAAAACACAAGGCTGAGCACTCACAGCCACAGCATGGGAGGAAGAACTACTGAAGCAATGGAGCTGAGCTAGAAAAACAGCTGGTAACCTAGCCATTTCCCATTCCATCCGAAAGCAACAGTCAAATTAAAGCTGTGCTGCAGACAGTTTAAAAAGTAGAATTTATAATGCAGGAACGTGTATTTGAAATTTTCAAATTCCAATTTAAAACGCTCTTCTAGAATGAAGAGAAAAGGACAAACTGATGGGCAAGAAAACATTCATTTTTATATCCCAGATGTATGAAAGAGTTAAATACAAAAAAAAACCTCACAAAGATAAAATACTATAAGAAATATAAATATACAATTGTTCACAACAGAACAGGGAAAACGGCCAAGTATAAAGCAATGAAAGAAATAACAGCACTATAAAATTAAAAGGCAAGTTAAAGAATGGGGAAAGCATTTGTAAAATATTGATCAGTGATTATTATCCTTAGTACACATAAATCAGTTAGAAAAACTTTACCTCAGGTAGGTAGGTAAAAAAAAATCTCACAGAAGAAAGGAGATAAATATAAAAGAGGTTAACCTAATATAAAATGCAAATTAAATATTATTTTCTTCTTATCAAATTAACAGAAAAATGTGAACATGAGTTTCTTTTTGGAGAGAATGTTAGGAGGTCTAGGAGGTCTAGACTAGGAGGTCTCATTGGGTTCTGGTGGAAGCAGAAACTGGTACAATATTTCTGGAAAGCAAGGAGCTCACATATGTTGTGAAGACCCATAAAGCTCCTAATATCCTTTGATCTTGTAATTAAATGTCTTAGAATCTACTCTAGGGACATGATCATTGATGAAAAGAAATGTTTATATACAAGTTTCTTCATAAAACATTTTTAACGGCAACAACAACACAGGACAGAGTCTATCTCCATAATTAGGAGCATATCTTTAAAAACGTATGGTACAATCATAATTCTAAGTGAAAAAGTAAAGATAAAAGCATATGATCTTATTAAAACACTTAAATACTGAAAACTTAAAAAAGAAATAGACCAAATAGCAACTGGTTGGTTGATAAATGATTTTTTTTCTCACTTCTTAACATTTTCTAAGTTTTTCAGATCGAGGACATATTACTCTTAAAATCAGAAAAATTATTTGTTTGCAGTCAACTATTTGAAGATATGAAAGTAAAAAATTATTCTACTTGAGTATATACCTAAGTATATTCTGCACTCTAACAGCAATGAATAAAACTGTACAGAAGTGGATAGACATTCATAAATATTCTAAAATATACTGAAAAACTTGTAACATTTAAATATTTCTTCAAATTGACAATTAAGAAAGCTGAATGTTTTACTTTAAAATAAACTGTTTTGCTTGAAATGATTTTAAAAAATTACTTAAGAGAAATGCTGCTCCTAATTATTAAGTTAGGAAATATTTTGTCAGGAAACCATAGCAATTTTCAACAATTACAGCTGCAACTGAAAATAATAAAGCAAACAAAAAAAATCCAAACAAAAAAACTTTAAGTGCTTTTTAATCTAACCAAGATTTTTTTCTTTTCATACAAAGCTGTGTTTGTTTAGTTTCAAAAACTCTGGAGACCCTGTCCAAAAGTACAATCTTCTGAACATGAATTCAGAGATTCTGTTGAATGAAAAATTAACACTTTGAACCTAATCCCTTCCTCAAACACAAATAGTACATTGCCAGTTGTAAATGCTTCTATCTGAAGATTGACTTTTCTACTGCTTACAGATAAGTATTGTATACAATTTCACTTTTTATTATGTGAAAATAGAATTTAGACCAAAACATTTTAGATCTCAAACTTAACTTTTGGTGCATTTTATTTTCCTTTAATTCACTATTCAGTTAAAAAATCATAGGAAAACATTCTTTCCAAAATATATATAAAAAAACAAGTTGGGGTGATATAATCAAAAATACTCTAAATGGTGGGGGTGGGGAAGAAAGGAAAAGGAACAAAGAGATGAGACAAATGGAAAACAGAATTAGGTACAGATTTGAACCTCTCAAATACCAGTAATTAAATGTATACAAACTAAATTCTCCAATTAAAAGACAAAGATTGTCAACATGAATTAGAAAAGAACTATTATATCCCTTTTACAAGAGAAAGACCGTTCAATATAAGAACACAGAAAGACAGGAAAAGATAAGTTGTGCAACAGCAAACGAAACCATAAACAAGACGAAAAGACAACCCTCAGAATAAGAGAAAATATTTGCAAATGAAGCAACTGACAAAGGATTAATCTCAAAAACTTACAAGCAGCTCATGCAGCTCAATATCAGAAAAGCAAACAACCCAATCCAAAAATGGTCAGAAGATCTAAACAGACATTTCTCCAAAGAACATATACAGATTGCCAACAAACACATGAAAGAATGCTCAACATCACTAATCATTAGAGAAATGAAAATCAAAACTACAATGAGGTATCACCTCACACCAGTCAGAATGGCCATCATCAAAAAGTCTACAAACAATAAATGCTGGAGAGGGTGTGGACATAAGGGAACCCTCTTACACTGTTGGTGGGAATGTAAATTGATACAGCCACTATGGAGAACAGTATGGAGGTTCCTTAAAAAACTACAAATAGAACTACCATACGACCCAGCAATCCCACTACTGGGCATATACCCTGAGAAAACCATAATTCAAAAAGAGTCATGTACCACAATGTTCATTGCAGCTCTATTTACAATAGCCAGGACATGGAAGCAACCTAAGTGTCCATCGACAGATGAATGGATAAAGAAGATGTGGCACATATATGGAATGGAATATTACTCAGCCATAAAAAGGAACGAAACAGAGTTATTTGTAGTGAGGTGGATGGACCTAGAGACTGTCATACAGAGTGAAGTCAGAAAGAGAAAAACAAATACCATATGCTAACACATATATATGGAATCTAAAAAAAAAAAAGGTTATGAAGAACCTAGGGGCAGGACGGGAATAAAGAGGCAGACTTACTAGAGAATGGACTTGAGGACATGGGGAGGGGGAAGGGTAAGCTGGGACAAAGTGAGAGAGTGGCATGGACATATATACACTACCAAATGTAAAATAGCTAGCTAGTGGGAAGCAGCAGCACAGCACAAGGAGATCAGCTCAGTGCTTTGTGACCACCCAGAGGGGTGGGATAGGGAGAGTGGGAGAGAGGGAGACACAAGAGGGAAGAGATATGGGGATATATGTATATGTATAGCTGATTCACTTTGTTATAAAGCAGAAACTAACACACCATTATAAAGCAATTATACTCCAGTAAAGATGTTAAAAAAAAAAGATAAATTGTGCAAAATTTAACTGAAAGCATATGTAGCTATATGAAAGATAAAGTAGATTTAAAGGTAAGATGCATTGATAGAGACAAATAGTGACATTTCAAAGGGATGAAAGGTTCAATCCACCAGGAAGATACAAAAATCTATATTTAATTCCTGTGTCAGAAAATATATAAAACAAAATCCAGAAAACTGAAACTAGAAACATAAATCTCCATAATAATGGAGATTATAAAATACTCCCTCAGAAAATTATGTAATAAGCAGGCAAAAAAAACAATAGGGATATAGATGATATGAACAACACAATTTACAAACTGATCCCAATCAATATACACAGGTCCAAATGCAGAATATACATTGCTTTCAAGTACACAAGGGATAGTTTCTAAAAGTGACCATATTCTGAGCCACAAAAAGCTTTAAGGATTGAAGTCATTGAAAGTATGTTTAGCTGACTAGAGATAGAAATTAATAACAAAAATATAAGTAAAAATCTCTAAATTTCTAGATATTAAACAAAACAACTCTAAATAGTTCATTGGTCAAAGAAAAAAGACAATGGACTTGAAATATTTTTATCTGAATAACAAAAAAACATCAGAACTTGTGAATGCAGTAAAGCCATTCTTAGACATAAATACATATATTAGAAAAGTTTGAGATCCAATGATCCAAGGATCAATCACAAGAAGTTAGAATTAAGGACAAATTAAACCCCAAGAAAGTAAAAAGTATAAAAGCAGAAATTAATATAATCGCAAACAAAGAAAACTTAACGAAAGAAAGTTGTTTCTTTGCAAAGACCAATACCCCCTAGGAAGACTGAGAGCAAAATAGTGAAAGCATAAATTACTAAAATAAAAAATGGAAGGCATTACTACACATTCTACCGACATTAGGAAGAGATAAGAAGATGATATTAAGAACAACTTTGTGCCAATGCACTAGAAATTTTACCTAAAGTGTATAGATTCCTTGAAAAACAAAAGTTACCAAAACTGACACGAAAAGTCAAAAAACAATGTTATTTTATCTTTTAAGTACATCTTAACTACAGTTTAAAAACTTTCATAACACACACCCCCCCAAAATAAAACAAAACCAAAAATTCCAGGCACAAATGACTTTACCTGTAAATTCTTCAAGGAATCCGAGGAAAAAGTAACACCAATTTAACACATACTTTTTTCAGAAAAACCGAAAGAAGGGATACTTTCAACTTATTTTATGAAACCAGAACCACCATGACTCCACAACTTTACCAGGACATTAAGAGGAAGGAAAATTTACATGAACACGGATGTAGATATTCTAAAAAAAATGTTATCAGTTTGCCTCTAGGGATATGTAAGAAGACTAATACATCATGACCAATGGGTTTATTGTAAGAATGCAAGGGTATTTTCACTAAAAAAAAAAATTAATATGGTTGGAATGCGCATGTGATGGTGACCACTAGAGCTACCATCTTGGACCATGATATGGAAACCACATGTCAAGGAGAGCAGAATAAAACAGATATTGTCTGGGTTCCAGTGCTGTACACTTGCATTCTGAACCCTCGATTACTTGTTCTTGAACAGCTACATAGAGAGAAACAAACTTTCATCTTGTTTAAACAAATCAGCCCATGTGATTCACATTAACAGAATAAAGGAGAAAATAATTTTTTTAATAGACACAGAGAAAGCATCTATTACAATTCAAAACCATTCATAATAAAGACTTAGCAAATCATAAATAAAAAAGAATTTCCTTATCTGATAAAGAGTACATATTAAAAACAAAAACAAAACTATGGCAAACACCATACTTAAATATTAAATGCTTTCCCTGCTGAGATCAGGAATGAGACAAAGAAGCTAGCTATCACAACCTTTATGTAGTAGAGGTCCTAGAAAGACTAAGAAAAGTATAATTATCAAAAGAAAATAAGTAAATAGTTTTTCATCTACAACATAATGGTTTATGTACAAAATCCAAAAGAATCTGCAGATAAACTACTAGAAATAACAAGTAAATTTAGTAAGGTAATAGATACAAGGTCAATGTACAAAAATCAAATGTAGCTCTATGCACTAGTAACAAACAATTATAAGGGTAAAAAAAAACCACTTTAAGTACCACTCACTACAGTACAAAAATATTAAAAACCTAGGCATAAGTCTAAAAATATTGTGTAAGACCTTACACAAAAAAGCTGCAATGAAACACCAAGATAAATGAAAGAAAACCTAAACAAATTGAGGGATATACCTTATTTATGGATTGGAAGACTCAATATTGTAAAATGTGAAATCTTCCCGAATTGACCTATTGAGTCAATGCAATTCCAAACAAAATCTCAGCAGAGTTTTTTTTGGTGAAAATTGATAAGCTGATTATAAAACTTATATAGAAATGAAAAGGGCCAAGAATAGGCCTGAAAATCTCAGTGGACAACAAAATATAACAATTTAGAATTTGCAGCACCATATATTTAAATTGATTATAAAGCCACTGTAATTAAGAGAGTATGCTATTGGAGCAAGGGTAGATAAGTAAACCTATGGATAGAATGAGGAAGAAATAGACCCATATATATTTGACCACATGCTTCATAACAGAGTTACCAGTGCAGATCAGTGGGGAAAGGCTGCTCTTCTCAAACAGCCACGACCCAAATGGACATAGGAAAAAAGTATTGAGTTGGCCAAAAAATTCATTCAGGTTTTTCCAGAAGATGGCGCCATAACCCAAACGAACTTTTTGGCCGACCCAATAAATCTTGACCTCTATTTCGCACCATATGCAAAAATCAATTTCATGGCAAGGACAGATTCCAAATGTAAAATATAAAATAAAGCTTTCAGAAGAAAATATAAAAGGTATCATAATGACTTCAGGGTTTGCAAAGATTATGGACACAATAAAGTACTGATCTCAAATGAAATAATGAAAACACTGGACTTCATTAAAATTAAGAACTTGGGTTCAACTGAAGTTACCATGGAGAGAATTGTTGTGTAGGGTACCTCCTTTTGAAGAGGTTTGTTATACAGAAGTAGACAAATGAAACAATTCTGAAAGAGCCAATATAAAGGTATGAAAAGTTGTTGCACATCAGTCCTCACAAGGGAAATGCAAATTGACACCACAGTGCGATACCATTACTCAGCATGGCTAACCTTTAAAAAGACTGACAATTCCAACTGTTGACAAGATGTGGCACTGGAAGTCTCAAACTTAACTGGTGGCAGTGTAAACCGGTAGTCTGAAAAACTGGCTGTATTTATGAAAATGAGACATACATATGTTCTATGACCTATAAATTACACTACCAGGTGATATCCAACAGAAATTAGTGATTACATCCACCAAAAGGTATGTTCAAGATTACTAAGGCTTTATTTACAACAGTCCCAAACTTGAAGAAGTCCAAATGGCCATCAACAGTAGAATGGATACATAATTGTAGTATATTCATACAATGAAATACTGTACAGCACTGAAGATGAAGTACTGCTACATATAACACAGGTGAAGTTTATAAGCATAATGTTGAATGAAATAAGCCAGACACAAATGAATACCTGCTACATAATTCCACTGATACAATGTTCAAAAACAGGCAAAACAAAGCCATGGTAATGAAGACAAAATAGTGGTTACTGCTGTGTATGGGTATTGGGCAGGGGGATGGGTAATAATCAGGAAGAAGCTTGAGAGAGCATTCAAGGGGCTCATTGCCAAGTGTGCTCACTCTGTAAAAGTTTATCAAAAGTACCCTTATGACTGATGCACTTTTCTTTATATATTTTAAGCAATTAAAAAAATTTACTTAAAAAAAAAGCCAATCCACGCTGTTGTATTTCCTGGTTAAAGACCATCTTACACATTCAAAAGCTCATTCTGTCTCCCTTTCTCCTTGCTAAGAGATATATACTTATTAGACTAAAATATTAAGGGACTCTAAGTAGCAATCCTGGTCACCACTCGCTACCTGTCCATTGTAAGCCATTCAAATACTCTGACACTTAAATTTCTTCCATATGCAAATGAAGTCGTTATTTTTCTGTTTTTGTTTTTTCTTAGGTAGGAATACAGGTGAAAATAAGAGAACCAATGTAACACAATACATCTTTTCTTAAAATTTTAACGTTTCTATGTGACCCACTGCAAGTCAAGGGAATCATTTGAATACTGTCCAGACTATGCTACTATTTTTTGTCTCGTAGAAGGTGATGGAAAATTACTATGGAATGAATTTTTAAATCATTTTCTTAGAATTATAACAGCATTGCTGTATGTTCAGAACAGACTGGAATCCTAATGTTCCAGGATATAGGGTTTTAGGAATCATGAATATTTAAACAGAAACATGTGATGTGCAAAGGGAGGTCATATTTGACTATTAAGCATTAATGATGATTGATCTGGATCAGTACAGCTCCCCAGGCCCTTACTGGCAACACTCCCTCCCACGTGCATCTGAACTGCTGAGAGTGGGTTCCTAGTTCTCTCTTTCTCTACCCCACATGCCCTTTCATAAGTTCAAAATTAATACAGCTAGTAAATATTCTTCTACATGAGGGTAAAATATAAAATTAATGAGTTTTTAAATTTTGTGGGTTTTTTTTAAGACCCCAAAAAGTCCTAAGAATTTTTCAAGTATTTAAATTATGTCCCTTCTCATTTCCATTTGGCTTTTGAAGAAAAGGAAGTGGAATAAATGTACAGAAGATTATCTCTATTATTCAAAATAAGGCCAAGGATGAAAATCCTCATGAATGAAACAATTTTAGGTCAACTGCGTTAGAAAAAACTTCAGAAGAGTGTTTTGGCTTTCACATTCCAAACCGTATTAACAAACTCATGCAGTGAAAGACTAAGAAAATGGGGAAAGTGGTCTGTCTCACTTCTCCTCAGGTTCTGTAGCTGCAAAGGGCATCTGTGTCATTAAACAGCTCTGAAAGCCCGCAGTTGGCACTGGGTACGGATCTTTCCCCTCAGAAAACGGAGACACAGGTGGAGGGAAGAGGCGCTGCCTGGGGAAGCCACTGCAAGCACCAGATGTTTGTTCAATTACGATAAAACCTCGGTATTATCGGTGAAAATCCAAAACTGAGTATCTGTGACATTTAAAGGAAAAACTCTAAGTTGAAAAGATAGTATATTTTTAATGAGACACCAAACACTTCTTCTTTTCACAAAAGCAAAACTTGTAAACACAATAAATCATCCATGCTTCTTTCTAGAGAAAGAGAAAGTGATTTCTGAACTTAAAAAGCCATTTTCTTCCTATTTCTTCCCACGATGGACTGAAAAAATGTTATATAAAAACTGGGAAACTGAATGAGAAGGATTTGAATTTGCCACAGAAAAAAACATTTCTAAAAATTTAAAGAGAAGAAACTGGATGAAAGCTTTTAAAAAACACTTTTCTACTCCCAAAGGTAAAGAATAATCCTCATTTACCATCATATAATGGAATATCACAAAAAGTGGAGTGTTTGAATAAATTCTCCATTTTGAATAAATTCCATGCCATTAAGAAAAAGTTCTTTAGATATTCGTGGAAAATATCCTGAACTCCAATTGCATATTTCTTCTGCCACAATTACTTGAAAAAGACACTCTGTGTGTTTTTACATTGTATCAGTTTTTAAAACGCAATGTTTTGTCTTATCAGGTCAATTTTTAACCGTTTGGATTATCTCTGCATTCATTTAATGGTTTTACATTTTAACACCTGAGCCTTTCTAAAAAATATCTCATTCTAACTTCAGAGTCATGCTGTACATTTTCCCTTCTCATATAGTGTCTCTTACACTAAGAGGTGCTGCCAGTGAGACTGGGAGAAAACGCTAAGCACAGGCCAACTACATCAAACCCCAGATTCATCTTTTTGACACTTGGGTCCCAGAGGTAATATGAGATCAGCCAAAAAAATTCCCCTTTTTTTTTCACTGTTCTACTTTTTCTCTTTCTATATTCAAACAGGAGGCCAAGAAAGATTAGTTATGAAACCACAGAAGACAGACAGTGTACCTCTAGAAATAACAGTGTCAATACTTAAAAGCAAAGAAGCATTTGCACGAGCCATCAGTTTACTGGCAATTGACACATCACACACTTAAAAACTTGAAATACCTCAGAGGTGAATGGGGAAAGTTAGTCACATGTAATGCTTAGGGAACACAAAAGGGGAGGAATTTAAAGCACATTATGTATAAACGAGTTACTGTACTGTATTCTACATAACTTTAATAAAATTGGGGGTTTAAAAATGGAAAAAATATAGTCGTTTATATCCAGACCTGGACTTAGAACTATCGACAATTTAATTCACAAACAATACAACTGTGTGTTGTATATTTCCTAAGCACAGATCGTATAAAAATAAATAGATGTTAAATGTCCCCTTCCTTTTAGGTGCCCACATATTAAGGGAAACACACAGCAATAACTAGAGTGCCCACGTAAGAAGTGCTAAAATACTAACAGTAATTCACATTCATCGAGCATGTTCTAGGGGCCGGGCTGCATTCTAAGTTGATACTTGCCAACACATATCGACATACTTACCTCTCCCAACAAACTCCACGTAGGGGCTGTATTTTATCCTCATCATGCAGTGGGGAACTGGGGCACGTGAGCATCTTACTCAAGTCCACACAGCTTGGAAGTGCTGGAGCAAGAGTTCAAGCCCACGTATACTCAGACCCCACAGCCTAACGTCTTAACCACTGCTGCACCAAATACTAAGCAGGGTGTGCTTTAGGGAATGAAATCCTCCAAAAAAAAAGGGAAACCTTCGCAGAAGTGCACAACACACTCAATTATGTCTGTTTCCTGACAGTCCAGGATGAGTTACAGACAGTTCATCATCCCTTCATTCGTTCACAAAGTATTTATTGGGCCCTAACTAATGGCACAAAGTAGTGAACAAAACAGATGAAGATTCCTGTCTTATCAGCCTTAGAGTCTAGCAGGGGGGTCGGACAATAAATAATAGATAAGACACAGAAGGAGAATAAAGTAGTTAAAAAAAAAAAAAACAGGGAACGGGAATGTTGGGGGTGAGTGAAGGTGAGAAAGGGTGGTTAGAAAAGGGCTTACTGACAGATGAATGGGTAAAGAAGATGTGGTACATATATACAATGGAATACTACTCAGCCATAAAAAGAACAAAAGAATGCCATTTGCACCAACATGGATGCAACTGGAGATTATCACACTAAGTGACGTAAGTCAGAAAGAGAAAGACAAATACCGCATGATACCACTTATATGTGGAATCAAACATATGACACAAATGAACCTGCCTATGAAAGAGAAATAGAATCAGGGACATAGAGAATAGACTGGTGGTTGCCTAGCAGGAGGAGGGTGGGAAAGGGATGGATTGGGAGTTTGGGATTAGCAGATACAAACTATTATATGTAGAATGGATAAACAACAAGGTCCTACTGTATAGCGCAGGGAACTATATTCAATATCCTGTGATAAACCATAATGGAAAAGAATATGAAAAAGAACGTATATATATATGTATAACCGAATCACTTTGCTGTACAGCAATAATTAACACAACACTGTAAGTCAACTATACTTAAAAAAAAATGAGAAAAAAAAGGGCCTACTGAGAAAGTGACGTTAAATAAAGACCTACAGTAGATGAGAGGTGACAATCTCTGCACTTATTAGTATAATAAATTTCTTTATAGTAAGCTGCTCATTGCAGCCAAAAGCATACCAATTAGTACTTAACCTACCCATAGGTTTGTCGTGAAGATTAAAAGAGAAAATGGGTACAACACGCTTAGCATAGTGCCTGGCTCCTAACAAGAACTCAGTGAATGCTGGCTATTACTGTTACTGCTGTTGTTTCAATAAAGTCATGAAATCAGACGTGTGAAGTATCTCCAGTCCACTCACACTGGGCGTCCAAGACAACCATATGATATTCTCTGTTAGATGCCTAAAAAGTAACTGATTCTGGAATCGATATATTAAGCATTACAATGTAGGTCTAAAGTATAAAAATATTATTCACAACAACCTTCCATGATCTCTCAAGAACTTGGGTTGTTGATGACATCAAAAGACCGGTCAAAGTAGACGCAGGAAGCTCTCGGTGCCCCAGACGTGAGCTGGGGGAGTGGGGGCCACAGTAGGAAGTGTGAGGGGCAGCCCACCTATCCACAGACTTCCCTTTCTGGGAGTTTCATGTCTATTTTTTTGGCTGCAAGGAAAAGTGTTTACTTCTTCTATAAACAGATGATTTTCCATAGCTCTGGGGTTTTAAAAGGTCAGCAGCGATAAAAGGCTTAGGAAGAGCTCTTGAATTTTTTTTGCTACCATTATGAATTTCTTTATAAAAATGTTCATATATGGAGGACAATCAAACAATGCATGGAAAATATGTATTCCAGGTCCAAAAGCAGCTTATTCCAGCAAGATTTCCTCAGCTCTCTCCCTAATGATTTGATCATCCATTTCATTCACTTCTGCAGAAGTACATTCACAGGAGGAGTGAGTGTGAAGAACAGTAGCCTTTACAGCAAGAGGCCACTTCCCTTCCTTACCTGGAATGTTGTCTGATCCTTTTTTACACAAGGGAGGGAAAGGATCCTGTTGTTAAGCTGAATTCCCTGTCTTGAGAAAAGCAACACTCCGGCTGTGTTCTCTTACTGGGCTTTTCAGTTTCCAACTCTAAAAGTACTAAAAAAAAAACCCTAAAAATCTTTGCGCCAAGCAGCCAGATGTAATATATTATTGTGTCAGGGTACTTCAATGTCCTACTTGGCTAAGTCATTTTCAAAAATATTTTCTCTTTGGTGATAGACATAAAGTTCTATCTCCATGCCACAAAACCACCAACTGCCTTGGAGTGTTGTCAACAATGGTTTTATACTTTCTTTCTACACTGTTCATAGAAAATGTACCTCAAAGTCTGAAAACAAAACCACACTAGCTCCCAGTTCGTTTTTATTTCTTTGATTTGGCAAAGGTTGCCTTTACTGTATTTTCTGGTTCCCAGCGAACACAAAATTGGCCTAAGAGTTTGGACCCAACTTCTTTTAATCTTTCTGATATCACTGTTCTCAGTCAACTTCAAGAAACTAGCCATCCTTACCACTTGCATTTGTTGTGTTTTCCCTTCCAAATGAATGAGTTAGCAAGAAGTGTTTTATAGTAGATATCTAAATAGGTTACAGGATTAGAGCCTTTACAGCTTGATTTGATTTGAGTGCTTTGGGATTCAGAGTTCAGCCTAGATGTTCTAAGAAGTCCCCTTCCAATCCTATAGTTCTCAATTTTTTTTTTTTTCAATTTTTAAATCAATATGAGTTGTTCTGAATATGAGAGAAGTTCCTGATCACGTACTCCATCGGCGGTATTATTTTGAAAAGTGAGAAATAAACAACAAAATTCAGGGGAGAAAAAGAGAGCAGTCGAATATAGACTTGAACTTAAAGGTTTTGATTTTTTGTTTTTTTCTGATGAAAAACAGGTAATGCTAGGAAGGCCTGATTTTTAAAAACAGCCTTTAAAGAGCAGTTTCAGGTTCACAGTAAAATTTCACAGAAAGTTTCCATATTCCCCTTGTTTTCCCAAAACCCTCCCCTAGCGTCACCCGCTGTCAACATCCCCCACCAGAGGGGTCCATTTGTTACAACTGATGAACCTACACTGACACAACATGATCACCCAAAGCCGATAATTCACATTAGGGTTTGCTCTTGGTGTTGTACTCTGATTTTTTATTCCCCTGTCTGGACAACAGAACTCATGTTGGTAATTGGAAAAAGGCCTTTAGCAGATAATCTCATGTCCTCTTGTCTATTTATTGACACGCTATTATCACTTAGCCAGGAGATGATCAGTTTGAAAAAGAAAGGCACTTAATATGGCTTTATCTGTTACTCAGACACTATTTTAGTATTACTTTCATTAACCCGTATTACAGAGGCAGAACAGCCCATTGTGACTACCCTAGTATGTATTGTACCAGCTTCCATTCTTCACTCTAGACCTCAGAACCCCATTACTCCACTCTTTTTCATGGGGTTTATCACTGTCTAGCATATTACATAGTTTGCTTATTAGTTTGTTGCCTCCAAGAAACTGGGGATCTTTTTTTGTTCACTGACACAGCCTCAGTTCCTAGAAGAGTGGCCAGTACATGGCACACACATAATAAATATTTGTCAAATGGATGAATGAATGAGGCTTCTTTCTAAAGGACAGGGCTTTAGGGAGCTATTTTGGTCACGGTTTGGAGGCCTAATTAGCCATGTCTAAGCAGGTTCCGTAAGTCACCAACACTCCCTCTGTGTTGCCAGGCTCCTCTGCGGTCCCTGCTAGACCAGTGTGCCCAGTCTATTATGTGAACAGACTAGAAAGCACAGTGGGGTCTAGAGATGCCCAATGTCCCCAATTCTACTTGTTGTCATACAAGGTCTCAGTCAACCTGGACACCCAACTGGGAGAGCACAGCCATTCCTGGCCAAGAGCAGCCTGCCCAGAGGCACGTGAATGGAGTGATGCCAAGTCAGAGACCAGGAGGCATTTCTCTATGGGAGTCAGGGGACAGACATGGTGACACTGAGGATACAGTCACAAGTTTCCCTATTCTTCTTCCCACTCACTCACATTCTTCTGAGGATGAAGAAACAAAACCCTGAGTCAGCTTATAAACGGGATGATACATATTTTTCCTAAGAATTAAAACGCTGCAATTAAAAAGTGGGGAAAAATAAAGGAGCCAAAGAAGTGTAACTTTTTAAAACAAATCGATAAGATAAATTGAAATATAAAACAGTGAGCTGAATGAAAGAAGAAAAAATTTCCTTTGTTTTCCTACACAAAATGAAAGCTCTGGCTATAGGGTGCAGGAGGTGGCAGGAAAAGATGAACTGCAGTTATGAGAAGAAAAGAAAGAATTACCGAGAACTACCGAGGTGGAAGTAAACCAGAAGGGTCCTGCTCCCCTGCACTTTCCTGACATCCACATGTAGGACTTGGGGGAAAAAACCCTGTGCATTATAAATTATATATGGCATGCCATACCCTGCACTTATTTATATCCATGAAGTATAACCAAGTTATATTATTTAACTACAACAACGTAATTTTCTATATGTACTATTTACTTATTGATCCCTGAATCCCTTCCTAGAATGCAGGCTCCATGTGGACAAGAACAGTGTGTGTCTTGCCCTCGGAACGGTTATGGTGCCTGGCACAAGACAGGCACTCTGTCACTGCTGAGGGAATGAATAAATAAATAAATAGCTGCTCACCCATCACTTCCTTCCCACGCCACTCAAACTTCAAATGACACTGTTGTTCTTCTTTATCTCACGTGGGAAAAACAAGATGCTTCTCCATCCTCTCCCACATTACGTGCTCCCAGAGCGGCACATACATAAGGGAAAGGAAGGAGCCAGTGGTGCTGTTTGTATTTCCAAAGAATCGGCCATGCTACTTGATACCTCAGACAGTTCATGTTGAAGAGTACACCTCTTCGTTGCGGTTCAATAACTGTGCAGAGAGGCTGACAACTCTCCAAGTCATAGGAAATCAGGGAAGGGCCCTCCTTCCCTCATCTGGGTGGGATTCCTTCAGCCCTGCTTAAAGCAGGGTATGCCAACCCTCACACATCCACGTGGCTTCAACTGCTTTAATTAGAAGTTCGGAAGTAAGCTGGCGGATGGGCATGAAATGAGGGTGCCAGCCACTTCTCGATGTTAATTCAAGTCCTATGCACATCACCTCCATAGTTAAATTCCCATCAAATGGACTAGCTTCATCCTACACCACTGCCAAAAGGTAGAATCAGGACATACTGCTACTGTCACAAGTTTCAGACTAAGTCCAACAACAGAAAATTTGGACCAGTTTAATATATTGGATTAAGACCACAAAAAATGAAAATCTTGCAAAGCTTATTCTAAAAAGAGATTAACATGCCTAATAATTAGGGAGCTTTCTAGTTATACTGCCACATATCAGCACAATATTCTAAATTATCTACTTTTTTTACTTTTGTAAAACTATCCAGATTCTGGAGTAAAAAATATGGAACAAGTGTCAAAGACAGCATACTAAAGTACAGTAATTTACAAAGCACTGGAAGTTTTCTCAAAACACATTTTAAAATTAAAATCTCTGCCAAGTAAATGACTAACAAAATTAGAACTGCAACTAAATTAGAGTGATTATGTAACTCTGGAGTTGCAGAAATCAGGATTTTAAAAGATACAGAATTAAAGACAAATTATAAAGTACAAAAGAAAAAATAAATGTGAATATGCTTATATTGGTATATTCTTCTGGAGCAATGGCTTTGACTGGTGAGCACTTGAGGTGACTTACATTTTTTCTGAATATAGTTTTTGCATGGCACAGCTACTGGCAGTTGTAACTGGGACCATTTTTCAGCAAAGGAAGCCCTTACTATCCATGTTTTAGAGCTAGCTGAAGAAGCAAACCTGCACCTTTCTAGAAGGCAGGGAAATGTGCCTTCTGCAAATTCGTTTCGTCCGTGACTCAGATGGGCTAGCACCCTATTCCCTCCACCAGAGGATACTGTGATTCCCCCAGAATGTATGCATTCGTGCCCTGTCTTTCTTAAGAGCTCTAAATATAAACTTAATTAAAACTCGAACGACTGAAACATGGAGTAAACCTCTCATGGCCATCTTTATGATGTTTTTCTCCATTTCCCCACTTTTGATCACTTTCAAACCCCTCAGAATCTGCTTGTTTAAACCCCACCCTGCACTATCTCTCTTTCACTTGAAACCAAATCTGGTATCAATGTTTTGTCTGCTCAGCAAGAGAGCAATTTCAACAATCTCCTGCTTTTTATAAGATCAGTTTATTCTTCCCAATATAATAATTAGTTTCAGATGAACCTGGTTGCCGTTCCTCGGCTTGATTCCACTGTGGTATGGGTAAGGAGAGCACACACTTCCTGCTGCACTATTTTTTAGAGCAAAGCATTTGGATCCTATCATAGGCCCAGAACAAAACCTTCGTACTTCTTTAAAACATAGCTGGGTTTTGATAACCTAGATTCACAAAGGGATGGATTAAAATTATGATTATAGGAATCTTCTCGGTTTACTTTTATAAAGGTTCAGATGAATTATTCCTCAATTTATCAAACTATAATAAGTCATCAAGATATAAATCTTATGAATATAACCAGTGCTGTATCCCTGCAAACATACAGAGGTTGCCAATGGGAAGCCCACAGTGTTATTTTAACATCTTACAAGTTAATTAGCTTTTAGGACATAATAAATACTGATAGATAAGAAAATATACTGGCTTAGAGCTAAGGATATTAGAGGAATAACTCTGGAAAATCTCTGCTGACAGTGGTGCAGAGAAAAAATCAAGCAAGGCATTTTTATAAACAGAATGATTCAGATGGTCTATATGAAGCATAATCAAAACTGGCGGAGTCTCGAGTTACATCAGGATGTTGCCCCCGTTTTCCTTTAGGTCTCCCATGTGCACCTAAAATCATCACCTCCCACACATTTTGACTTGTTAATTCAGTACCAGTAGTGGAATCACCTGTGAGTATTTTCACCATCATACTGGCCGTTTATCCTGTCTGTAAATCCCAGCCACCCCGAGCTGTGATTTCGGGTAGGGGTCATCTTGGTGCATACATGTTCTAAGGCCTTAAATCACGCGTGTCTTTCAGTGTCTCAGAGCCTTTGCCTATTAAAATAGAGAGTGATCTCCTCTCTGCTTTATCATGCAATAATTATGTGATGTCTTATGGTTTGTCTTACCTTCACATGTATGTCCATCTGCAGAGATTGAGAAACCCTGCTCGCAGACGCAGTGAAAAGAACCGTCTGTGTTTAGACACTCTCCATGAGGACCACAGAGTCCAGGCTGTTCACATTCATTAATATCTGGAATCGAGAAGAGTTCCACATACTTGAAAAAAATCTGTTTTGTTTTCTTACGATACCAGACATACAGGAAGAAAAATCTATTACAACATGGTCAGACACTTATTTGATGGCACAACTATACAGTCTGTACACACACCAGACCACAAGACAAGTTGGACTGTCAGCGGAGAGAAACTACTTAGGTTGAATCACAGGAACTAGCCAATGTTCAAACCATTTTCAACCTAAAAAAAAAAAGCAGTTTCATAGTGTCAACCCAAAGGTACCCTTTTTTTAAAAGACATATTGGAGGCTTGAGGGTCTACAATCAAATAAGTCCTCTGTGAAATATTCTTCAGTGTGAATACTGTGTTGTCCTTTGTCCTCTCGCACCACCATGCAAACAATTCTCCTGTGGCCTGTACGTCTCCCCATGTCCATTGCCTATCCATCCCTGGGACGTGAACTTCTTAAGGGCAAGGCTGGACGTGTCTTACAGTGTTTGGCTCAAAAATGGCACTTCTCAGATGTCTGAATATACAGGTGAAATAGACCACAATCTATATTTCACTGAAAATGGATACAAGAAATAAAGTACAAGAAAAAGGCCTTTTATACCAGGGAAAGTCTTAATATTGGCACAGCTCTGTGATGATGAAATTAGTGAATGAGCATCAGGCGCTATTTAATGTAGTACCCAATACAACCAAGAGTCAAAAAGTGGTAGCGACTATTACCATGAACAAATGATGCTGCAGTTGTGTTGACCATCTCATACTCTGCTTGCCCTCAATGAAGGACGATTATGCTCCCTGTAGCCAGGGTGATGACGCACTCCTAAACACTGCTAATGCCTGAAGTATTTGGTGTAAATGCAGTGTTCTTTCAAACTAATCCTAGTCATGCTGGCTAAGAGTGCCCACAGTGGACAACGTAAGGAATCATGGAGAATGGTTCACCTATTCACACTGGTGCTGACACATGCAACTGCCTAGGCGCACTGCATTTTAACTGCTGTTTGTCTCATCTGTGTCCCTCTTGCACTGACTGCTTCTTAAGGAGAACTGCATATTTTAACTCTGAGTCCCCAACTCCTAGCACAGCAAGTGAACAGTGTATTATGAATGTTTGCCCACCAAAAAATTTCAGTTTTGTTCATTCTCTAATAACTGAAGAGTGATTGATTGAGGCTCTCGTAGTTAATTGGGGGGTCATAAAAAGTATCACAGGTCCTTGGCACCATCCAGGCAGTAGCCCTACTAAGGTCATTTTCCTATCTTTCTGAAGTCTCCTAGGTCCTCCTCTTTATCTCTTGCTAAAGAGGTCCTCAACATATCCTCTTAAAAATACATCTTTAATTCAATTAAAAACTTTGGCTGAAGGCTTCCTATGAGAAGCCTGAGTAGGAAGGGGCCCTTGCCATTATGAAGCTCACAATGTAACAGGGGAGGCTTAATGGGAACATGGGAAAGGTACAGATGATGGGACCTTCCTAGTGACCTCTAGAACATGCTTAGCCACCAACCCGGCAGCTCACCTCCTTCAGAGAGTCATCCCTTTCCCCGTATCCAGGATCTCCTGGGGCTCTTCTTTTTGCCCTGTTGATCTCACTGTGTAATAGGAATTCCGGCAGTATTACTGATTTAGCCATCTCTGTATCAAGCCTGAACTTTTTACCCTTCCTTCTGCCATATATTTCAGGCTAACTGGCTTATCTACTGCTGAACCCAACTAAGAAATCAAATAGGAGTTACTCATTTTCTTAACAATTCTCCCATTCTTCTAATTGTCACTAAAATATTTCAAGGAAGAGCAACGAATCATTTCCTACTTTACTATTTCTCAACGTGATTACACTCCGTGAAATTCGTCACTTCTTTTATAAAATCTCTGGTATCCTCTGTTTCCTCTCTACCTACTGATAATACCTTAGGTTGTGATCTTTCTTGAACTCTGACCTTCTTTTACCCGTTAGCTCCATTCTTTCTTTCCAATCTGCTGCCTAGAATCTGTTGCCCTCTACCTGGGCAACAAAGTGCCATAAACTTCCACTGGCCTGGAGATCAAGTCCCAGGTCGATATCCATCTTGTAGAGCCCTAGAGGTTATCCGAGACCACCTCCTTATTTTATCTGTGACTCAATACGGCCCTATAAAAGCTGTCAGACTTTTGCAACTTTGCACGGGGAAGAATGGGCATAAACTTCTTGCTTAAAGAGAAGTCACTGATTAACAAATAATTGTCTAAAAAGTCTGATGACAGGAACTGAAGATGAATTCCCAGACTTTTTTTCCAGGAAACCACCAAGAAAGAACAACACAAATATCTGGAACCAGAGAAACATATGCATTCAATTTGGGTTGCACTTATTCAGGCATTTCTAAACTATGCTGCTAGTAACACTGCTGAAAGCCAGACTATATTTAAGTTGGGTTTCTTTCATAGGTCCAAGATTCCACAGAAATTCACAATTTGACACGTGTAAGTCAAAACGTGAAACTGAGTGTGTTCTGAAGATCAAATGTGTGCTGCCACATTCCTAAAGAGAGTAATTAACATAGAATTTCCATGCCGTCTGTAATGACATCCTTAACTTTGCTGGGGGAAGACATTCTTACACTTTCAATTGAAAATTCCTTCCTGAATATGGAACTATCTTCAGATTATTAGGTGAGGTTTAAAGTTTAGGCCTATCATGCATTATTATCCAACTATGTTCCACGGTTATTCACATTGTCATCAATTATGTTTTCAGCATTAAAACAAACTCTGAAATCTACACCCATGTACAGAATGCTGACACGATCAGGGGATTAGATAGAAGTAGCCTACTAACTTCAGGCAGAGCGAAGGATCACAAAGCTGCCTCCAGTGACGTGGCAAAGAGAGATGATTCAAAACAAGGTGAGTGCACATGGTATTATAGACAGACTTCTAATCAGAGAAGGTGGGTGATGGAGCATATTCACAGATAGTATTTTTTAAATGGTACTCTATCCCGCTTCAGGAATATTTTTCATTTGTTTGGATATCAGTTTTTCAAGCAGACATTAATTTATTCTGGAAATCAGGAATCATCAACGTGACTGAGAACAAAGTCAATTTAATAATGATTTATAGTCAATAAAATATCACGTTTGGAGCAGTCACATATGAGTTCCTATCAAATGACAAACACAGATTTAATATACGGAGAGAAGACAGTATAATTAATTAATCAGAGAGCTAAATGAATTTTATGCACTTTAACTCTAAAAGTGCATATAATTTGCAATATGAAATCATGGTCTCTTTATACAAGACTTGGTTTTACCTCTATTTGGTCAAAAGTTTGTGACAAGAGGAAACAGAAAAAATATTACTTCTAAGCCCAAATGTCTGTAATAAAAACAAGATTCAGGTGGTTTGGGGGGTATCTCTTGGCATTTTATATAAATCAAGATTTTATTAAGATGTAAAACAGCCCAAATGGAAATATTGTCACATAAATTTATTCAAACCTTTCTTCTCAACTACATTAAATCCAAGCACATTTAATTTCTGTATTGGAAATACTGAAAAATTTAAATTCACCTTGAAGGTAAATAAATATATGATATCAAATGAAGTACACACTGCAGTATATTTAAATCTTGGGATCAGTAAGGCAAAGGCCCATGTCTTTTGTATCTCAGAGACACAAAGCTGAGTGTAGATAATGATACACAGAGTATAATATTCACAACTAAGAGAATAGACACCATATTCTCTTTTAAGAATACTGTGATTTGGGACACGTGAGAGGGATATAATTTATGACAATCGAGAACAAAAAAGTCATACATGTCCAGTAGCAATGGATAAAAAATGACTCCAACAAGCTTTTATTTATATGTACTTTGGGATACACTACAGAGTTCCATAATGGCGGGGGAACAATGAGAAAAAAAAAAATTTATCCAGTATTAGAAATAAGTAAGAGTACAGGTAAGTTTGAGTTTTCAATGGGAAAAAAGGCATGGATTTATTTAGACTAATAATTATAGGAAAACTTGTGGGGCAGTTAGGGGTAGCTAAAAATGGTGGAACAAATGATCTAGACAATCTGATTTTTTAACCCCAGCATCAACAATAACTCAATGTGTTACACTGGGAAAAAAAAAAATTCACTGAATCTCATTGTCTTCCTTCCTTTGGCTATAAGTGTAACAATAACTGGTACGGTGATGTAGAGAAAATAGTGGGGAAAGATCTTGGGTTCAAATCTCAGCTCAATTACTTATTAGTGAGGAACATACTAATTAACTTCTCTGAGCTTCAGTTACTCATGCACAAAATGGATAAAAGAAAAGTTGCCTCTTCAATTCTTTACAAATTAAGTAAGGTAATTCAGCAACTGGCACATAGTAGGTGTTCAGTTAAAGCTGTGCTGTGATTGGTGCTGTGTTCTTATTAGTACCTTGTGTCCACTGTAGAGTCAGTCCTCCCTTACCCCCAAGGGATATATTTTATAAGACCTCCGGTGGATACCTGAAACCATGGATGGGCCTGAACCGTATATATACTACTTTTTTCTTATACATACATATAATAAAGTATAGTTGATAAATTAGGCACAGTAAGAGATTAACAACACTAACTAAAAATAGAATTATAACAGTATACTGTAATAAAAGTTATGTGAATGTAATTTCTCTCTCTTTCCATTATCTTATTGTACATATTTAATGCCTTTTTCATCTTAACTAAGGACTTATGCACTGTGGCCGTAACTTTTGCAGTTTGAGGGGTGACAACAAAGCTAGAACAAATTTCTTTTTCCCTCTTTGTCCTTACCATAGATCTTAGCAACCTCAACACATGATTTTTTTTCTTTCCTTAGTAAGTCAAGAACTTTCACCTCTTCATTTAAAAAAAAAAGCACCTTTATGGCTTCTTTTTGGTATATCCAAATTGCTGAATCACTACCCTTGTGCTCTGGAACTATTATTAGGTAAAATAAGAGTTACTGGAACACAGGAACTGTGATACCTCGACAGTGGATCTGACGACGGAGATGGCTACTAAGTGACTAACAGATGAGACACGTTGGACAAAGGGATGATTCATGCTCCGGGTGGGATGAAATGGGATGGAACGAGATTTCATTACACTACTGAGAACAGTGAGCAATTTAAAACTTGTGAATTGTTTCTGGAATTTCCCACCTAATATTTTCTGACTGCAGCTGGCTGTGGGTAACAAACTGCAGAAGGTGAACCACAGGTAAAGGGAGGAGGACTGCTCTTTAGGAGATTAAACATGATAGCCCTTTGAAAAAACATAAAATCCTGTCCTCTATAATTGTGACCAAAACATTAGTGGGGTTTTTGGGGGAGAGGAGAAGCTAGATACTGGATAAAAACAGGGATCAGGAAAAAAAAAAAAAAAAGCAGATACATATCAGCTACGGGACAAAATTAAATAGACCCATGAAGGAGATAAAAAAGCTAGAAGATAATTTAGAATCGAGTACCAAGGTTGGCCCATGGAAGGAACAGCAAAGTACAGGTGATCTCAGTTACCACAGAAGCACACAAAGCTAGGACACAGTTCCAAAACACATGAGTTTCAGTTAACATGGTGCAGTGCAAAGCGAGAACTTCCTGTACTTGATGTAGACTCAAGAAAAATATTATACAAATACAAATTGGCATAGCTCACTTACATATAAAGTGGTAAAACCGCAGACTATCATCAGGAAGCAACGCAGAACTGAACAATAATGTAAATTATAATTTAGAAGATGGAGAGAGAAGTACCTTGACATCCTTTATTGTCATTTAGCTGGAATCCATCCGGACAAGTACAATCATAGGACCCTTCAGTATTAATGCAGTCTCCTCCCTGGCAAACACTATTGTCCTCCAAGCACTCGTTGATATCTACAAGTCAATTTACAAAATTTAAAAGACAAAACGTATTTAGCAAAACATTTTCCTTATGTTTACACACCAGACTCACATGAATGAACGCTATTTTACATCTCTCATAACGCATGATTTTAAATGGATGACGGCTTACCTTTTAGAGTTTTTGAGAAATGAAATATTTTGAAAGGATTTTAGCTTTGCACAATAAACAAATTTTAACATCAAATAAAATCAATTCAAAGAGGAAAGTAAAGATTCTATAACAAACAGTAATTTACTTGGTTAAATTCTCCGTGATGATAGAGAATAAAATTATTCCTCAAATAAGAATATCTTGAGCATCTATTTATACAAGATCCTATATTATGCATTACAGGAAAGGTTTTTAAAGTACTTGGCATGCTCCCTGCCTCCAAAGGAAGATGATTGTACCAAAAAACCCAAATTATATTAATAAGAAAAAACACAAAAATATTGAGTTGCTTTATAAGTTCAAAATAATTTAACATAAGAACTGTCAAAAAAGATATTTGTCAAAAGACTAAAACCAACTTCCAGTGTCACATGAATTTAGAGAAGAGACACTACAGAGGTCAAAGGTGGCCTGGGTGACATAAGGAACTTACTTGGAGCCTTGACAGCAGGGTGGAAAGTGGCAGAGGCGGAAGAAGAGTTTTTGGTGGGCAAGGGAGTCAACAAAATCAAAAGTCACTTACTCAGCAGTTATCACAAACAGGTATAATGTTGCCTGGATTTTTTCTAACGTATGTACTTATAACGTATATGCAACTAAAAATGGTTTATGTAACCAATAATGGGTCTTGACTGTGAGCATGTAAGACAATTAATGACCCCCCCTTGCTGCATGAACTTGAGGCAGATCTTTCACTAGGGCTGTTTATTACCTCATTTACTCCTAGTCAGAGCTCATTATTCCTAACACACTCCATGAGCCCCGATTCTGTTGTATGTGTAGGATTCAAATTATTAGCACTGAAGAAACCTAAAGAACAAAACCTTCTTTGTTTTCTCAGAAATTTGGCATGTTATGGCATTTCTTGCTAATAATTATGATTGCTGCTAAAATACATGAGGAGGTCCAGGAAGAAGTGAATATGGAGACTGTTGCTGCCTTATTCTCCTCGCTGTCTGGTTGAAAATGTGGGCACAGGAATTAAATATTCCTCATAGAACCCAAGCAACTAATTAACTGCCTTCCGTACCATTCATGGGGCAGATAAAAGAGAAGCACCTTATAATTTCATTCTATCAAAATAAATTATTATGAGGTTCACCCATTTTTAAAGTGTTTCTGAATACTTGATCCTAAAATGTAAAACAATGCTGATGTGACTCCGTCACAACTAAAGTGATTTATCACTTCTTCTTTAGTGTGTTTCTCCAACTTCACTGAAGTGTAATTTACATAAAACGAACGTGTCTATGAGTCCAGTTCAATGAGTTTTGACAAATGTAGACACATTCTTGTGACCACCATCACAATCAAGGCACAGGCATTTCTGTATCAATTTATACCTGTAAGGATCCACTGCTGGATTCTTAACATCATTGCAAATGCAATGTTTTTTAAGGAATTAATGACACACCTTTGTAAGAATGTCATTCTGTAGTGACAAACATTAAGCCTGGTGACATTTTCCTTAGTCTCTTTTTCCAGTCTGACCTTAAAACCTCCATTCCTGTTAATCTAATGCCTTGGGTGTTATACTTTCTGTGAAAGAATCCGTAAAGGAACCATCATGCACAATTAAGAAAGATAACAGCACGGAGGACTAAGTGTCTCCTGCAAAGCCTGACTATGCCAACAAAGGTTTTATTCACTGATTAACTGACCTTTGGTAGATCAAGATTCCTAAAAGTGGAACCAAATTTAATTGAGAAAAGGTTTTTAGACATAACTTCTGTGAAAATAATTCTTAAGCCCCAACTCTCTGCTTATTTCATGATTTTGAAGTGGTTGAGCCAAATGGGGATATTCTAGTCTACTGTCTATGGATCTTTGCCATAAAACATGTACTAAAGGGGCTTCCCTGGTGGCACAGCAGTTAAGAATCCGCCTGCCAATGCAGGGGACACAGGTTCGAGCCCTGGTCTGGGAAGATCCCACATGCCATGGAGCAACTAAGCCCATGCGCCACAACTACGGAGCCTGCGCTCTAGAGCCCATGAGCCACAACTACTGAGCCCGCGTGCTGCAACTACTGAAGCCCACGTGCCTAGAGCCTGTGCTCTGCAACAAGAGAAGCCACCACAATAGAAGCCCGTGCACTGCAACGAAGAGTAGCCCCCGCTCGCCGCAACTAGAGAAAGCCTGCATGCAGCAACAAAGACCCAATGCAGCTAAAAAAAAAAAAACAAAAAACCCCCACAAAACACCATGTACTGAAGGAATAACCTGGACCAATCATTACCAAAAAGGCATAGGCATTTCCATTGCCCCAAAAGGTTACTTGTGCCCCTCTTCTGTTTGGCTTCTTCTGCTCAGCATAGCGCTTTTGAGAGTCATCCAGGTTGTCATGTGTATCAATAGCTCTCTCCTCATTACTGCTGAGTAGTGTTCTATTGTATGAATGCACCACGATTTGTTTACCCTTCACCTATAATGAGTATTTGGACTGTTTACAGTTTTGCTGTTATGAACGAAGTTTTGATAAACATTCATGTGTAAGTCTTTGTGTGAATATATGCTTTCATTTTCCTTGAGTAAATTCCTAGGAATAGAATGGCTGGGTCACATAGTAGGTTTCACTTTTGAAGTTTCTAATGTGGCTGTATCATGTTACATTCCCACCAGCAAGGTAAGAGAGTTCCAACTGTTCCATATTTATTCTAATAGCTCCACAGCCATTCTAACAGGTGTTGAGTTGGAGGTCCATTTTTAGATTTACCTTTCTTTCTTTGCTCTTTCGGAAATTGAGACAACAAAATAAGAAAAGGCACATCTGATCATTAGCATTATGTGAAAAATCTCAATTCAAAATAGAGCAAGTAGAATCCTGAGGATATGAATTTCAGGAACAACACTCTATTACCAATATACGTGCCTTAGCATAATGGAAATGTGTCAGCTTTGTTCACCCTATCCTAAAATAATTTTCATTCACTTTCCAAAATCTAAGAGAAATAATGTATATGAGAGTAAAAGGAAGCATTTAAAAAATGTTTATAAATAATTGTACAGATTTTAAAACCCAGTGCACTGTTAGAGCCTGGTTTAGTTTAAAAATTTTGCAAGATCTCTATCTTCAAAAGCAAAAAAAAGAGTAGGTGGAATATTAAGAGAGCCCGATGTGGGATTGTCTGACACCACCGACTAGGGTGATATGAAAGAGGAATTTCTTCTAGGAGTTGGCCATCAGGCTTTAAGGATAGCAACAGTCAGTCGTGGTCACCTCTCCACTGAGACTGCTTTGGCAGTCACCAAGGACCTCCACCTGGCTAGATGCCATGGTCAACTTTTGGTCCTCATCTTGCCTAGCAGCAATGTTTGACACAAGCTCATCACGCCCTCTTTGAAATGTTCTCTTGGATTCTGGTTTTGCTCCTTCACTTGCCACTTTTTCTCAATCCCCTCTGCTTGTTCCTTATCACCTCCTCACTTCTAAATAAATGAGGGACAAGGACTCAGTCTTTGGACAACTTCTCTCTTCTAGCTACATTCACTCCCTTGGTGATCCCATCCAACTTCACGGCTTTAAACGCTGTCTACATGCTGATGTATCCCAGCTCAGAACTCACCCCTGAATTCCAAACACATAGGTCCAATTGTCTTTCGGATATCTTCATGTGGATACCCACTGTAGGCAACACAAACTGAAAATGCCCAAGTCAAGCTCTTAATCTCCTCCACAAAGCCTTTTCATGGAACACTCCCCCAGAAATAATCAAATGCCATCATCTCAGGCTAACCTCTGCTTGCCTACTTATTTAAGACCATCAGTCTCCCTCCCTCCCTCCGCACCCCCCATGTACCCCACTTTAATTTTCCCCTTAACATTTACTGCCATTTAACAAACTATATAGTTTATTTATTTATCATTTTTATTGTTATCTCCCTCACTAAAATGTAAGCTCCACGAGGGCAGGACTTTTTGTCTGTTTGGTTTATTGCTGTACATCCTGTACCTAGAACAGTGCCTGGCACATCCTTGACCCTCAAATTTTTGTTGAATGAATGCATAAATGAATAAATGGATGACTCTGACTTGGAAAGAAATGTCAGAAGGTAAGAAATACTAGCACTTCTTCCCTTTTTCGATTTGGTCTGCAAAGAAATGACCAACAGAGAAGGGCCATAGGAAGACAGAGTAAATCATGAATCCTCTTCTCAGGCTTTGCAAGGGACTAGCACGGAGCAACCACAGCAAGGGGCTGGGGAAGGTGCCAAGGTAGGTATGGAAGCAGAGACTGTGCCTGGAGGGAAAACAAGTCAGAGAGGCAGAGCCTTTGAAGGCTGAGATGCCAAGATCTCTAATAACCAGGACAACTGAGGCCACCCAGAATCACAGACTGAGTGGCTACTGAGTGTGCTGGCATACGTTGCCCACAGAAATCAGCACAATGCCTGGGATTCTGACTCCACGAGAAGGCCAGCAGGACTGCAGGATAACGCTGCAAGAAAACAAGTCTCTGCCAGAGTTAGAAGAGGAAAATTACACATGTAAATAGAAATGCCAACAAGAAAGATGGCTCTTCCTCCCACAGCCGTGAAAGATAAGTGAGCCGTCACAGCTCAGTTAATTACGGCTGCATAAGACTGGGAAGGGTCAGAAACAGTGCTGGCTGGGAATTAGCAGGCTGAAGTGCTAATATCGTTTCAAAGGGAGCTCTGAATTAATTGACTGGACTCCAGTCCTATTTATAACCTAAGACACTAGGGAAATTAGTCCTGACTTGAAAAGAGTCTGATTATATACTTAAAAAGAAGCTTTCTAATGGAACATATATATTAATAATACCAAGGAAGCTGGGGAAACGTTTTTATTTGGCTTTTCTTGAAATGGATGGTTTTAGAATAAAAATATTGGACTTCTGGTGAAATGGTTACATATTAAAACAGCCAAAATAGAGGAACATGTCCTATAATAAGCACCCATTACCCAAGACTTAGTCAATGGCCTGGTTATCCTCTTGGCTAGGCCAGGAATTAGGGCAAAAAACATACTGGTGGTCAGTGTAGGTTTTCAGTGCCTTAGCATGTGCCCTACCACCTACTTACTTCTAGAATAGATTCTTCCATGACTGGCTCCCAGAAACACGACTGCCTCTTCCATCTTGCATTGCCACTATGTTGAATCATCAACATTTACCCATATGTTGGAGAGTTCCCCATCCATAGTTTTCAGACAACCAATTATTATTGTTATTATGACTTATCACTTGATCATTTGCCTATTTTTTCAATAGGTATGTTGATTACAACTTTTCACCGGTTGTATTAACCCTTTGAAAAACGTTGTTACCTTAGGATAAAATCCTAGAAGATGGCCCACTGATTCAACAATAATGTACATTTTAACACCTCTGAAACGGTACCAATTGCCCTCCAGACAGGTTGTGACTGTTTGAGCCAAGTTCTCTGGTCAGAAGAGAAGGATACAATACAGTTGATCTTTCCCAACCAATGGGACTGAAAAGTCCAAAAGTATCTGGGGCCACTGAAGTATGTGCCACAAAACCAATCACTGAAAAGCTCATTCTCTTCTATCAAAGGTGGGGTTCAGACCCTCAAGCAGACACCACCTCGCCATGTGAGGCAAACCCTGCCATGTTCACATTTCTGCTTTCATAACTGACAGGGTCTAAATGCAGCAAATCAGCAGATGAGTGGGAAAAACACACAGTGAACACAGAGAATTCACAAGTGACAGGCTGGTGACAGGCAGCTTCAGCAGCTCTGACCACCCAAAGGGGTTCTGAGCCAAGGCAGGTAGTGAAAGTGGTTAACAGCTCACAAATGCTATATACATGGGTTATCTTGAAGAAATATTTTATGTGAAAAGCTCAAAGTTGAATTAAAGTCTGGCTTTAGAAACTTTACATTTTTCTGGAAAATTAACTTGTCTTTACTTACTTGGATCATTGGTACCACTGGTCCTGCATCCCAGTGGATGCTATACAGAACTATACACCCAGGATAAACCATCCACAGCTGAGAAAAGTTAAACTGATTCTTTATTCATTTAGCTGGCATAATTCTTCTGGCATAACTGCTCTGAGTAGTGTAAGGAAAACCTTGATTCTATGCACTTCTTGGCACTATTTGTGTGACCATGGGGAAAATATCTTGCAGGGACCTCGTGTCCTCAACTGTGAAGTCCAAAGTATGGGGTCAAGGACAGAGGCCAGGATGATGTCCAGATTTCCCTGATCCTGATTCTCACATTTTATGATTCTGCAATCAAGAGCAATTCTCACCTTCACAATGGTCTCCAAGGGCGGACGCTCTGTAACCCTGGTCACAAACACAGCGGAAGGAGCCCTCCGTGTTCCTGCACTGCCCATTACTGCAGAGATGACGGTGCTGGCATTCATCAATATCTATGAGCAAGAGAGTAAAAAGAAACTTAGAAGTGGTGCTTTAAAAGTGAGTTTTTAATCATTCATGTAAGGGAGGTCTATAAACTATCTGGTTTCTAATTAATTTAGAATTTTCATTATGTGATTCAAACTGACCTCTAGTAAAAAGTCACTCATTAATATCCCTGTAGGGAAAACCAGATGAGCTTAAAATTTTAAGCAGTGAGCTAAGAATCTGTACATATTAATTCCACTGGTCACTGATGAGGGGCAAATACTTGGCTGTAATCTGGGAATCACAACGAAGCTTCTTGGAATTCCTTCTATAGGTTCAAGTTTAACACTCTGAGTTTAAAAGCACTAAGGCCTGTGATAGTCTAAAGCAGGGGTCAGCAAGCTACAGCCCACCACTGCCTATTATTATAAATAAATAAAGTTTTATTGGAAAATAGCACCACACATTCATATACTATCTGGCCCTTTACAGGAGAAGTTTGCTGACCCCCCTGATTGAAAAGTGTCATGGCGTGAAGGTCTTCAATTCTTTTTCAGTAATTTACCCTTTAGACCCCTAGCAATCAGGCTTCCACCTTCTCTCTCTCTCAGTGATTTTCTGGGCAAATCTAATGGTCCTTCAAATGGGCTCTCAGCCCATTTGATGCCTACATTGCTTCTGAATCTCTCTTGCTTGACACACACATCCTCTGCTTAGAGATGATTTGTTTTGTAACCGCAATCCTGAGCTCAGGCTCACACACGTGCCTGCATCATATCCACACATAAAAGGCATGATAATATACTGCATGTATTCCATCATTTACCTTCACCATCAGATCCTGACTTTCCTGAGGCAGGGCCTCTGTCTACCACATCTTTTTTGACTCCTTAGATGACCTAGTGTTTCAACAATCAGCAGGCACTTATTTCATGTTGTTTGCTGATCAACTTTATTCATCACATTTTGCATATGTGTATCTACTTCTGGCAATGTGATTCTGCAAGAGTTAACACCACAGGGACCCTACAGCACTGTTCTATCCTACTCTGCTTTATAGCATCATTCTGAGTATCCTGGCATTTAGCACCTAACATTGGTTTGCCCCTATGTCTAACCTGGTGGGTGATTCTCCTGTGTCTGACTTATCTCTAGGAGTGACATCACTGGCTCTTCAAAAGGAAGGACTATGAACACGACGGCCTTATTATGAGTGGACGTCTACCCTTATCACACACACTGTAAAGGTCAGGATTCATTAAATAAAGTATAAAAACTTTGAGAGGGACTAGAATCTAGAACAAATTACTTAATTTATGTGTGTATATGAGTGTGTTTGTGTGTGTTTGATCATTCTTCACCTCTAGATTAGGTATTGTAATGACTCTCTTTGTTCTAGAAAGGGATAATTGAAGAAGGTTATGATAATATTGGTAGATCCCTTTGTAGGACCACCATACATTGTCTCTTTTATAGCACTACCTCAGGAGACCTTTCTACGTATTAAATATCTAAAGTTTACATACAGACATGGATATGATTTGTTTCCCTATAATAAAACAACTGATCAAGTACAATGTGTATTCTTAAATAAATGATGTTTAAATGACATTTCTTTTCAGGAACTCTGGACACTTGCGCTTGTCACTGGTGATACCATAGTATTTTCAAGCTCAGGAAGCATATACATGTTGGGAAGTGAAGTACAGTTGACCCTTGAACAATGAGGGGGTTGGGGGGGCCACCACCACACAGCCAAAAATCTGCATTTAACCTGACAGTTGGTCTTCTGTCTCCACAGCTCTGCGTCTGAGGATTCAACCGACCACAGATCGTGTAGTGCTCTACTAAGTATTCACTGAAAAAACTCTGCGTATAAATGGACCCATGCAGTTCACACGTGTGTTGTTGAAGGGCCAATCTGTAATTCTGTATGAAGTTCAATGAAGAAAAATACTTTTTTTGAGTCTAAGGTCAACCCCAGTGAGGTCCAAAATCCTCACTATCACCTGTAGGAACAGGGTATATTTCACAAACTTTATCCCTGAGTATAAGGGGGATGCTATTTCAGTCTCCCTGAAAAGTCTTGTTTAGTGATTATTTTTTTTAAAGTAAGAATTTTAAAAAACTCAATGCATACAAAAACTAGATCATTGATATTCCAAAACATAATACCAGGCTGACATAATTCGCTTCTAAGTGTTAATCCTATTAGGTGAAACTTTCAAATGATTTTAATACAATTGATTTTCTGCAAGTAAGGAATTACACAGAGTAACCATTTTTCTTTCCAATAGTAATGCCCAGCCACTGACCACTAATACCTTAGTTTTCAAATTTAGACTTTTCCCATCCTGTTTCATCGACTTTCCTGACTTAAGTGTAAGTCCCTTGATTTCTGGCACAATAAAACAATCACGTAGGTAGCTTCTCAAAACCCACTCACTTTACTGAGTGCACATTTTTTTGTAGGCACGTGCCTTAGACTGCAATCACAGTAGTTCATGGTGCTACACTCCTACCTTCACACTGGTCTTTTGTTGCTGACAGCTGGTAGCCCTGCCCACAGGTACACCTGAAGGAACCCTCGGTGTTCTTGCACTGCCCGTTTATGCACAGATTCCCTTGCTGACATTCGTCAACATCTGTAAACACAATGACAATTGTTTACATTAGTTCTTATATCTAAACACCCCATTAGCTAAAGTTTGAGACTGTAAACCAAGCTGCTGCCCTCAAAGCCTTCCATTTCCAGGCTGGCCTTTTAAGGCATGAACCACAAGAGAAACTTTTTAATAAGCAGAAAAAAAGGCTCTGCCCTTTCCAATGCATTCTGGGGTTATTATCACAAAAATAATAGTACTTCTCCTAGGTGAGGCATTCTACATTTTAGTTTGAATCAGCCCACCGGTGTACCAGCCATCAACCTCAGTATGCTGAACTGTAGAAAAGAAATAATTACAAATAGATGATAAATTTATGATGAAGTAAAATTGTTTTCAATACAACATCAAGCTCTTTGCCATCTCTCTCTCTCTCATACTTTGGATATAGCACAAACACAATATGAAATATTTTAGAGTTGAAAAAAGAAAGAACCTCAGCACAAATGGCTACGAGGCAGTTTGCAGACCTGTAGAAGGCAGAAAAAAAGGCAGAATTAAAACTCTCCCAAGAATTTACAAAACAAAACCATAATGGAGGCAGTTATGGGAGGAAATAGAGATTTCTACTGTACTAGAAGAACCTGGAAAAGTATAAGGTCAAACAGTTGTGTTAAAGGACACTGAGCTCATTTTCAAAGTAACAAGGAAAGCCAAGAGGCATGATGTTTTGATGATAGATGTTGGAATGTCTAAGGAGAAAGTGATGAGTGAGGACTTTTTTTCAAATGCCTTGAATAAACATAGAGCTCTTGACTGAGAAAGAACATAATTCTTTATAAGTTTCCTAGTCGTGGACATGAATTTACACGAATGAAGAAAAGCCTGGCCTCCTCAATACCTTGAACACTTGTGGTAGAAGCAGCGCGTGTTTTCTAAACGCTTTTGTTTGGGTGTCAGGTTGGTCTGATCTAATTAGATAGTGCTGTCTTGCCTTCTCTATGAGGACACAGCCTCAGAATGTTCTGCTGAAGAGCTAGTCAGTTTGTAAGAGTTTATGATCGTTAAAATATGGAAGGACTGAGCTTCACCACCTCCACCACAGGTCTGCTGTGAGGATTAGTGGAGACAATGGATGAAAACACACCAGCCGGGTACTCAGGGTGGGAGAAAGGAGTCCTGATTTTAAAAGAGCAGAACTTGTTTTAAGGAAATCACATCCTAAAGATCAATGTCTGATTAGTGCTTCCTTCTGAAAATATCCTGTTACTTAAAACGCATCTACAAGGTTTTAAAAAATTTTTTTATCTAGCAGGTTCTTATTAGTTATCCATTTTATACATATTAGTGTACACATGTCAATCCCAACCTCCCAATTCATCCCACCACCACGCCCCTCTTCCACCACTTTCCCCCCTTGCATCCACAAGTTTTTGCCAGGAGAACTCAATTAACTGAACAGTCCTTTCCCTCAAGTATCACTGACAATTACCTGTTTCCTGAGCAAAGTTGCATTTCTTAACCTCTAGTGAGGCATTAACCTTTTGAATTTTATCTTCATGCAAGCAAGGTGTCAGGTTATGCTTCCTGAAAAAGCTCACATTGACTATTAATGTAATTGGAGTTCAGAAATTTGTTTCTGATTTAATTTCTTGCAGAAATTACTTGAGTTTACTAGAAACTTTTGTTTCACTTATTGTGAAGTTGATCCCTTTTGTTTACATATAATTCCTGGCTGCCAACTGCTGACTACCAATAGAGAAATTAAGTAAGAATTTTGTCTTACGAATGATTTTACACCTTTCCAGCATTCTCAGTCTACTAGCTTTTCAAGTGGTTGACAGCAAAGACGAGCCCACACCATGTTTTCTTTCAGCACATTCTATAAAATACTTGAGACGTCAGTTCAAGAATTTAAGACCAACAATAGCTCATGTAGCTGGTTGGATCTCACGTAATGTCTGACAACATTTTTAATGCTTTGGCCTCTTTTTGACTTTCTCAAAGAAGATGAAAAATTAAGCATTCCCATGTGAAGATGTTTGCAAGACTATACCCTCCATTCCAAGTACTGTCAGGATACACCAGACATCTTACATAAGTTACTCATTTATGTTGGGAAGACTGTCAGAAGTAATTCATTACAAGTAATGATACACATATTTGGAAAAACTCGAGGCAACTCTGTTATCTTGAATGAGGTGATCTTTGGGTCTTTAAAAGGACACAGGAACAGAGGCAGCATAATTCTACACATTAAAAAGCATTTTTTCTTTTCTGATGAGGGACAAAATTCCTATGACAGAAGAATACTTTCTAATAAAATAGGCATGCAGGACAAATGTCTTCTCTCTCTTGTGCCAAGAGATGAACAGAAAATATTATTCTTCACAAAAGGTATTTGGTTGTTTGGTTTTTTTAATCAATTTATTGTTTTATTTTTATTTTGGCTGCGTTGGGTCTGCTGCTACACGCAGGCTTTCTCTAGTTGCGGCGAGCAGGGGCTACTCTTCATTGCGGTGTGTGGGCTTCTCATTGTGGTGGCTTCTCTTTTCGCGGGGCACGGGCTCTAGGCGTGTGGGCTTCAGTAGTTGTGACTCTTGGGCTCTAGAGCGCAGGTTCATTAGTTGTGGCGTACGGGCTTAGGTGCTCTGTGGCATATGGGATCTTCCCGGATCAGGGCTCGAACCCGTGTCCCCTGCATTGGCAGGCAGATTATTAACCACTGTGCCACCAGGGAAGTCCCAAAAGGTATTTCTTTAAGGGACTTTTTGCCCATATTACTGTGATAAGTCCTGCTCAGAGTTAAAATAGAGACTATCTCTAGGGTATCTATACATTTAGTACATACAGCACTAAAATGTACAAAGAAATACAAAGATACAAATAAGTAATGGATTAATACACTAGATAATGTATTTACAACCTGAAAAGAGTTGTCAGTACATTGAGTGAGGTGAAGACACAGTCAATGCGGTGCTGTTTCCTCTGCCTGCTAAGGTTTTCTCCCCCCTGTATTCAATATTTTAAGACCAAGTTCAAATAGCGACACCTCTGCAAAGCCTTCCCAGAAGCATGCAATCTGAATTAGTCACACACTTCTTGGCTTCAGCAGAACTTTGTACATGCCTATTATTCGGTGAATAACAACATCTACCACAAAATGTCATGCTCTGCCCCTGCCTTATATCTCATTCTCCATGTATTATCTCTGATATCTCATTACCCTATATTATCTCATGCAATCCTCACATCAACCCTCACAGATGCCATCATTGTTACCTTCTTGCAGATGAGCAAGTAAGCCCTGGCGAAATGAGATAACTTATCCAAGCTAACACAGCTTCAGAGTATCACAGCTAGAATATGACATACTGCCTTTTAAAAGAAAAAAAAAAAAACGAAACTCCAGACTTATTTGGATTTCACCAGTTTTTCTATGCAGGTCCTCTTTCTGTTCCAGGATCCAATCCAGGGGAACACATTATATGCAGGTGTCTCATCTCTCCAGTCAGTCTTTCCTTGTTTTGACAACGTCAATTGCCTTGAGGATATGGGCCAGAATTCCACAGAATGTCCCCAATTTGGACTTGTCTGATGTTTTTCTCATGATTAAGACAGGGGTTACAGGTTTTTGGAAAGAATAGCACAGAGGTAAAGTGCTTTGGTCCTCACATAATGTCAGGAGTACATGACATTCACATGACATCACTGACAACTTAACTTTCATCACTTAGTACTTCACTGTCTCCAATTATCTGATGCAGGTTTGCATCTCTTCCAATGAGTAATAGTTCTTTGAGAGATTTCAGCCTCTTGGTAACATACGCAGTGGCTGGAACATGTTGGTTCCTTCATACACTTGAGAGGAAGGAAAGGAAGGATGAATAGAAGCTTCTGCAGCAGCCCAGCAGAGTGCCCCAGAGACTAGAAAATACGAGTGTTCCTAGGGGTGGCATCGGCTGATGGTGTGAATTCTCAGGTAGTAGGGAGACTGACTAGAGAGGAGCAGGCTCATCTGGGAGGGCAATGCCAAGAGGAAGACGGTGGTAATGAGTCATTCATCCAACATGTGTTTACTCTGGGCATTTTCCCTCTAGAGAGCCCAATCCTCGAATTTTAGGGATGACGTGATATCAGGAAACCTGAGATTATTTATCCAAGGTGGTATAGTGAATCCCTGGAAGAGCCAGGATTCAGGTCAGTAGTGAGGAAGAAGATCGGTGTGCAGGGCAGGATAATTATGAGCAAGTACTTGAGTCAAAATAAGCACAGAATATACCCAGGGCAGTTGTGACATCACTTGGATGGGACAGAGATTGCAAACTGAAGAAAGCAGTGGGGACAAATTTGGAATATGAAGTGCGGGCCGATTACAAGGGTTTTTATGAATAAGCAGATGAGAAGAAGCAGGCAGACTGGGAAGAGAAAGTAACATGACAGGCAATAAACCAGATACAGCAATCAAATAAAGATTAACAATGGCTTCTAATGCTGAGAACTTCAGCCACCATTAGTCCTGTATGTAAGGAAGATATAATACCTTGCAAGTGATTCTCATGTTTAACTTTTTCTGAGGAGATGCCCAGCTTAAGGAGTCAGAAGGAAAGCTGCGGATGTGGGAAAGGACCAGGAGAAAAGGGAGATGTGCCTACTTCATACACTCTCCTGGGAGTGGATAGTATTTTGCTGTATGGAAGGAGTAAGGCGGCAAATTCAGACGTCTGTGAATTCCCTACCGCCAGTGGAAGATGCTTCAATTCTTACAGGTCAGTAGCAGGGTAACTGTTTACTGCTTCCCTACCACAGTGATAAATTAACCACTACCCCTGATCCTTCACTTTCATTGAGACAGTAAAGAAAAATTTTTTTACTTATTTCCTCTTTCTCCCTTTGAAAGAGCATGCTTTTACGTATAAAAGTGATGGAAGATAGCAGAAGGGAAACAATCCATAGATTTAACCACAGAAAAAATGAAAACTTCTTAAAAAATTATTTAAAAAATTAGCAAAACCTTGGACAAATTACACTGATATTCTAAAGAAAACGGTATACGTTAAATATACACACTGTACATAGGTTTATATATATATATCCTATATATAAAGTGTTCATACACATTGACTTAAAAACTTGATTAATGGGAAAAGATATTAACAAATTTACAAAAGAGGAAATATAAATGTTTAACAGAGGTATGAAATAAGTGTTTAATAATTAGAAGTGTTTAGGAAATTAGCACATAAAATACATATTAAATATTTTAGAAGTAAAAGAAACACACATTTTAAAATTAGAAATTAGTGTTCTTCCACTTTAATAGTTAAACACAGAACATTTTGCCTGATTATTCCACTTTTATAAATAAGGAAGTTATCCGAAAATTCAGGCAAAGGTTTATTTTTTAAAGAGATGCCTGTTAGGTTTTATTTTTACATAATAATCAGAAGCTGGAAAAAGTATGTTGTTCAACACCTGAAGAACAGCAAGAAAATGGTGACACAGCGATGCACCGGGACATTACACTGCCTTTAAAACTAACGTTTGAAAAGAGTTATTAATGAAATGTAAAATGCTCATGACATACTATTAAATGACAAAAAAGTAGATAGAAAACTGTACACAGAACATAATGATATAAAATATCCATGAGATACGAATATCCACAAATGAGGTGGAAAGATTATTACTTTATCTTTTTTACCTTTCTGCATTTGCCATATTTCGTATAGCAGATGCATGTTTTTTAATAGCAATTGTATTGAAATAAAAATCACACACCACATAATTCATCTATGTAAAGTGTACAATTCAATAGTTTTTAGTATATTCACAGAGTTGTACAACTGCATGTCTTGTTTTTATAACTGGAAAAAACAAAATAGATCTGTGGTTTACAGATGTTCTCTAAAAAAACACTGTTTTCCTCTATGTAAACAGATAGGGTCTGTATTTAATCACCATGAGGAGTCACTTTCAAAGATGCCAACCAGAATGTGCTCCAAGAAGCTCAATCAAAATAAATGACAGGTAGTATGTTTCCCTTTTTGAAGGCTAGTTACTCTAATATGTTTTTAAGTGCAGTTCAAATAAAAATGAGACATCTGATCACAGTATTTACCTTTACAGTGCTTGTGGTCTGGAGTTGGGGTATAGCCCTTGTGGCATGAACACATGTAGGATCCTTCGAGGTTGGAGCAAGTACCATTTGTGCAGATATCTGGTTCCAGGCATTCATCCACATCTTAAAGAATGGGGTATAATGGAAAGAGGAAAAAAAGACAAAGAGGAAAAAAAGAAATAAAACATAAATAAAGTTGAATTTGGTTAGAAATAGTGGATCTTCTAAAGAGGGGCAGATTCTTTTTCTTTTTTTGGCCGCACCATGCGGCTTCTGGGATTTTTAGTTCCCCAACCAGGGATTGAACCCAGGCGCTCAGCAGTGACAGTGTGGAGTCCTAACCACTAGACCACCAGAGAATTCCCAAGAGGGGCAGGTTCTTTAAGATAAGCTTTCAAATTAGCGCTTAAGAGGAAGAGAAGCTCTGGTATGAGGTATGTGTATGATGGTTCCATGGCTTAATTTACTTTCTGCAAAGTAACTCAAAAAAGGAACCAAATATGCTCTACAAATAAACTCAATGGAAGGCTTGTTTTAGAGGGGAGGGAGGAAGAGAGGATATATGTAGAGCAACATCCCCTGCAAGGTAAAATATTCCAAAGAACCAAAGATGTGTGGAGGTCTAGTTAGGGAACTGATGAACTTCAGTAGAATGTCAGCGTTCACCGAAACAAGAGATATGACTCATGACCCACAAAAACCATGGGAAAGTTTTAACAGAAAGGTGAAAAAAAATCAGGCAAAACATTCTAAGATGGCACTGCATCAGTGATTAAAGAAGAAAACACAATCTAAGGGACAAACATAAGCCTACTGGGTAGTGTGAAGGTGGGGTATAGGCTGAAGAGGCAGATACAATAATAATATCTAATCTTTTTTTTTTAACATCTTTATTGGAGTATAATTGCTTTACGATGGTGTGTTAGTTTCTGCTTTATAACAAAATGAATCAGTTATACATATACATATATCCCCATATCTCTTCCCTCTTGCGTCTCCCTCCCACCCTCTCTATCCGCCCCCCTTTAGGTGGTCACAAAGCACCGAGCTGATCTCCTGTGCTATGCGGCTGCTTCCCACTAGCTATCAATTTTACATTTTTTTTTTTTAGATTCCATATATATGTGTTAGCATACAGTATTTGTTTTTCTCTTTCTGACTTACTTCACTCTGTATGACAGACTCTAGGTCCATCCACCTCACTAAAAGTAACTCAATTTCATTTCTTTTTATTTACAAGCAGCTCATGCAGTCCAATATCAAAAAAACAAACAGCCCAATCCAAAAATGGTCAGAAGACCTAAATAGACATTTCTCCAAAGAAGATATACAGACTGCCAACAAACACATGAAAGAATGCTCAACATCACTAATCATTAGAGAAATGCAAATCAAAACTACAATGAGTTATCACCTCACACCAGTCAGAATGGCCATCACCAAAAAATCTAGAAACAATAAATGCTGGAGAGGGTGTGGACATAAGGGAACCCTCTTGCACTGTTGGTGGGAATGTAAATTGATACAGCCACTATGGAGAACAGTATGGAGGTTCCTTAAAAAACTACAAATAGAACTACCATACGACCCAGCAATCCCACTATTGGGCATATACCCTGAGAAAACCATAATTCAAAAAGAGTCATGTACCACAGTGTTCATTGCAGCTCTATTTACAATAGCCCGGACATGGAAGCAACCTAAGTGTCCATCGACAGATGAATGGATAAAGAAGATGTGGCACATATATACAATGGAATAATAGCTAATCCTTATCAGGCACTTACTGTATGAAGGCACTGAAGGCTTTACACATATTCTCTCATTTAATGCTAACAAAATCCATATGGGTTAACCCTTCACAGAGGACGGAACTGAGATTTAAAGAAGTTCAAAGCTTGTCCAAGGCCACATGGTTAGAAACTGATGGCTCAGATTTGAACTCAGTCAGCCTAACTCCAAAGACCACCTTTTAAACTGTAAGATTCTGTCACAGGCAAAGTTAAGTCTAGAGATAGAAAAAGTCAAACAGAAAAAGCATGACTTCGTTTTTATGATTTGCTAACACAGCATTTATATCAATAATCATTATCTAAGTGTTCACTGATTTCATTCAAGAAACTTTCATTAAGCTCCTACTAGAATATTGTTAATTCAGAAAGAAAAATTTGAGTTCTGTGCCCCATTTGAATGCCCCTGGGTAAGTCCACTGTATATTTCAGAAAGAAGGTATATAACGTAGCATAAAAAATCAAAAATTTAAAGAGAAAAAACTTCAACCATAAAGTATCAAAAATATACACAGCATCACAATTTATACTTAATTTTACAGTGGGCTACAACTTAAATCAAAGTGTTTTATACATAAGGCAGACAATAAAAAGGAAAAGGCTCTTGATTGTATCCCTTTCATTTCACAATGCTTGCCACAAAAGCAATACAGCTTTCCACCTCAGTATTAACAGAGAATCACGAGCACATTAACAGAGACCTAGTTTTAAGTCAGCAATCATTCATTCGCACTGCATTTCATTAAAACTGTACTCTACCTTTTTCTTTTTTACAATGGAATTCAGAAGTAGAGTATTACCAAAATAAGGCACCGGGGATCTTGTGTGTGTCCACGTGTGTGTATGCCATATGCATACTGAAAACAGCCAAGTAATTGACACTGCCTAGGCGTTCTGCCTTGCTTTCACAACATCACTAATTATAGTAGAGTGACCCTATTCCATTACAAACGAAAATTGTAACACTTTCAGACTGACTCATTATCCATCCTTTCTTTGGTTGTGGGAGTCCACTTTTGTAAACACTGAAAGCAAACTACTTCAAAGAAGAAGCCAAACACTGGAGCCAAAATAAATAATGGGACAGAATGAACATAGACGCTGGGCATGGAAATTCCAACAGCAATGCAAAAATGTCACGTCTAGGATCTGGTTTGGTTTCAAAAATGTTAACAAGTTGAAAAACGTATCAATTGCTCTTTTTAATTTTTCATGCACCAGACAGTGTGATTTATAAGACTGCAGAGTATAACAGTAAAATGAATTTCTAAGACCATATTTTCTCTTAGAGTAAATTAACAGGCATTGCAGATTACCATTCAGGAGATACTTATAAAACGTCTATTTTACCAGGCTACTACCATGATTAACGATGAAGCAGAATGCTTTGAAATATCTAGGAGACCCTGGTGTGTTTATTCTTTACTTACTACAGTCATAATTGCATGGAACCGGAGAATCCTGTAGATAGAACAGTTTGAATAAGTACATGAGCTTAGTGGCACTTAGGCTCTTAAGGAGATAATGATATATAGTAAAATATCACTAAAAACGTACAAACCTCTAGCTATAAAATAAATGTCATGGTGATGTAATGTACAGCACGGTGACCATACTTAGTAACACTGTATTGCGTACTTGAAAGTTGCCGAGAGAATACAGTTGGCCCTTGAAGAACACGGGTTTGAACTGTATGCATCCAACTACACATGGATTTTTTTCAGCAGTAAATACTACAGTACTACATGATCCGTGGTTGGGAGAAACCGTGGACGCAGAGGGCCAACTATAAGTTATATGCAGATTTTCAGCTGCATGGAGGGTTGGCGCCCCTAACGCCCTCATTGGTAGAGGGTCAACTGTGGCTCTTAAAAGTCTTCATCACAAGAAAAAAAAAATTTGTAACCATGTACGGTGATGGATGTTAACTAGACTTATTATGGTGATCACGTTGCAATGTATACAAATATTGAATCATTTTGTACACCTGAAATGTAATGCTATCTCACAATTATACCTCAATTTAAGAAAAAAAAAGAATCTCTATACAGAAGGAAGGTGTCTAGAGTGGAGTCTCACTTGGTGGATGTAAAGGGAATGAAATAAACTCCGTGTTGTATCTTTAGCCAGACCTCTCTCCTTAACTGCTCATCACCACAGCTACGATCTTAGAAATTAATTTTACTGTTATATTCTGTTAGTTTACTGGGACATCTCTACTTGATGTCCCACAGTCCTCGTGGCCCAAACTGATCCTTTTCCTGCCTCCTCTTTAAGCTGTCTTTCATGTCAATATAGGCTACCACGACCCACTCAGATGTCCAAGTCAGAAACTTGGGAGTCATCCCTTCTAGATTCCTTACTCTCCCTCTTTCCCCACAATCAATTTACTACCAAGTCATGTAAATTCTACTTACCAAATCTCTCTCAAATACACCCAACTTTACTTCATTCCCTCCACTACCATTATCTCTCACCTGGGTTACTGGCATAATCTTTTGTTTCTCTATTTAAAGTTTTACCCTATCAAATCCATTGTCCAAATTGCAGCCACAGCAATATTTCTAAAATACAAATCTGACCAATGATGTTGTTCCTCTACTTTAAAAACTTCCAATCGTTTCCAGGGTTTTTCAATTCAGTCAAGGATTCAGTACAAACTTGTGGGGCCCTGAATGGTACTGACAGAAAGTCAGGCTCCCATAATCCCTACTTCTAACCCTTGGGAGGACCAATGCCATGGGAAACAAGGTGGTCTCTACCCACCCTACTATCTACCACCCAACACCCACAGCCCCTTTTACCCCAGCAGCAGAGGGAGATGGTTATGTCTCTGTTTTCTGTATTGGAGCTCAAAACTCATTTTAGGATTACAGTCTTATAGAAGAGTTGTATCACCCAAATTCTTACACGCATAATACATAATGAGTTCAAAAGGGAAACTGCCCATAGAAAAATGGGTCACAAATTCAAGAAAAACAATTTACCTATGGGCTTTGGGGACATAATTTGGCATATGCCATTCATGAATTAATTAAACCTCCCACAGTAAGGAAGTTGCCAGGAGTTTACTAGGTCAGCAATTTGTGGATGACTGTTAACGAGATTATGAATCCACCTCATTGTACTATCACCCGATCCAAATTAATCCTTCTCATCCACAATACTGTGAATGACTCTCACAAATGCCTGGTGAAAACTGGATATGCCACACCTACAGGATTTCCTGATTCCTCTATCATAAGAGGCAGTCAGAGGCATAATTTGTCCTTAATGAACCTGGCTGACTTTTATGATCATCACATCCTTTAAAAAATGTTTCACCTCATCATTGGAATCTTGCAGTCTACAGTTCTTTTTCAAGATCAACGTGAAGTTCAGTGGTCGTTAGTTCCCGAACTCCACCTTCTTTCCTCTTTGGGGGGAAATGAGGACATTAATCTCTCTCCAGGTCCTGGGCAGCTTTCCATTCTCCACAATTTCACAAAGATGATTCCCAGCTGGCCAGCAATCCCACCTGCAAATTCTCTCATTGCCTCGAGGGGTACTTCATCTGGGTCAGGAACCCTTTTGAAATTTCCCTTCCTAATATCCTGGGAACAAACCAGACAGCCCGAAGCCCCTCTGGGGCGGGCAGGACCTCTGAAGTTCTAAGGGTCCGCAGTGGCCACCTTCCCACAGGCCAGCCCGTGGCTGCACTGACCCCTTCCACTTCACCCACCTTGAGGTTGGTCAGAATAGGGTCCAGAGCAAGAGTTTACCTGCATTACTTCCTTTACTACCAAGGACATGAATCTGTCAACACGGTGAACCAGTCATTTTTCTGAAGCCATTCAACCTCATGTAATTCATTAGTGACCAAGAGACTTCAGTGAGTGAGCACCATTTGATATGGGAAGAAAACATCTTATTCTATCACCATGCTACATGAAAATACAGGATTACTCCCCACACAAACATTACATCAATTATCCCTCAACTATTCTTCACACAGTCTTTACATTGGGTTGGCCAAAAAGTTCATTCAGATTTTTCTGTAACATCTTATGGAAAAACCCAAATGAACTTTTTGGCCAAACAAATACTAAAGATGATGGAAGAACGTATTTGACAGAAAAGCGAGCATGGCGGAGAGACCTTCAAGATGGCGGAGTTGTAAGATGTGGAGATCACCTTTCTCCCCACAAATATATCAGAAATACAACTACATGTGGAACAACTCCTTCAGAACCACACTGAACGCTGGCAGAAGACCTCAGACTTCCCAAAAGGCAAGAAACTCTCCACATACCCGGGCAGGGAAAAAGAAAAAAGAAAAAAACAGAGACAAAAGAATAGGGACAGGACCTGCACCTCTGGGAGGGAGCTGTGAAGGAGGAAAGGTTTCCACACACTAGAAGCCCCTTCTTGGGCGGAGACTGCGGGTGGTGGAGTGGGGAAGCTTCGGAGCCATGGAGGAGAGAGCAGCAACAGGGGTGCGGAGGGCAAAGCGGAGAGATTCCCGCACAGAGGATCAGTGCCGACCAGCACTCACCAGCCCGAGAGCCTTGTCTGCTCACCAGCTGGGACGGGTGGGGTCTAGGAGCTGAGGTCAGATCCCAGGGAGAGGACTGGGGTTGGCTGTGTGAACACAGACTGAAGGGGGCAAGTGTGCCACAGCTAGCCTGGAGGGAGTCCGGTAAAAAGTCTGGAACTACCTAAGAGGCAAGAGACCATTGTTTCAGGGTGTGCGAGGAGAGCGGATTAAGAGCACTGCCTAAATGAGCTCTAGAGATGGGCGCGAGCCGCGGCTATCAGCGCACACACCAGAGAGATGGGCATGAAACGCTAAGGCTGCTGCTGCAGTCACCAAGAGGCCTGTGAGCGAGCACAGGTCACTATCCACACCTCCTTCCGGGGAGCCTGTGCAGCCCGCCACTGCCAGGGTCCCGTGATCCAGCGATGTCACATTGGCCTCTGCAGCCACAGGCTCACCTCGCATTCCATACCCCTCCATCGTCCTGGCCTGAGTGAGCCAGAGCCTCCTAATCAGCCACTCCTTTAACCCATCCTGTCTGAGCAAAGAATAGAAGCCCTCAGACGACCTACGCGCAGAGGCAGGGCCAAATCCAAAGCTGAACCCCAGGAGCTGTGTGAACAAAGAAGAGAAACGGAAATCTCTCCCAGCAGCCTCAGGAGCAGCAGATTAAACCTCCACAATCAACTTGATGTACCCTGCATCTCTGGAGTACCTGAATACATAACTAATCATCCCAAAATTCAGGCGGTGGACCTTGGGAGCAACTACAGTTGGGGTTTGCTTTCTGCATCTAATTTGCTTCTGGTTTTACGTTTATCTTAGTTTAGTATTTAGAGTTTATTATCATTGGTAGATTTGTTTATTGATTTGGTTGCTCTCTTCCTCTTTTTCAATATATATATTTCTTTCCTTTTTCTTTTTGTGACTGTGTGCTTCTTTGTGTGATTTTGTCTGTATAGCTTTGCTTTTACCATTTGTCCTAGGGTTCTGTCTGTCCGTTTTTGTGTTTCTTTGTTTTTTTAGAATAGTTTTTGTTATCATAGCTATTTGATAACAAAATAGCTATCATAGCTGTTTTATCATAGCTATTTGTTAGAATAGCTCTTGTTATCACTGGTGGATTTGTTTTTCGGTTTGGTTGCTCTCTTCTTTCTTACCTTTTTTTTCCTTTTATTACTTTTTATTTTTTTTTAATAAATTTATTTATTTATTTTTGGCTGTGTTGGGTCTTAGTTGCTGCGCGGGCTTTTCTCTAGTGGCAGTGAGTGGGGGCTACTCTTCATTGTCATACACGGGCTTCTCACTGTGGTGGCTTCTCTTGTTGTGGAGCATGGGCTCTAGGTACACAGGCTTCAGTAGTTGTGGCCTCTGGGCTCTACAGTGCAGGCTCAGTAGTTGTGGCGTACGGGCTTAGCTGCTCCGCACCATGTGGGATCTTCCCGGACCAGGGCACGAACCTGTGTCCCTTACATTGGCAGGTGGAGTCTCAACCACTGTGCCACCAGGGAAGCCTTATTACTTTTTACTTTTTAATAATTAAAAAAAATATTTTATTTCAATAACTTTATTTTATTTATTTTTTACTTTCTTTCTTTTTCTCTCCCTTTTGTTCTGAGTTGTGTAGCTGACAGAGTCTTGGTGCTCTGGCCAGGTGTCAGGCCTGTGCCTCTGAGGTGGGAGAGCTGAGTTCAGGACATTGGTCCAACGGAGACCTCCTGGCTCCACGTAATAACAAACGGCGAAAGCTCTCCCAGAGATCTCCATCTCAACACTAAGACCCTGCACCACTCAACGACCAGCAAGCTACAGTGCTGGACACCCTATGCCAAACAACTAGCAAGACAGGAACACAACCCCACTCATTAGCAGAGAGGCTACCTAAAATCATAATAAGGTCACAGACACCCCAAAATACACCACCAGATGCAGTCCTGCCCACCAGAAAGACAAGATCCAGCCTCATCCACCACAACACAGGCACCAGTCCCCTCCACCAGTAAGCCTACACAACCCACTGAACCAAACTTACCCACTGGGGGCAGACATCAAAAACAATGGGAACTACAAACCTTCAGCCTGCGAAAAGGAGACGCCAAACACAGTAAGTTAACCAAAATGAGAAGACAGAGAAACACACAGCAGATGAAGGAGCAAGGTAAAAACCCATCACACCAAACAGATGAGGAGGAAATAGTCAGTCTACCTGAAAAAGAATTCAGAGTAATGATAGTAAAGATGAACCAAAATCTTGGAAATAGAATGGAGAAAATACAAGAAACGTCTAACAAGAACCCAGAAGAACTAAGGAGCAAACAAACAATGATGAACAACACAAAAAATGACAGTAAAAATTCTCTAGTAAGAATCAATAACAGAATAACTGAGGCAGAAGAACTGATAAGTGACCTGCAAGATAAAACAGTGGAAATAACTACCACAGAGGAGAATAAAATATGATGAAAAGAACTGAGCACAGTCTCAGAGACCTCTGGGACAACAGTAAATGCACCAACATTAGAATTATAGGGATTCCAGAAGAAGAAGAGAAAAAGAAAGGGACTGAGAAAATATTTGAAGAGATTACAGTTGAAAACTTCCCTAATACGGGAAAGGAAATAGTCAGTCAAGTCTCGGAAGTGCAGAGAGTCCCATACAGGATAAAAGCAAGGAGAAACACGCCAAGACACATATTAAGCAAATTATCAAAAATTAAATACAAAGAAAAAATATTAAAAGCAACAAGGGAAAAACAGCAAATAACATAAAAGGAAACCCCCATAAGGTTAACAGCTGCTCTTTCAGCAGAAACTCTGCAAGCCAGAAGTGAGTGGCAGGACATATTTAAAGTGATGAAGGAGAAAAATCTTCAACCAAGATTACTCTACTCAGCAAGGATCTCATTCAGATTTGATGGAGAAATTAAAACCTTTACAAAAAGCAAAAGCTAACAGAATTCAGCACCACCAAACCAGCTTTACAACAAATGCTAAAGGAACTTCTCTAGGCAGGAGAGACAAGAGAAGGAAAAGACCTACAGTAATAAACCCAAAACAATTAATAAAATGGTAGTAGGAACATACATATCAATAATTACCTTAAATGTAAATGGATTAAATGCCTCAACTAAAAGACACAGGAGCACCTCAAAACATAAGGCAAATGCTAACAGCCATAAAAGGGGAAAGCGACAGTGACACAATCATAGTAGAGGACTTTAATATCCTACTTTCACCAATGGACAGATCATCCAAAATGAAAAGAAATAAGGAAACACAAGCTTTAAATGATACATTAAAAAAGATGGACTTAATTGATATTTATAGGACATTCCATCCAAAAACAACAGAATACTCATTCTTCTCAAGTGCTCATGGAACATTCTTCATGACAGATCATATCTTGGGTCACAAATCAAGCCTTGGTAAATTTAAGAAAACTGAAATCATACCAAGTATCTTTTCCAACCACAACGCTATGAGACTAGATATCAATTACAGGAAAAATCTGTAAGAAATACAAACACACGGAGGCTAAACAATACATTACTAAATAAACAAGAGATCACTGAAGAAATCAAAGCGGAAATCAAAATATTCCTACAAACAAATGACAATGAAAACACAATGATCCCAAACCTATGGGATGCAGCAAAAGCAGTTCTAAGAGGGAAGTTTATAGCAATACAATCCTACCTCAGGAAACAAGAAACACCTCAAATAAACAACCTATCTTTACACCTAAGGCAATTAGAGAAAGAAGAATAAAAAAACCCCCCAAGGTAGCAGAAGGAAAGAAATCATAAAGATCAGATCAGAAATAAATGAAAAAGAAATGAAGGAAACAATAGCAAAGATCAACAAAACTAAAAGTTGGTTCTTTGAGAAGATAAGAAAAATTGGTAAACCATTAGCCAGACTCATCAAGAAAAAAAGGGAGAAGACTCAAATCAATAGAATTAGAAATGAAAAAGGAGAAGTAAGAACTGACACTGCAGAAATACAAAGGATCATGATTACTACAAGCAACTATATGCCAATAAAATGGACAATCTGGAAGATATGGACAAATTCTTAGAAATGCACAACCTTCTGAGACTGAAGCAGAAAGAAACAAAATATAAACAGACCAATCACAAGCACTGAAATTGGGACTGTGATTAAAAATCTTCCAACAAACAAAAGCCCAGAACCAGATGCCTTCACAGGCAAATTCTATCAAACATTTAAAGAAGAGCTAACACTGATCATTCTCAAATTCTTCCAAAATATAGCAGAGGGAGGAAGTCTCCCAAACTCATTCTACGAGGCTACCATCACCCTGATACCAAAACCAGACAAAGATGTGACAAAGAAAGAAAACTACAGGCCAATATCACTGATGAACATGAATGCAAACATCCTCAACGAAATACTAGCAAACAGAATCCAACAGCCCATTAAAAGGATCATACACCATGATCAAGTGGGGTTTATCCCAGGAATGCAAGGATTCTTCAATACATTCAAATCGATCAAATTGATACACCATATAAACAAATTGAATAAAACCATATGATCATCTCAATAGATGCAGAAAAAGCTTTTGACAAAATACAACACCCATTTACGATAAAAACTCTCCAGAAAGTAGGTATAGAGGGAACTTACCTCAACATAATAAAGGGCATATATGACAAACCCATAGGCAACATCATTGTCAGTGGTGAAAAACAGAAAGCATTTCCTTTAAAATCAGGTACAAGGTTGCCTACTCTCACCACTATTATTCAACATACTTTTGGAAGTTTTAGCCACAGCAATCAGAGAAGAAAAAGAAATAAAAAGAATCCAAATCAGAAAAGAAGAAGTAAAGCTCTCACTGTTTGCAGACGACATGATACTATACATAGAGAATCCTAAAGATGCTACCAGAAAACTACTAGAGCTAATCAATGAATCCGGTAAAGCAACAGGATACAAAATTAATGCACAGAGATCTCTTGCATTCCTATACACTGATGATGAAAAATCTGAAAGAGAAATTAAGGGAACACTCCTATTTACCATTGCAACAAAAAGAATAAAATACCTCAGAATAAACCTACCTAAGGAGACAAAAGACCTGTATGCAGAAAACTATAAGACACTGATGAAAGAAATTAAAGATGATACAAACAGATGGAGAGATATACCATGTTCTTGGATTTGAAGAATTAACATTGTGAAAATGACTATACTACCCAAAGCGATCTACAGATTTAATGCAATCCCTATCAAACTAACAATGGCATTTTTCACAGAACTAGAACAAAAACTTTCACAATTTGTATGGAAACACAAAAAATTCCAAATAGCCTAAGCAATCTTGAGAAAGAAAAACGGAGCTGGAGGAATCAGCCTCTGTACTTCAGACTATACTACAAAGCTACAGTAATCAAGACAGTATGGTACTGGCACAAAAAGAGAAATATAGATCAATGGAACAGGATGGAAAGCCCAGAGATAAACCCACGCACATATGGTCACCTTACCTTTGATAAAGGATTCAAGAATATACAATGGAGAAAAGACAGTCTCTTCAATAAATGGTGATGGGCAAACTGAACAGCTACATGTAAAAGAATGAAATTAGAACACTCTCTAACACCATACACAAAAATAAACTCAAAATGGATTAAAGACCTAAATGTAAGGCCAGACACTATCAAACTCTTAGAGGAAGACGTAGCCAGAACACTCTACGAGATAAATCACAGCCAGATCCTTTTTGACCCACCTTCTAGAGAAATGCAAATAAAAACAAAAATAAACAAATGGGACCTAATGAAAGTTCAAAGCTTTTGCACAGCAAAGGAAACCATAAACAAGACGAAAAGACAACCCTCAGAATGGGAAAAAATATTTGCAAATGAAGCAACTACAAAGGATTAACCTCCCAAATTTACAAGCAGCTCATGTAGCTCAATATTAAAAAAACAAACAACCCAATCCAAAAATGGGCAGAAGACCTGAATAGACATTCCTCCAAAGAAGATATACAGATTGCTAACAAACACATGAAAGGATGCTCAACATCACTAATCATTAGAGAAATGCAATGAGGTATCACCTTACACCAGTCAGAATGGCCATCATCAAAATATCTACAAACAATAAATGCTGGAGAGGGTGTCGAGAAAAGGGAACCCTCTTGCACTGTTGGTGGGAATGTAAATTGATACAGCCACTATGGAGAACAGTATGGAGGTTCCTTAAAAAACTAAAAATAGAACTACCATATGATCCAGCAATCCCACTACTGGGCATATACCCCGAGAAAACCATAATTCAGAAAGAGGCATGTATCACAATGTTCATTGCAGCTCTATTTACAATAGCCAGGACATGGAAGCGACCTAAGTGTCCATCAACAGATGAATGATTAAAGAAGATGTGGCACATATATACAATGGAATATTACTCAGCCATAAAAAGAAACGAAATTGAGTTATTTGTAGTCAGGTGGACAGACCTAGAGTCTGTCATACAGAGTGAAGTAAGTCAGAAAGAGAAAAGCAAATACCGTATGCTAACACATATATATATGGAATCTAAAAAAAAAAAAAAAAAGGTCATGAAGAACCTAGGGGCAAGATAGGAATAAAGACACAGATCTACTAGAGAATGGACTTGAGGACACAGGGAGGGGGAAGGGTAAGCTGGGACAAAGTAAGAGAGTGGCATGGACATATATACACTACCAAACGTAAAATAGATAGCTATTGGGAAGCAGCCACATAGCGCAGGGAGATGAGCTCAGTGCTTTGTGACCATCTAGAGGGGTGGCATAGGGAGGGTGGGAGGGAGACGCAAGAGGGAGGAGATTTGGGGATACATGTATATGTATAGCTGATTCACTTTGTTATAAAACAGAAACTAACACACCATTGTAAAGCAATTATACTCCAATAAAAATGTTTAAAAAAAAAAAAGGAAGCATGGCAACATGAGAGACACATGCTGATTAGGCCAATGCAATGAAATCACCTCACCTGCACTTGAGGTACAGTAAATCCTCAGGATATCACCCCTCTGTCAATTCTGACGAAGTTAAAAATATGCAGTAGCAGAGCTGCCTACAAAAATAGGTTATATGTTCCTCAACGACTCATCACTGCTTTTCAGAATTGGAAAACAGTCAATGCTACGTACATCGCAGATGAAGACCCAAAGATGACCTCAGAAAATTAACCCACTATTCTGAGCAAATCACTAACCCTCTACCTCACCTTTCTAAAAGAACATTGTGTCTTTCAGAAAATCTCAACTGGGCTACCTATGGATTGGCCTGCCATCTCAGGCTCTAGAACCCCTGAGCCAGAACTATTGCTGCTTGTAAGGGACAATTCCAGTCCACATGAGTCTTTCCATTCTATGAACTTTTATTTTCCTTATTTATCTTAATTATATTGTTTTGTCCTCTAATTGTCTTGGGTGTACATGAGAGGTATATGAGACATTATATAAAACAAAACAATAGTAGCTTTGAAGCTAAGAGACCTGGGATCATGCCCTAGCTCTGCCATTTATTACCTATGACCAGGAACAAGCCCATTAACCTATTTGGGAAAATATTTATATATCTGTACTACAGGTATACTGTAAACTATGTAAAGAGAAATTGTTATTACAGTAACTAGTATTCCCACACAGGTATATTTCCTGCCTTCAGAAGTAGTTTGTTTTTTTCGATGAGATATAATTGACATTATAACATTACGTAAGTTAAGCAACAAGGATGTAATGTGCAACACGGAAATACAGCCATTATTTTGTAAAATCTTTAAATGGAGCATAATCTACAAAAATGTTGAATCATTACGTTGTCACCTGAAACTAATACAATATTGTAAATCAACTATACTTCAATAAAACGTAACACTGTGCAAGTTTAAGGGATGATTTGGTACACATATTGCAAAATGATCAATACTGTAGCATTACCAACACATCTATCATGTCTCAGAATTATTATTTCTTTCCTGGTGAAGACAATTAATATCCAGTCTCTTCGCAACTTTGAGGTTTATAATATAGTATTGTTGACTACAATCACTAAACTGTGCATTACATCTCCAGGGCTTACCTACTAGTTGCAAATGTGTGTTATCCTCTAATAACATCTCCCCAATTCCCCCACCCCCAGGCCCTTATACCATTCTACACTGTTTTGTTTTGCTTCTTTACAACTTCAAATCTTCTCTGGCATCTAGCAGACATATACGTAGGTAGGCACTCAATAACTACTTACTGACTGACTAGAAGATTCCTCTAGCATATAATGATTTAGGGACAAGGCTGATGTTTGCACATTTTATAATATCCACAAAAGGTAGACCGTGAGCTCAGCTGCCATCTGACATAAAAAGAATAATTGTAGGACTAAAGTCTTCAATTTATTTTAAGTTTATGAATTTTCATATATTCCATAAAGGTTAACAATGAGTCTTAAAATCTGAAAAGAAATGCTAAGGTGAAAAGAACTCCTAGAACAAGCTCTCCACGTTTATCCTGCAAGTTTTCTGCACCTGGTTTTGGCTAAGACTGTGGCTAACCAGTTGTCAAGTGGATTGAACAATACTAAGTTCGTCAAATACTGAAGACCTACTACATTCAGAACACTCAAACGGGAGTCACAAAGTCATCATTAACTTAACTACGGCCAACAAAGAAGGATCGCTTTGATTAAAATCTCAGAAATTTGTGTCCCCGTATCACATGGTTTGTTAGACTCAACTATAAGGCAAGGCGATAAACTCAAAAAAGGCTAGCTGCGCACATCTACCAGGTGACAGATAATATATATTGTGTCTATTGTGTAGACATTGTGAAGGTGAGCAAAGAAAGTGAAGCAAAAGAAAGAGGATGGCAGTACTGTAGAAGTGAAAACATTTGTTAGGGATGACCCTGCAAAGAAGCATTATGATTCTCAAGAAATATATTCCAGCAAAACAAAAGTGCTCAGAAGTTGAAAGGAAACTGTAAGATTGAGATAACTTAGATCCAAAAGAGAAAGCTCCTATGACAGTCAAAAACTATATGAAATGAGCTTAAAGAAAGCCAAAGAGAAGACAGTTATCCATAAAAATTTGACATATAACTTACTTTAACAGGTATCAGTTATTATTGCATTTCTTCTATTTCAGGACAAGGGAACTAAAACGGAGGTAATAGGGTTGGGGGAAGAAGGATTATAACATTTCTTGGGTCCTACCTTGTGTCAGACACCTTACTCAGTGCTTTATATCACATTTAATTCTAACAATAAACCCCATGAAGAAAGTATTTCAATACACGTTACAGATATTGAAACCAAGCTTCAGAGAGGTCACATAGCCCATAATCTGCCTAAATTCAGGGAAATATGATCTTTATATCACAGTTACTGAATGCACCTTTAAACAATTATACATTAGAGAATTTCCTTTGGGGGATGGCTCTAGTCAGGTCTGAATCAGGCTAGTACTTCAAGAGTCAAGCCTGTAAATTGAGGACTTGACACGTTAGCTTCCTTCAAGAAAGGTTCTGATTGAAAGCAGCCAGATGGAACTGGCCAGAACCCAGGGTGACGAAATAGTCCTAAAAGGTGGGGATCATGTGGGCAACAGCTCCAGGCTGAATGTGAGGTCCAAGGAATACAGTGTTAAAACGATGAAAGTGGCTCTCAAGAGAGCACAGAAATCCACAATTGGAAAGAAGAAGGTACATTAACAGAAGAGCCAACACGAGTTGCCAAAAAAGCATTAAGGGATAGAAATTTTGAAAGTGCACAATAAACTATTGAGAATGAAGGATCATATGCCCTGAACTAAACCCTAGGAAAAAGTATAAAACCCCAGACAGCACCTGCTGACATTTGACCTGTTTCTGCCCCAAACAATTTCTGTTCTAATTCATAAATCAAGGAGAAGCATCAATCAGTAAGATCCAGTTTACATGGCATGAATACAAAGAGGCCATTAATGGTTTCAGCAAGTTCACCATTTAGTCAGTGAAAGCAGCAGAAAGTGTAACTGGCATCGAATCCCTGCAGAACAAAAGGGTCAAAATGGCAATTCTTAATTCTTAATGAAACCATTTAATAGAAAAAAGAGCCAACTGGACATCAAGATCGAGTTTTTTTTTTTAAAAAAAAAAAAAACCATAAGCGTAATGCCAAAGAAAGTACTATTCTGTACAACACTGTACAAGTTTAATTATAATAACTTAAAAATATGCTGTGAGAGGACAGTGGTAGAAAAAGAAGGATACTAAGACTTACAGAACAGCCCAGCGAGGTAGGGATTATCATCTCTACAGATGACAACTAACAAATGTTCTGTGTAGGACTTTTCTCCCAACAGTGAGATTCAGGAATTTTTTTTTGGTCTTTAATGCCCTCATACATTAAAACTTGGGGGAAAATATCTCATCAATATACCCTGAATTGTCTGCACTAAAAGGACAGAGAAAGCCTCAAAACTAGTCACATTTAACTGTTAAGACACAGAAACAGTCGATTAGCAAGGAACATTTTGTAAACCATTTATCACTTGACGCCTTCTCTGACCTCCATAGAATCTCTAACACTCTCTATATCCCTTAGGCAGTTTTTTTTTTTCCTTCATGGCACTCATCACACCTGACATACCATATACTCTACTTTCTTACTTGTGAACTCTAGAGGCTAAGTGCAACGAAGGGAGGAAATTTATTTTGTTCACCCTCATCTCCCAGGGTCTAAAACAAAATGCCTGGCTCAAAGTATGAATACAGTATTGAACGATGAAAGTGGCAAATGAAGAAATGAATGTATGTCAGGTTGTGTTATCAATGAGCTCAACTCAAAGATGAGCTTAGGTAGGATTGCACCTTCTGAAAAGTATTTTAGAGTACCAGAAGTAGAAAGATACGACCTAAAATGTATAAAGGAACAAAACCAAAAAGATATGACTGGGTATTCACAAGCACTGTCAGAGTATTGCAGAAAAATCCAGTCCATTCATTGGCTCAATCTGAGCAGAAAGTACGTTGCAATATCTGCTTTTCATCACACTCAACTTTAACATTTACAGCTCAACTGCCATAAAAAACTAAGATGGAAAAATCCATTTTGGTACAATCTGCAATAGCCCACAGGAGAAATTTATAAGAACTGCAAGTTCAAGATGAGCAATGGATGGCACTGTAATTACATCACAGAGGAGAAGCTTGATTGACAGATGACATAGAACCTAAAACTCTACCCAAGGCAGAAGGAGAAAAGTACCCGGCCTACTTTTAATAGGAAATGTGTAACCTTAGTTAGCAATGCAAAGCCGAAAGTTATTGCTTGGCCAAGTGGCCAAGCGTGTGACTTGGGGTGAGTAACATGGTGACCTAATAGTTCTGCTTATGATTTTACTAATCTGGCTGGCAACATGATATTGCTGCTAAATGAGGTGCTCTGTTTCTGTCACTCAACTGGAGCAGCGTGGTCACAATCAGATTGATTACGCACATCTAGGTGTAAGAACTCATTTGTTATTATTCCCCAACCTAGATCCATGCATTTACATTGAAGAGCATCACTTTCCCATTTGGTCAGTCATGTTGCATTAGCAAATTCATGAATCAGGGCTGTGTTTATACCACGATTGTGAATTTTAGTTAGTTAAGGTAAAGTTCAGGCTCTGCTCTTGGATTACAATATGCATTGATATGTGAAAACGAGTACAAGAATGGAACCTTGATAGGCAACTATGAAATTTATGCCAAATGGAAAAATTAAAACCAAATGCACATTCTGACCAACACTGATAACATAAACAAATGCTTACGAAAACAAAAAATTTTCTTCTCCCCAAAGATCAACATCTTACAATTCCACTGATAGAGACCCTTGGGGATGGGCATGAGATTCAGGGCAGGGGGCCACCTGCAACTGGTAGAGGCTTAGCTCATGCTGCCAGGTGATGAGTCCAAAGCTTTGAAATGGGGAGTGCTTCCACCAAGCCTACCTATCCCACCTCCTCTAGAACACCCACGCATCTTCCCAGAGATGTAAGAATAAAGACCAACTTTTTTTTGTAGAACCAAGAGGGTCTGGCACGGTCTGCCCCCTCATCCTGCAGCAAATCTTCCCTTGTACTCTGGCCTTCAGCACACTAGCCTTTCAGCTTCTGGAACATGACCTGCTTCCTCCTTCCACGAGCCCCGTGCACATGTCAAATGTCCAAAATGATCTCCCTCCCATCCCCTACCCCAGTCAAACCCCGGGCCAAAGCTTAACTCAAGAATTTTCCTTGAGGCAACTCATTTTGTCATATGCTCTTGTAACATCAAAGAACCCTCCTTCCTAACACTTGGCTCATTTGTACATTTGCATTTACTTATGACATGTCTAGCTGAGTATCTGTCTCCTCAACTAGATAGTAAGTTCCATGAAGAAGGTACTTTTTTGGTCTCTCAGTGTATCCCAGCACTGAGTACAACTCTGGGTATAGATAGTGAGTTCTACTGCATTTGTGGAAGACAGGAAAGAAGGAAGGAAGGATGGAAAAGTTTAACTCACATTGTCAGAATGTGGCATGGAGCAGAAAAAGATCAGAAACACAAAGGCAAACCATTAACAGGGAAAGCTAACTAGAGCACAGGTAATTGGGACCAAAGCAGATTCATCACTTAGCTTCCTCAGTGCCTAAAGTAGGTACTCCATATTTGTTAAATACTTGAACGAATGAATGAATGAATGAATGAACATAAGGGGCATGGGCAATCAGTCCAGATTTCTCTTTCCACATTTGCAACTTGTGCTGCAAGTCTGTGTATATTTCCTGATTCTATGAGTCTATGGTAGCTTCTCATGCCTTTTCTCTCTTTTTAAGCATTTTGCTCTCCACTTGTCTCTCTCTGTGGCACTGATTATTTTATTTGGTTTTGGGTATTAATCACACCAGGGCTAACAATTTGTTTCAATCAGAATTATCTGTTCCATGTAAAATCTCACTTCCTTCATGTCAACTGAATTTCTTACTTTCTTCATGGTTAAAAGTTACTTAGAACTTTTCTCTGAATGACATGAGTTTGTTACATCCCTTTTTTTCTTTTTCCACTTTGAAAGACGCCTCACTTGGCATTATACCACTCTGTCAGAAAACAGGCCAGACAGACGAAACACAACTATAATAACACTCTAGTACCTACCAAGACACTGCCCATTCCAGCCTCGGAACCCTTCCGTGCAGGGAACACACTGGTAAGATCCAGGAGAATTCACACACTGCTCATCTGGACAAGTACTTGGAGTCAAACATTCATCAACATCTGAAAAAATAAAAAAGCTAGGTCACAGACATTTTATCAGAATACTAAAACACAAACTGACTCATATGATGAAGGGGAAAAGAGGCATGTTTTATCTACATTTTGGTGAGGAAAACAATAACTGAAAAAGTGACACACTGGGTCTGTACTTAAACACACAGTGAGAATGCATGGCCGAGTATACCACGCATACCATGCATGCAAACCTTTATGGCCCCAATTCTCCAACTGGCAGGCCCAGACCTCTCCACTCTGGGAATTGGCAGTTCTCTGGGGCCACTTTCTGGACATCAAACCTTTCAAGTAATAGCATGGCTTGCCAGAAAGAAGTACAAGAAATGGACATGAGAGTGAGGAAGCCATTTATCCACCTGGCTAGAGGTTCTCTCTGCAGACACTGGATGCCCTAGGGAAATCCTTGCTTTGGCTTCATGGCCCCCAAAACATCCTAGGTTTGAATAATTTAAAACATTGCATATGATAGGAATTCCTTGGAGGTGGAGAAAGAATATTAGGAGAGAATGAACTCATCAAATACTTCCAAGATTTTCCAGAAAATACAGTGAATGATCATAGGGTAATACATTCTGGTTTAAAATACACCTTACTTTTCACATTCACAGCTAACGAAAGTTATTAATCCTTGTTCTTTTCAATGTGAGGAGAAAAAAAAACCCTTAAATACAGATGGAACTGTGGCAGAGATACAAGAGCTTCAGGCTTTTTTAAGAGTAGTAAAACAATAAAATGGAGGAAAAGTAACATATAGGAGATGGTTCAACAGTTTTAAATGAGTAGTAACACCTTGGGTACCAACCCCAACAAAAATAGGTGTTTTTCTGGAGTTGAGTTTTGAATTCAAGTGAGTGGATTCAATGTCTAAGTGTCTCAATATGAGATGTATATAGGACCTCTAATCATACCTAAAATGTAAACAGATTTTTCAGGACATAAGCTAAAAAGTGAAAGAAATATATAATGAATACACTGAACATACATGGGTATTTGAGGTCATCATTCTGGTAAATTCTCAAAAATCATCTCTCATTATATATCACTAGACATGTGTGAAAAGATGCTTAAGGTAAAAGATGTTATTATAGAATAAGCACCAGGTCAGTGTTGTAATTTTTTTTTTCCTACCAGTGAAAAATTCTTGCCAATAGACAATGACACACAGTGTTTTTTTTTTTAGGTCAGATGTTCTGGGACTTCTTGTTCTACAAAAAGATGATGCTTGCCAGTTTCATTTCCCAAACAGCATCCTTCTCTGTATGGGATATTTTAAAAATGGAACTACAACTGCTAAGTCAGAGAGGGTCATTGAGATAGGCTGGTTTGATAAATAAGGTACAATGCTGAGAAACACAAGACAATATCCCTGCATTTCCTGTTGCTCTCACCTCTGTTTGCTTGTTCCCTCATCTGTAAATGAGGGACTACCGGCCTGGTAATACCTTCACAGAATAAAGTAAGGATGCATGAGATAACGTCTGTAAACTACAATAGACTCCTTGGAGACTGGCGCTGTCTGAAAGCAACTTTGTCAGTGACAGCTGAGAAAATCTTCAGTGAGCCAGAAGCCCGGGGACCTTTGGTTCTAGTCCATGATGAAATGAGAAAACAGCTACATTATTTGACTCCTTCATTTCAAGCCTTTTCATGGGGATAGAAGTATATAATTATTTACTCAGGGAATGCTGGTGATATTTCTGTTAAATAATTTCTATACACTGAATAGTCTCCTAACTGCTTTCCATTTATTTCCTTTATCTTCAAATTTCTTTTCTATTCCTTTCTACTGTCCATCCTTATGCTCTGGTAATTCCTAAATAGCTTATCTTCCTGTCCTGAGTCTGTGTGTAGAACTTGAGGATCCATATTCGACCTTCTGGAGGAGCATTGCTTTGCAAATAAATGCTTGTCAGACATACCCATGCCTTTTTTTTTTTTTTTAAACATTCCCACAATTACAGATGTTCTGAGAAGATCTATGCAAAAACAAAACGAGTCAGGGAAAGGGGAAGTTTAAGGAAACTAACACTTCTTGAGAACTAACAAGGTGACAGGCACCATACAACATTCTGCACCACCCATTTACTTACACAAGCCTGAAAGTTCACTGCATGGTTCCCATTTTACAGATGAAGAACTAAGTTTTGAAGGGGCTACGTACCTGGCTCCAAGTTAGACAGTTACTCAGTGCTCTCCCCATCCTCAAGCTACCTCCAGAGCAGAGGGAGAGTCCCCCGTAAGAGGAAAGTAGGGACACTTCACACCTGTGCTGTCCCATGGCCCTCAGCCGTCAGGAGAAGAGTTCATATCTGTGTTCCGATGGGAGCTGATCAGAGATGCAGTAACATAAAACGCTCCCCACTTCTCTCCAGATAACTCAGGGGCTGAGGCAAGGGGCCAGCAAGAAAGGCAGGTGCAGGCTGCCAAAAAACTGTCTAATGAGCTCTCCCTCCAGACCTGGTCATTAGAACCACGAAGAAAACCAACACGTAGGAGCCAAGAGACAGCTGAGAGCAGCCTGCCCCAACCGGCCCATCCCTCCCGAGTGCTGGAGGCCCAGCCACGTCTGAAAAGAGGCTCAATGTCAGGCAGCCGGGCAGGGAACCCCACAGAACCAGCACCATCCCTACAGACAGGATCCTCAAAAATGTGCCCAGAGACCCCTGCTCCTTCGCCCTCACATTTCTTTGGCAAGATTTAAGCAGAGGTTCAACATATTTCTTCACGAAAATAATTATTCAAAGCGTACCATGGTGGTTTCAAAAAGTACCTGTGTGACTTGGACACAGGCACGAGCAGAAATACTCAATGGTTAATCATTCTAATTTTGAAAAGTTAAAAACTTTTCAAAACATTTTTACAACGGGAGCAAATCCATTGCTGGGGTCAATACGAAAGAAATTTTATCTAGCACAGCTGGAATCTGACTTGGAGCTGGTCAGACAGCACTTCTGTAGACAGTCTGCAAGCAAGTCCCAGAACACATGCGAAAGAAAGAAGCTGAGACAAAGGAATGGAACAAGGCGAAAAGGTCGAAAACAAAAAGTCCACACTGGTGACACCTGCACCATGCCCCCAGATGAATGATGCAGACACTACAATGAAGTCTGGGTTTGTACTAAAATCCTCTGCAGTTAATTGTTCTAAAGTGATTTCACTCCACGTACCAGAGAAGGCAGATACTGAAATGAGTAATAAAGAGCATATGAAGGTGGAAAATGACCCAGACAGAGCCACTGAAGTAAGGCAAAGGGGCTGTGACCCCAGAAGGCAGCAAGAGCTTGGATGAGCTGGTATCCTGCACAGATCGGTGGTGAAGGAAAATTCGTACCAGGCCAGGTGCCCGCCAGCCCTGGGTTCCGGACCCAGCCCTGCATTTCACGGTCACGTGCACTCAGCACTTCAAAGGGGCGCAGGCTTCCCATCCTCTCATCAGACTCACCCTCGCAATGGCCTCTGGGGGTCATGCGGTACCCGCTGTCGCAGTATTCACACCGGAAGGCCCCCACGGTATTGACGCAGTGCCCTTCCCCACAGACGTCTGGCCTCAGGCACTCATCAACATCTACGCAAAGCAGAAAACGCTGTCGAGTTTTACTTCCCAAAACATAATTCCAAACCTCTCCCATCTCCCAGGTTAGTGCGATGTTAAGAATGAAACAACTGATTCCTAACATCTATCATCTCTTTGATTTGTTCCAAAAAATTGAGTGGTTTTGATTTACTCGAATCCAAAAGAAACATTTAACGCCTCTGGTTTTTGCAGACATTTGATACTATTCATTCAAAACTGTTGGGGGAAAAAATTCCATTTTTTAATCTTCCAGTATCTAGCAGATAACTATGTTGTAACAGGGGTTTAATAATAAATTTGGGGTTGTCTGAATAAGCCCTAGACTGATGGAACCTTAGGGGAGCTAGAAACCCGCATGTGGGAATTTATGCATCAGAAAGAACACTGTCATTACCTATGCAGTTAGTACCCTCCTCACTGGCCATGAACCCCGCTGGGCAAATACACAAGAAACTTCCCTCAGTGTTTTCACAGCGTCCCTGGGAGCAGAGGTGTTGGGCCTGAGCGCATTCATCAATATCTGTTAACAAAAAGACAGATAAAAGGATTAGTGTAGTCTAGCATGAAATTCTCAGTCTCTCTGTTCATGAAATACCAGCACACCAACCCCTGTGTCCCACAAACCTTTATAAGTGAGGAAAACAGTAAAAGGAGACACAATCAGTCTTCCTGAATACCTGAAGGGCTGTTACTGGGAAAAGGGAATACACATACGGTGTACTGCTTTGAAAGCTCAAGCTACAACCCTGACATAGGTGTTTCAAAGAGAAAGATTTTAGGTCACCACAAAAGGACCTGCCTGATAACTGGGGTCATGTCAGCACTGGAATTCACTGTGCAACTCCCAGGCCAGCTCAGCAGAGACAGTCAGAAATGTTGGGACAGGCACTCTTTCGCTGTGCACTTGGGTAAAGCGAGACTGAATCATCTCAACCGACTGCCCTTTTCAACTTTATGTGCTGGGGTTCTAAACATAATACATCTAATGTGTACAGATTCAAGAGAAAGAGCCATGTTACGGAGCAGGTGGATGCTCCCCTCACACCTCACCCCGCATATATACGCAAAACAAAATGGCAAAAGTCACATCTGCGTAATGGCATTTAGCATATTAAAGTGGGTTTAACTAGGTATATGCCTTTGTTGCTCTATATCTGCCTTATAACTCTTAGTGCTGAATTTTCTTTTTCTAAAAAAAAAGATATTAAATTTAGTGTTAACACATTAAAATGACTTACTTAACACTATTACACCCCTTTTAGAGATTCATTTTTTTCCCCAAAGAAGCATATATGAGATCCCTACTTCATAAATAGTTTTGTGTCAGCATATACTGATTTTCAATATAGAAATCCCTTTTAAAAATCAAATTTTATGAACTTAGATGAACATAATTCTTTACTGCAGAATATATGAATTTGTTTTGCTAAATATGTTTGTAGATAGCTATTTCTAGAACTCTTAATTTTATATTCTTTACCTGAAAGGCTTTGGGAAGTTATTCCACCTTTATGTAATTGTATTACACTTGGTAAGGTAGGTAGCATTGAACCAAGTGGTAAGAGCCTCCTAGGAGTTTACTGAACCTCTTTTTGAGTACCCTTAGCTCAGGGATAAAATTTAAAAAAAGTTAAACACAATAACATTTTCCCCATAATAAAAAAAATGTTCTTTATGTGCAAATATCTGATATTTAATAATCTCATCTACCAAAAGTGTCTCTTCTTACCAACACATTTCCTCTGCTGCTCACTGAACTTGTAGCCATCATAGCATATACAGGTATACCTCACCGGTAGGTTAATGCAGTGTCCTGCTCCACAGATATCAGGGTTCACAGTACATTCATTGATTTCTTTAAAAATAAAAAAATGTAGGGAAAAACAGATATAAACAAAGATTCCATTGCTACTTGCAAACCATTACTTGTGTTTCCTGATTACCTTATTGCCAGGTATGCAATTAGAAAACAAAATTTTATACTCTAAAATCAAGTATAAATTCATTTGATTACCGATGATCATCATTCCATAATTGATCAGTTAGTCCCAGCCAAGGTCATGAATAATTCTTAATGAAACAACTTCTAAGATGAACTGGAGAAGGTGGAAATTCAGAAAGAGGCCATGTTAAAACGTTATAGTCAATTGTGAATTTCCAAGATGGCCCATCAATGAGTTTCTATCCACTCCAGTTCATTTTGAATGATGGACCAATCACATGATTTCTCCTGATAAGAAATAGATGGTAACTTTCTATTTGTTAGCAGGCCAAATTCAAGTTCCAAAAACTATATTCAACCTCCTTCCAAATTTCTCATTAATTCTCCAGAAAGATTTACCACTTCTAATCAAAGCAGAACTTCTGGATGCAACTTACTCTTCATTTGCCAATTTCAACAGGAGCATATTTTATTTACACTAGTACAGAATCTTCTTCCAAATCTTCTCTGCTCAATTCCTCCCTCACTCTCCTCCTGATTCCTGCATGAGACTGGCTTCTTCTATGAAGCCTGAGAAGATGAGCCCCGAGTCCTCACTCCACCCATAGACAAGGCCGTGGTCAAGGCAAGGTGAGAGGAGCTCCCAGTGGGTGAAGGCCATCACGGCGTGTTTTATTACCAAGAGGACCTGAGGACTCAAAGGTGACCTGAGATGAATTACTCCAAGACAGTCTGTTGATTTCAATGATCTTTGTAAGAATGTATAATAGAATAGTGGGGGGCGGGGGGCACAGCTGGTGGTCAGAAGCCCAGCCTTGGAGGACAGTACAGGTACCAACCTCGCTGCCCTTTCTTAGCTCTGTAACAAAGAGCAAGTTACTTAAACAATCTAAGCCTCACTTTTCTGTCTGTGTAAATGAGAATTACCAGAGCACCAACTTCAGAGCGTGAAGTTCTAAAGAGTTAACCTAAATAATGCATGTAGCTCAATGCCTGGCACATTATATGTGCTCAATAAAAGTTAGCCATCATTGGGCTTCCCCGGTGGCGCAGTGGTTAAGAACCCGCCTGCCAATGCAGGGGACACAGGTTCGAGCCCTGGTCCGGGAAGATCCTACATGCCACGGAGTAACTAAGCCCGTGAGCCACAACTACGGAGCCCGCGTGCTGCAACTACTGAAGCCTGCACACCTAGATCCTTTGCTCCGCAACAAGAGAAGCCACCACAATGAGCACCCACGTCAACGAAGAGTAGCCCCCACTCACTGCAACTAGAGAAAGCCTGCGCGCAGCAACGAAGACCCAACGCAGCCAAAAATAAAAAAATAAATAAAAAAATTTAAAAGTTAGCCATTATTAACTGATTACTGTGGTTGTTCCTATTGAAGTCATTTAAGAATAGATAACAAAGAAACAGCACATTTATAATAACTACCTTGGGCTATTATCTCACTGTCATCACGAAGTAAACAACGCTTAAAACAGATGAGACCATGGATGAGCCCAAGTGGCCCAGTGGAGGAAGACGGGGCCTCAAGCATGACAAGCTAAATCACACCTTTGTTAGAGAAATCTATGGCTTGAAGGAAAAGAAAAACAGGCATGCTACTGCCACCGATAACCCACTGTGAATTCTGAAGAAAGATGTGAAAAACAGTGTTTTAACAAAAATTCCCTATGGAAATGACCTAAGTTGGGGTTGAGGTTGCTCTCCAAAACCCAAACCACATTCATTTTTCATCAAGTGTTATTCACTGTGCTGTGATTTTAAGACAACCGATGCAAGTCATTTGAAAAGTTGCTAGGGTTTATAAGGACGCATATGACTACAGAGCTGCAGTATTTTGCACCAAATCACTTGGATTATGAAAAAACCACACATTTACAAGTTACTTATACCTTTAGTGAGCCTATTTATGCTAATTCACTATCAGAAAAATAGATTGTTTATAGTCAGTATAATATCAAATTACAGAAAAAATAATCCAAAAGGCTAAAAAAACATGGGTGATTAACATGATTGCCTAGACTTAAGTGACTGATACTAACAACATAAAACAATGAATTATGATACATACGTAGCATAGATCATTATATAATCATTAACAGGATAGGATAATGCTTATTAAGAAAATATAGTTAGGTACAAATTATAATATAGGATATGATCTAAATTATTTTATACACAGAAAAGAAGACTGGAAGGAAATAAATCTTAAGTGTTACAATTATGGGGATTTGTATTGTCTATATTTTTCTGTATTTTTCAAAATTTCTACAATGAACAGGTATAATTACTTCTATAATCAGAAAAGTCTTTCTTAAAAAATTATTATTTTTATGTGCCACAAAAATCTGAAGGTAGAAAAGGTAATCTTCTCCAGGTTCTACTCCTAGACCCTCAGGTAAGCACTCCCTTCTCTGTTTCTAAGAATTCTTTAGTAGAATAGTGTGAGAAGCACATCTTTAACCAGCTATTCTTAATGTAGGTAGATGCCGTCTTTGAAAATTATTGGTATTTAGATTTCTTGATTTTCTTTGTAATTATTTCCATTATGTTCTTATCTGCCATTTTCTTAAAACAGAAAAGACATACTGATCAGATTTGCAAAAAGAAAAATTAGAAGATGACTTAATATACTAGGAACAAGAATTCAGAATTAAAAGGCTGTACATCTGGGGTTTTCAGGAAAGGCTTGATCAGTACTCATTGCCCCACCCCCAGCCCCACACATACCAATTTGTTGATTACCAAATATTTATTTGTCCTTTCAGGTATAGCTTTAGGATGGATTTTTTTACATGTGTGAACAAAAGTCTTCAAAAATATGTGATGCTTAATTCAGATGAGATACATTCCTATACCAGTGTGCCAATATTTAGATCTTTTCTTCTTAAGTCAGATCTAAGATAGGAGAAATGTTTAAGAATTTTAATTCCTTAGTCTTAAGAAATGAATAATAATAGCCTTTCCTTCCAATCTAGTATCTTAAATGGAAGCTATGAGGTTGAAATAGTTATGAGGAAAGCTTGAGGATTTTTAGTTGATTACCTCAGATTAAGTATATAAAGATGCAGCTTGAAAATGTTGATCCCAGTTGGTACTAACGTATGTAAGAAAATGTTACTCTGACACCACTAGAGGGTACTAAGAGATACATCAAAGGAACGAAGGGACATTTACTAACGTATACTTGATTTCTACACTGTTTGCCCCATTTTTTTTTTTAATATAGGAGTGATGAGTGTAACTTATCAGTTTGTCCTCAGAGATACCTTTTATCCATTTGCTAGGAGGATTCCACCCTTCTAAATTAAACAAAAAAAGAAAGCCATAACAACTTCGAAACACCTCTGCTTTCTCTTTACTACTCATCAAAAAATTTACCAGATTATAGTCAACAATACTGTATTATAAATTCCAGTGTTGCTAAGGATTAAATCTTAACTGTTCTCAACACACAAAAAGGAAAAGTATGTGACATGATAAAGGTGTTAGCTAATGCTTTTGTAGTAATCATAGGGCAATATACGAATGTATCAAACCAACACACTGTATACCTTAAACTTATATAATGTTATGTCAACCACGTCTCAAAAAAAAAAAGAACCAAAAAAACTGATCAATACTATTTTTAAGGTAAAAAGTAAATTACTGCTACTCCTATTTTAAAACTTTAAAAATATGTCTCCCACCACCTCTTCCCATGCTTTCCCTCCTTGTCTGTTACGCTTTCATTCTTCTTCGTCTTCTTTTTTTTTTTTTTTTTTTTTTTGCGGTACGCGGGCCTCTCACTGCTGTGGCCTCTCCCGTTGTGGAGCACAGGCTCCAGACACGCAGGCTCAGCGGCCATGGCTCACGGGCGCAGCCACTGCGCAGCATGTGGGATCCTCCCGGACCGGGGCACGAACCCGTGTCCCCTGCACCGGCAGGTGGACTCTCATCCACCGCACCGCCAGGGAAGCCCCGCTTTCATTCTTGATCACGTATAAGTTATACAGAAAGCCAAGTCCTGAGGGTATTGTCTTAAAACTGAAAAAAAGCTGCTGGCTTTCTCTGTGTTTTGTGGGGCACAGACATTATGCTTTACATTTTTCTAAGAGGTCACTCACACATGGGCTTGTGAGCCTCTTCCCATGGAAAGGATCAGTTCAGGTCAAAACATACATTTCTCTGTACATGCTGATAGCGTCAACACAAGCACTGGGAATATGGCAAAGCCTCGCACAGGAAGCACTAATTACTGGCCTCCCGGGCACTCTGCTTAATGATAATGCCTTCTCTTCTAAAGCATGTTTGGTTTCCCAGAGATCAAGAGACTGCTCCCACTGGACTCTTCCAGGTATCCTCCTTCATTACACCTATCACATTTCCCCGGGTTTGCAGGACCACCCTATGCTTTCCTACTACATGTGGCCCCTGAAACAGCTTCACCTGCACTGGGCCAAGGACCTTACTGTTTCTTTCCCGGGAGCCCGTTTAGAATTTGGAAGAAGAGCCATGACCAAAAGCCAGTGGAAAACCAAATGCTCTATTTATCCCGGCAAAAAGGCCAGTGGTGGATTTAAGAGTTTGGTGTCTTTATTTTTAAGAATTAAATGGAAAAGAGTTTTTGACAAAATATGAAAATGAGTATGCTGACCTATAGCTTTTTTCCTCATCATGTGATTACTCAAAATAAATAAATAAACAGACCTGGAAATATTAAAGCATGATGAGTTAACATGGAAAAAGTTCACCTTCCATTAGCGTACATAGTTTATTGAGGCTGTCATGATACTGGTAATATGCTTCAGGGACAAAGGTTTTTATAAAGTGGTCATTTCTGAGTTCTGGAAAAGATCCAATGAGCAAAATAGTTGTTATAATGTTTGGGCCATGATGATTACAAAGGTTTACACAAAGCAGTCATTGAAAGTCAAAGAATAATTTCTGGCTGGTCTGCAAGGGCCATGGAGAAAGTTTAGGAAGAGCTGGAGGAAGGCATCAAATGTCAACTCATGGAAAGGTTTACAGAAATGCCCTGGCTTCCTAACTGCCCCACAAAGAGCATAAACTGTCCCACAACAACTGAAGTAGATGTTTCCACTTTGTAAATACTCGCCAGAGAAATAAAGGTTTGATTTTCCAACCTATCCTTGAGCTATTAAGATACTATGCTAAATCAAGAATTTATATGCTGAAATGTATCATTTATTTGGAAACAGTATACCAATAATATTGCAAACCACCAACTGAGCTGCTGAGAGTGGAAAGTATCACACTTATTCCCTGCAAATATGTGGCTCACTTTATAATTATTGCAAGTCAAAGTGAGTCTGATGAAATCTGCAAAGGCTACTTCCAATCTCACCATCATAAAGATATCATCGTCGAGCAATGTGGAGCTTATTTTGTTTATTTTAGGCACCTACTTATTATTCTATTCCTTTCTTCAATGTATGGATGAAACTAAGAGTGACAAACATCTACCTCCTTTGTGTTCTAGGGGAAAACAAAACAAAACAAAACAAAAAAACCACTGCCTAATGTTACAGAAAGAAATGATCAGATTGCTCCTTCAATCTACATGTTTGGCTCTCTTATCAAAACCAATGGGAACATCTATATTTTGATTTCAATTAAATTTGATACAAAACAGTCCTCTTGTTCTAGTGTAGATTACAGATCATGTAGTATGGCTCCAAAAATTGCAAGCCATTTAAATTCAAAGACTATCTACAATGTTCTCCCCATGGATTGTTTTAGAAAGATTCTTTTACTATATGAAGTCAGAGCACCTACAAATGCTGCATGAAAATAAAATTTCAATGTCACTTGTTTCCTGGAAGGAAATATTTGTGCTTCAAACATGGGATAGCAGATGTTAGCCCTGTATCTCTGCCAAACTCAAATTAAGCTGTCTTCTAACAACTTCATATAGCACAGCTACTTTCATTTCTTTCAGTCAGCTCCGCAGTTCAGTTGAAGCTGAGTAACTGCTATTTATTATTCCTCACAGGCCTGCATTTAAATGATGAAACTACCTTTATCCAGCCAAACTTAACCTCTACAAAGCTAGTTTGCAAGAAGTCTGATGGTTGAAGTCAGCCATTGTTAAAAAGGCACAAAAGTATGTCTTCACATTGGAAAATGGAAACAGTACTTGAAAGAACTTTTGCACTGACAGACTGCAATTTTTCTTTTTAATGCTGATATAAACAATGAGAAGATCCTCCCTGACCAAGATGGTATATAACATGTTTGTATGCCTTGCACTGCATAGCAGAGTCTCTCATAGATGGGATTAATAAAGTGGGTAGACATACATGTGACTTCAGAACAGAGAATAACAATTTTAGCCACAGCCATTAAAAAAAAATCACTAGCATTTCACCATATCACTAGAAATATTTAGAATAGCTAACATTTCTATAACACTTTACTCGGCATTTATAGTAAAACCAAAGAGCAGTTGCCCTGCATTCACGTGGGAAGACCATGGCTCTGGGTGCAGCTGCACCTTGAGGGTATCCCTGAAGTAGGTGAAAACACACTGCTGGGTCCATGATGCGACTCTGCACTACTTAGTCAACTGCATTTCACCTTGGGGCAGGCGTGCTTTTTAAAAACACTTTCTAGTCTGCTGTATCAGTTCAAGTATCTAAGAGAAATTACATCCACAATTTTGAGAAAATGGGTAAAAGTTTTTGGTTTTTTAAAACATATAAAAGCTGTATGTATTTAAGGTGTGCAACTTGATATTTTAATATATATACATTGTGAAATGATCACCACAGTTCCATTAATTAACACATCTAGCCAAGCACATGTCTATTGGAAATGATGCATGTCATGTTTCTGAAGAGGTGAAATTCTAAGGGAGGCTGCAAACTCCTCTATTAGCTTCTCCTGCCAACCTCATTGCCAGCCTCATCCTGCAATGACATCAGGAACTTAAGCTGCTGTGATACATCTTAGTGATATTTTCTCTGATTATAATACTATATTTCCACACAAGAATATGTGGAATACACAAAAAATTCTAAAATGAAACAACACCCGAACGTCTCAGACCCCACCACAAAAAATAATCACTGCTAATACCTGGTGTATTTTCTTCTAGCATTTTCTCAATGTACATATGTCTTTTTTTTATATTTATATTCAATCATATATTTATATTCTCCTTCAGATTCTTTTCCATTATAGGTTATTACAAGATATTGAATATAGATCCCTGTGCTATACAGTAAATCCTTGTGTTTCTTTGTTTTTAAATTTTTATTGGAGTATAGCTGCTCTACAATGTTGTGTTAGTTTCTACTGTACAGCAAAGTGAATCAGCTATACATATTTGGTTTAATACACTGTATCCTTCATTTTTATATACTTCATCTTGTATTTAACAATATCTTGTGACCATTTTCTGAGAGATTTTAATAAAAATTCTTCAAAAATACTGTAATATTTGATGGTAGCATACTGTTTCAATGTAGACATAATTATCTATTTCCCTATAGTTAAATACTTAGGTTTTTTTTTCTATTTCTCTATTATACATGGTGCTGTGGTAAGCGTCCATTTATATAAACCATAACAACAGTTTGCAGGGACGTTATTTCCTTATACTAGTTATTTTAATATGGGATACTGACTTAAAAGTCTTGAAGATTTTTTAAAGTTCTTGATACATATTGCCAGTTTGTGCTTTCCAGAAAAGCTGAACTAGTTTACATTCCTTTCAGCTATGTGTGAGAGCCTCAATTTCACTCTAGTAAAAATTAAATACTAATTTGTTAAGAATAAAGAATTCTCATTTTAATTTGCATTTCTTTGACTACTTGTAAAGTTGAAATTTCCTATTACATATGTGTTTCTTGGTATGTTATCTATGAATTACCTGATTACATTATTTCCATTTTTCTATCAGCATTTTTATTGCTGATGTATAAGACCTCACTATACATTAAGGATATTAACTTTTAGGCGGTTGGTTACAAATTATGATAAATCTTTATAATTTGTCACTAATGATTAAAATAATATATGTTTACTATAAAGAATTTTAAAATATATAAAAATATATTGGAGAGCATAAATGTTATCCATGATCCTAACAACTGGGGATGGTTAAACACTGTGATGAACTTTTTCTGTTTGTAAACATTTAAAAAATAAAATTGGAACCACTGTGTTCTATATTTCTTAATATTTTGCCATAAGCATCTCCTTACAACATTAAATACTTTTAAAACATTTATAGCTATGTGATATTCCACTGCATATGTACCATAACTTGTTTAAACATATTCCTCCTTTAAACAGTATTTAGATTATTTCCAAATATTTGCTCTTATGACTAACTCTGCCATGAGCAATCTTGTGATAATGTGATACAGCTTTGACACTACATTTAAAATGAAGTTCATATCCACGTCTCCTCCACAGGCTCTGTGACATCAATACTGCACCTACCTGTTACTTGAGTAGGTGCAATGACTTGGCTGGCGCTTGATGTTGAAGCTTCAGGAGCTACTTCCACAGGCACAGGAGGTGATGTTTTTTCAATCACTACTACACGAGGAAGGAGGGAATAAAATGAAAATTAAAGGCTGTTATGTGCATTGAGATCCCATTTCAAAATGCAAGCATAATTTAATCTAACAACATACCACAGTAATTCTTGGATATAGGAACAGCTATGGGTCCCTAAAGCTCATGGTATTAGCCTGTAGCCCTGGTTTCAACATTTAGCAAGAAAATCTGAGAGCAATTTGGAAGCCAAGAAAAATGACCCTTCATCACATGATGAACCTCAATAATGTTCTAATAATATATACTACTCCTGACCACAGAAAATAGTGAAAAAATTTTATCATTATAATACTAATAATATAGTAGTCTCCCCTTATCTGAGGGGGATATGTTCCAAGACCTCCCCAGTGGATGTCTGAAACCGCAGATAGTATCAAACACTACATATACTATGTTTTTTCCTATACTAATGGGCAGGAAGCATATAGAGCATGGATACTGGACAAAGGGATGATTCACGTCCCAGGCAGGATGGAGCAGCACGCCGCGAGATTTCCTCATGCTACTCAGAACAATGCACAATTTAAAATGTATGAATTGTTTACTTCTGGAATTTTCCATTTAATATTTTTGGGCTGCAGCTGACCGCAGAAAGTGAAACCACGGATAAAGAAGGATTGACTGTACCATACTTATGCTAACATTATATGAGTATATTAATATACATAAGTGTACTTCACATTTCACTTAGGAACTCTCCTGATTAAAACTTTAAAACCAAAGACACAAAAAAATCCTCATCTTACTCTTTTATTCAGAGTACTCTTACAAACAGCACAAATCAACACAGGCTACCTGGAAACTGTGGATGCAGGTGAATAGTGGAAATGCCTGGAGAGAGCTGGGGCTGACTAGGCTCAAGTTTGGTTTTCTCTTGATCCAATGAAGGTATTTCCTAGATGGTTGTATTAAAAAGAAAAAAAGAAGAAAACAGAAAGTAGGAATTTTTAGTTTCCACATATTACTATTTTTATAAATTTTACTCTTAGAAAGGCAACAGATATCACAGGTACACAAAAACTTTGGCAATTGCTTGAAATTTAAAAAAATGAACCATTGCTGTGCTGCTACTATACTAAGCCCTTGAGTTTTCCCAGCAGTGCTGATATGTGCACACACCCTCACCCATTTCCCGGGGGGCCCAAAGCAAAAGGTCTCTTCAGATATTTTAAACGAATGCCTTGGCTCAGGGGCCCACATTTGGTCTGGAACAAGGCAAAACTGACCCCAGAGGAGAACTCCACCATCACCTCATTCACGTGTGGCTTCTGCCCAAATAAAATGACCAGTCACACTTTGCAGATTAAGTAATGGATACAGGTGTGCCATAACAAAGAACACAATACATTAAAATACAGTAAGCCGGTCAGTCATTACAGTAACTTTACAGCTCCACCTCTCAGAATACTGGTAGTCAAACAGCAACAGAAAAATAGGGACCTGGAGGAACACCTCACACATCCTGTTGACCACTCCTGTCCTCTGGGCCAGAAGCAAAGAAACAGACTGGCACCCAGGGCTCAGTTTTCCAGTTACAGCTCCTTAGGGCTCCTGCAGACTGAACAATCGGGCTAGGTAAGGATCTGAGACCTCACTCACACCACTGTGGGCCCAGAGCGCTCACATCACCACTCCTGGTTAAAGCACTCCTTGCTTTAATCACTGTCATCTTCCAGAAAGCTCACTCCCCTGGCCTCTGTTTCCCTTTTACCTTATCACCTTTTCCGTTTTTGATAAAATAGATATCCTGCCTGAGTATGTCATCAAAGACCCAATTGTGTAGGCATGAGTGCTTATATGGTTAACTCCATTTAGATATTCCACAAATTCCTCAAACCCATCCCTTCCCCAAAGCATCCAGGCTCTGATTCCACCTTCTTCATTTCTATTAACGCCACAGTCATTAACCTGTCCAGGTTTAAAGTCACTTTTTAGTACCCCCTCTTTCATTCCTCATTCCAAGCCCTGCTCATTTCCACTATTCCTTATATTTGTTCATCTTTTTCCACATCCATAGCCCCCATTACCCTCGTGTGCACTCACTCTCTCATTCTGTTTCCTGTGGTCATCTAATCGACCTCTCAAGCTTCCTCTTTCTCCCCATCTCAGTTAATCCTGCTGTGATGCGTCTTCTAGAAACATTGAGCACTTATTACTTTTTCCCACATTTCCCCCTTTTTTCCCACAAGAGTATGAAATACATATAAAAAAATCATACATCTGATTGTACAGTCTAGAAATAAAAGAAGATTCAAATTCAGTAATAAAGGTAAGAGCAATACTTGCTCTAACATTGAAGAAAGACCTTGGACTCCCAAAAGGTCCTGGGCTCAATTATCCTTTTCTGTTTGCAGAGACGCAGTAGCCAGGGCTACTGCTGTGACTGGCTGGGCAATTCCGTGGAGTTGCATCTTTGCAAGTTTCTTCTGTTCACATTCTGTGACCAAACGGTTCAACTCTGCTGCACTGTATCCAGTAAGAGTCTTCAGGTCACAGACAAACTTGTACACGAATCCCTTGCCTTGAACTTTACAAATCATGTCCCCATCATAATACCTTAATGCACGACTAAGTTTCTCATAGTTCATTGTAGGTTTATTTTTACGTTGTCCCCATTTTTCTGCAACCAGTTCGGGCTGATTTAGCTTAAATTCTCCTTCACCACCAACCCAAGAAATGTAGTCTCGAGCATCCTTGTCAGTAAGAAGTTCTAGCAAAAACTGCCACAGTTGGATTTGGCCGTCGCTTCCTGTTCTGTTCCCAGGTGAACGTCTATCTTCTCCTGAAATCCTTGGAGCTCTTTGTACTTTAGCTGCCTTTGCACTACTATTTATAGCTTAAATGGCTGTTGGTGTAGCAGACTGCACTGATGCTGGAATAATTTGCACAGGTTGATCAACTGTAGCTATCTCATTCATCTGTTGTTCTTGGCTTGCCAATACATATTTTCGAAGAAGTTCCAGATGACTCCAGAGAATTTCTTCCCGAGGAACCCGCTGAAAAAAATCTTCTTGGTTGAGACGAGAGTTCTCTTCTGGAAATATTCAGCGTAGTGAGGTCTATATCGGTCATGCTGAATTCCTTCATTACCCAAACCCCTCAATGCAGGACTTGGTCTATGCACCACTGTATGGGATCACAGGGTACCCCAAGACGTTCTTGCTTCTTCCTATAACCTTCCAGAGCAGCAGCCCATCTCTTCACTTGTTCTGAGGTTTCATCTGAAATGGTTGTAATGTGTTTTGTGCCATCGAGAGTTATCACTTGAGTTTCCTCAACAAGATGTGCTTCTGCTTCGGCACGGTGGGCATCTGGATCAATAACTACTTCAACTGTTTCTGCAGGTTTAACAATTTCCAGGATGTTTAGCTTTGGTTCAATTCCTTGGTAAGAAATTACCTGTACACTAAGCTGTACAGGTCCATCTGTCTTTACTCCTTGGTCAAATAAACTTTGTCCTGGATCCAGTTGGATATCTTGCAGGCAAATTTCACGAGCATCCAAAGAACACTGCAGTCTTGGTTCTAGTAGTTTCTTTAAATTGCCTATTGGCTCATTGATGTCTATGGTCTGGCTTACACATTCAGCTGGAGTGTAGGTTTGTTCAACAATGCTTTCTTCTGTGCACTCTGGTTTCTCTGTTCCATCAATCTCAATTTCTATCAGCTCCTCTGCTTCTCTTTTCGTCATGACTGAAGTATTTCAAAAGCTGACCCCTCCACTTCCTCCTCCTGCTTGGCTTCTGTCTCACCTAGAGCCGTCCGGTCGCCGACTGTCTCCGAGACGCTTCCTGTCCGGTGAGTCTCCTCCTCTTCTTAAGAATACAGACTAGCTTTTCTATTATCTATTAAAAGGTGACCCCAGTCAGTCTCAACTGCAGCCCACCCCCTGCAGCCCATGGTCAATGCTAGCAAGGAGCAGACCATGACCAGATGTGACTCCACTCCCGCAGCTTACAGACAGAATTCCACACCTGCCCCTCGACTCCCCGCCCCCAGCAGCATGGGGCGGCCGACTTCCTACTTCCTAACCAATGTCACTTCTCCACTTGACAAGTACGGTCCAGTTGAGGAGGAGGGTATTTCCCCACCGACTGCAACTGCAGTTTGGTGTTCCAAGCCTTCCAAAGCAGCGTCCCCCCCCCACCAAGTTCTCTTTCTAACGGAGTCTCCACTGCTCCCCTAACTGATCTCTTGCTGTCCCCTCCCTCCACTGCACCTATGCGCACGTAATTTCCCATCAAGGGACCACCCTGCTTTCTCTTCATCAATGTTTAATATCGTGAGACCTCTGCAAAAAGTCAAGACCGCAAAGCCTATGGCTGCATTTTCCCCACTGCCTCCTCTCCATATAAACTGCAGGAAAAGTACACAAGCAAATTCTCAGGCCCTCTTTCAGATCCTTTATGAGAGTTACCATAAACTCAATCATAAACAGAGGAGGACAAAATCAGATACGATGAGGTTGTCAGGGAGCTGGCTGGCCCACTCATGGGCTAAAGGATTCCTCCCACTCATCACCCAGAACGAAATTCAAAATCAACAAAATTGCAAACTACTGTACGTCACTGATCTTTGGAAATGCTACCCAAGAGCTGCAAATATGTATGTGAAATATGCATATCTGTTGTACTTCTTTTGGGGTCAATATAATGTAACATTTTTCCTTATTGGATGCTATCAGTCTAAAATCGTTCCTTTGTTCTGGATTCTTTCAGCACTTTTAACACTTACGTTATTCTATCCCCCTATTTATAAGCTAAAGAGTTAAAAAACTACCTATAATAATTCACGTAAGTATATGACCCATCTAAATCCTAATAATTACTGCATTCTTGCCAACTGAATGAACACTACACAAATGTATAAACATTTAATAATTACCTAATTTTCATGTTACCAATAAAGAAATATTCAGAAATATTCAATATTACATAAATAGGCCAGAGCTCCAGCAAATGCCAGTATTTTCTACTGATAAATCTCACAATTCATAGCCTTTTTCTGGCGCCAAAAAAAGATTAAAATTTCTCTAAAAGTTTAAAGAAGCAATATCCCAGCATTTGATTATAAATTTCAAGGGTAAGCTCTGCTCCTACTCCAATTTAACTCAAACATGCACGTCAAATATTAGCTGAACTAAGAAGTACATCACTCAGTATATATATGCACTCTGAGAATACACAATTACATAAACATGTCAGAACCTTTCTTTCCATAGATGGTCCAGGCCATGAACTGACTCCTTGAATTTCATTTAAGCCCCTGATTCCCATCAGTCCTATCATTTTTTTCTCCCTAGATTTAAGTTCCATGAGAACAAGGAGTTTTGTCTGATTTGTTCTCTACTGTTTTCCTAACATTCAGAGTAGTGCCAGTTATACAGTAGGTGCTCAATAAATATTTACTGAATGAATGCTATATTTCCTTAAACCAAATAATACATAATAGACATGTTACTGTATTTAAGTCTTAAAACATCACACATAATCTAGAAGAAAGTCATTCTGTAGGTAACAAAAGACGATTTGCAAACAATGAATAAATTACCTTCTCAGGAGGTACAGTTGCCACTAAAATCAAAAAAGAAAGAAGGACATTAGTACAATTTAAGACAGTCCACTACATAATATTTCATTTTCTAAAAAGCAACAAAAGTTCAGTATGTCTCCAACAGGATTAAGAATCAAACTAAATCAAATGCAGAATTATGGTCATCTACCATTTTGGAGAATTTTACACGACTGACAGGGGAAAAGTATCTGTGCTATGTCATTCCTCAATTACAGGAGATCAGGTAGCAGATGTGATGAAGTTCTTTCGAACTCACTTGCTAACTAAAAAAGTTAAAGGAGGCAACACTTCCTGGTACATTGTTTCATGCCTAATCTCAATTTTGTAGAACTTCCCACACCTTGGAAAACAAACATATTCATTATACTTATCCTTAACATAATAAATAATGTTTCAAATGCTTTCTGATGCCACTGTTGTTAAAAGAGAACACCCTATTTCAATAAGACACCAAAGAAAGGGTGCTGCATTCTTAGTGCGTAGTGATCTTTAATGAAGCCCTGTGAGCATTTTCAGGAAGATATGCTAACAAGATCATGAAAAAAATCACAAGCCAGCAAGATCCAATGAGAGATTAGCATCAGTATGTTGAACAAATCACAGGTTACACCATCATCGACATTATTATAGGGTGGTGGCAGGAGTGATTATGCCTTTCTATTTTGAAACACTTTTCAAAAATCATTATGTAGAATTAGTCCTTAAGCCTTAGATCAATAATCACAGGGATTTTTCTCATGAGTCAACGTCTCTATAAACATTAGTATAAAAGGTAGATGCATTAACTTGTAAAACCAATCAGGGCACCAGATTGTTACCACTGCTGCGATGTTCTTGTGGTTAGAAAAAGTCAACTAACCTTCTATCCTGTCTAACCCACCACCAAGAAACTCTTGAGGCAGAATCTGGACCACAGCCCATTTCCTCCCGCCTGTGCCAAGACGGAGAAGGTGCAAACATCTGGCCAAGTGCACAGGAGCAAACTGGCCAGCACTGTCAATTCTAGGTGAGGTCCTACCTCGTCTGCCTAACCAAGGAGAAATGCAGCAAGTGAGAGAGGGGAACAAAATAGGCTAGAACACACAGAGGTTCAGAGTCCTGAAAAGAGACCTCTCTTCCTTGCCAAGCTCCCAGCGCCTCACTAACCTGGGCACGTTCTCCCCTCACAAAACCCATAAATGGACACCCTGAATTCTGACCTAAGAATCAAGTGTGAAAGGCCAACAGGAGCTTTATTAAAGCCAATCCCTATTCCACACAAAGCTAAGATTTTTGTTCCTCCCATCTGGGGTGAGCACTTTTGTGGTGACAAAGATATTCAAAGTATTGGACATGCTGGTTTCTATGGAGAGACGGAGATAGATAAGCCCTCTTTCCGAACCAGAGAGTCAAAGCCCCTTGTCTCCAGTCTCCCTCTGGAGTAGCCGGCCTTAACCACTTCCTCGGAAAAATGTGCTCTTTGGTCATATCACATACTCTTTGTATGACATCTGCAAGTCAGTTGCTCTAAGTCTTGGTTTCTCAAAATGTAAATTAAAAGACTTCACTAGGTGATCTCCAAGATCTCTTTCATTGATCCTGTCTTTCTTCACTTTGCTTCCCCTTATCCCTGACTGCCTGTGAGACTCTGTTTCATGGACGCTCAGTTGACACTTTAACTTTTTAAAGTCTATGGATTCCAATTTTTAAAGTAAATACGTATTTATTAAATGGCCCTGTAGACACAGAAGTGAATTCAGGCTACTCCCTGAAAAATGTGAATCACTCTCCAGGAATAAACACCAAGAAAAAGTAGCTCCCAAACACAAGACAATGTCCTGAGACGACCGTGGAATACTGCCACCTGCTAGGTACATACTACTCCGCAGCAGTGGTTCTCAATCAGGGGTAATTCTGCCCTCAGGGGACACTTAGTGATACGTGGACACCTTTTTGGTTGTAGCAACTGGGAGGGGGAGGGTGCCACTGGCTTCTAGGGGTTAGA